>NC_088778.1:28434977-29034977 GCF_954871325.1 Gordionus sp. m RMFG-2023 | reverse complement strand
AATTACATTTTTAAATTCCTGGGCAATATAATCTGCCGTATGGCGATTTTCCTCAGTATTTAGAAATTTGTAGAACACTGGAACAGGCGTCATCACCATAAAATTAATAATACTCTCGTTTCTAATGTTGCTCCAGCCATCTGATACAATTGATAAGTAAGGAGCTTTATCTATTATATCTGCAACTCTCACCTCCATATCACCTGACGCTTTGTCTAGAAGATATCCAGCCAGCTGCCTTCTCCTGGGTAATGTGTAAATAGGACGTATTTTTTTAAAAAATTCTTGGATGTAGGGATTTTCAGTGATGTGGAAAGGTAAATTGCTCGCATATACAGCCTTTGCAAACAATTGATCCAGCTCATTTTTTTCTTTGGGATTAATTCTATCTATGAAACCGGTTATACAAGATTGAGATTTATATTTAATCGCCTTGCTTGTAGATTGATTAGAAATAAGGGAATCAAATTCTCCTGAGTCACAAGACAAAATATTGTTCATTTGATAATCATTCTCACTAATTTCACCCAATTCTTCATTAGAGTTAGACTTAGAAGTATTACAAATTACATTTGTGATATTTTTTGTAGAGGTTGATATTTTGGAATTTGAATAAAATTTTTCCTTAATTATAACAGGGCACATAGTACAGCTGCTTAATAAATGTTTGACCATTCTATCAACGTGGGTGATATAGGACATCTTGCAAAACTTGCACACCGCTTTAACTGATTTACCATCGCGTACTTCTTGAAAATGTTTCCAAACATGATGCTTTGGTTTGACCATAATCCCTAATATATTAAAATTTAACAAAAAATGATTTTGATTATTGTAAAGTTAATCAATCTTAACTATTTTATAATTATCGACCAATTATTCCAATAATTTCTTATTATTATAAATATAATATAATAAACTTTTTACCAGAATTGAATAATATTCCGTAAATCTGACCAGAACAATTAAAATGAAAATTAATTTTAAAAACCAAATATAGCAAGTGTAAGTAAAACAAATGAGAATTAATATAATTTATACTCGGCTAAATATTAAATAAAATTTAAATTTATTAAAAAATAAGAATGAAAAAATTATATTATGATTATAATAAATCGGGTATTTTTATTTTTTTTAAGAAAAATGAATTGAAAAAAATAAAGAAGGCGAGAAACGGCAATGATTAGGCAAAAAAATAACTAAAAATATTACTATATTTAGAAAAATTACATATTTATATTTTAATAAAAAAATAATAAGATTGATAAACATGCTTTTAATGCATACTAGTTAATTATATCAAAATATTTATTCGCCATTAATATTTTAGAGTATTTGACCGTATTTGACCAGTCAAATACTCCTCCGGTCAATTGTATGGTTGTGCAGCGCATACATTGCAGTTATTCTTTCACGATTTTGAACGATTGGACGCCTTCAGTGACCATATTTCAATAATTAAAAAATTGTTAAATTTTTCAAGAATAAACACATACCAGCTGCAGTATTTTCCCGTAATAAGAATCTTCATGGCATACCATCTACATTAAGTACAATTAGCCAAACAAGATGGGCATCGTCAATAAAATGTATGGAGCAAATTCAAATATGCAAGAAAGCTCTAAAAGCATCAGTTGTTGAAGAAGCTGTTTGTGATAATTGTCCCATAGAAATTACCAATAATATATTAAACGAAGAATTTTGGACGAAAAATTTAAAATTTTTAGCTATACTCCAACCTTTAGCTACCTCATTGTTGAAAGTGCAAGGGGATAAATGTACTTTGGCCCAAGTAAAAAACGAGATGCTTAATTTGGAAAAACACATAATACAATCATGCCATGATTCTATATTTTCTCCATCTCAAGAAAAAAAAATTAAGGTTATGTTTGAAAAGAGAAAAACTGATATAAATACATGTGCTCACAATGCTGCTTATTTATTGGACCCCCAATATCAAGGGGAGCATCTTACTAATACTGAATTTGATGAAGCATGTAATATAATACAAGAATTGGGTATTTTACAAGGTGGTGATAATCAAAATATTTTGAGTAATATAGTAAATTTCAGAAGCAAAAGCGGTATATTTAATAGCCATAATATGTGGAAAGTTGTAACTTCCATAAGAAACAATCAAATTTCGGCCTCAAGTTGGTGGAATGCATTTTGCCCACCTTGCCCATTAAGAGAAGTCGCTAATATTTTACTAACATTTCCTAGTTCGACTTCTTCTTCTGAAAGAAATTGGTTGGTTTGGGGCAATATTCACACGAAAAACAGAAATAGATTAAAGGCTTCTACAGCAGGAAAATTAGTAAGAGTGTATCATAATTTAAGATTGATTAAAAATATTAAAGAAAATAATGATATTGAATATGAATCGGAACAAGACTCTGCCACGGAGGGTGAAACATTGACTATAGAATGAATTAAAAAATATTATGATATTTATTATTATACATAGATTTATTATAATATTATATAAATGCAAAATAAAGTTAATATTGGTGTAAAAAACATCATTAAAAGTTCCATAATTTTTCTTTCTATATTGAAGGTGTCTTTTTTTTTCTACCTCTCTTTCCAATTACATAATCTTTCAAAGCCTCTCTTATGATTTCGGGAAATTGCTTCGCGTCTTAATTTATTTATAGACGATAAAAACATATATCTATATTACTTTTCGATATCTTTCATTTCCATTCGCTCTCTTCTCGGGTTTCCTTATTCCAGTTTTTATATTTCCTTCTTAGAATTGCCGAGATTAAATTTGTTGGATCGATAATAGAATCATCACTTAAAGAGGGAGAATTGATAATATAGAAATTATTTGTAGATGATATTTGCGTATTGAATTTGATAAAAAAGAGAATCAGGAATTGATGAAAAGATTATATAATTGGAAAGAGAGGTAAAAAATAAAGACACCCTCACTACAGAAAGAAAAATTATGGATTTTTTAATGGCTATAACAATGCATTCACAATTAAATATATTATAGAAAATTTACCTCTGAGATTTCCTATAAGCGAAGGAGCTTTAAGAAAATATTTTTTAAAAAAAAAAAAGATAGTCCAAAAAATGTACAGGAAAGTAACCTGGTCGGAGAAACACACCGGGCGTTATCAATATACGTTAGTATGGAAATATTGAATTTAGCCAAAGAAAAAATATTTATCTTAGACGAGACAGGCCTCGATTTACATGTTGTACCTATTTACACCGGGGCACCATATAAAATTACGCAAATCTTGAAAGTCTTACCATCTAAGAATAAAAATATAAGTGTATTATGTACTATTGGAGTCGAAGGTGTGATACATCTCACCATTGAAGGACCTTATAATAGTCTATTATTTCAAGATTATATGACAGAGCTTATTAATATCATATCAAGTGATGCGGTTATTGTTATGGACTACATTAAAGGCCATTTCATTGATAGGTTTAAAGAGCGAATAGAATATTTACCACGCTATTTGTCGCAGCTTAAACCAATAGAAAATTTCTTTGGAGTATTAAAAAACAAATATCGATTAATCAATCCCCACGAAATCATTCTTAATGTAGCATCAATTCCTAATGAATTTACAATTCCTTATGAGTTTTCAAATTATTATAAAAAGGTGAATATAATTTATATTGAAATATACAAGGGTATATATATAGAAAATCTGAATTTTTTAAAATTATGATGTATTTTTTATATCTGTTTTGTTATATATTATATATTTGATCGTCATTTATTTTTTAAATATTATGTAAAAATTTATTACAAATATACTATTTTACCATGTATACTAAATTAGGGATCTGCCGGGCCTGGCCTACTTTTTTAAAAAAATCGGGTTCGGGCCGGGTCGAGCCTTGGAGTTTTTTAAAAATACATCAATTTTTATGTTGAATTTTTTATGTAAAATAAAAATATTTGATTTTATTTATGGAAACTAGACGCCATATAGCACTTATCTTGAATTTTGAGTTATTATAAAGATTAATTTTTTTATTTAAATAAATTCGAGCCGTGCCGAGCTGGTAAATTTTTTAAAAAAAAATTTAGGGTTAATGCCGGGCCGGCTTTTAAAAATTAGGGCCCGATGCAGATCACTAATACATCAAAATTAAATTAAACAACTGATATTTTATGTCAAAATAATTTGATGAACACTTATTTATTAAAAATGGAACATTTAGGTATTTTTATGATAGATATAAACATCTTTTTTAATCTTACAATCATTATATTTTGAATAAATTTTATTATTTTGCTATGGAATTCATTATAATTATTGAGAATGGCATTTATAATTAATCTATGTAAATGCAATAAAAAAAAAATTGCTATAAAGATTATTTCACAGTAAAACCCGGGCCAGGCTAAAAAAAAATTTGCCTGCCCGGCCCTAAAAAACATCGGGTCGGTCTAATTTCTTTTTTTTAAAAAAATCAAGGCCGAGTCTTGCAAAGGGTACTTCTGCAGGTCTCTGAGTAAAATAGACGTAAATTATTTTTAAAAATAAATTGTTTTGTTTTAGCTTAGGATTAATTTAAAACGTAATTTGTTTCGATCAATTTTTTTTATTTTGTCTTAAATAATAAAATGGATCAAAGTTTACTTATATAAGTAATAATTTTTAATTTAATATAAAATATTGTGAAATAAAAAAAATAATAATAATACGCCAACTTGCGGATCTAATATTATAGAATTTTTATTTTTTAAATTTTAATTATTTTAAATATTACTGGTTTGTCCACAACGAATTTTTTATTCAAATAAATTTTTTAAAAAAAACCTTAATTATTTTAATTATTCAAGGATGTACCGATATTTTTTATCGGATCGGATCGCCAATGTTTTACCCATTTTAAAATATCGGTAATCGGTCAATATTATAAAATTTTCGATACGATTCGATCTATAATGCTGTTTTTAACAAAAATAAAATGTAATAAAATTTTTAAAAAAGGTTATATCTAAAAAAAACCAATTATTTTTATGAATAAAATCGAAATCCGTTTTTACGGTTTGACTAAACTATAAATGTCTAGGTAAACTGCAAATGTTTAGGTAAAATTTTTGATATATTTATTCTTCATTTTCTTGTGATATAAAATAACTTATAAAAATTAAATTATTAGATAGATTATAATACTTTGCATGTATTATTTTAGGACAAATTCCTAATACTGAATATATCTAAAAATTGAGTTTTTTTTAAGTTATTTATATCATAAGAAAATGAATTCGACTTCAATTAGAGTAAATATCAAGGATTTTTACCTCAGCATTTATAGTTTACCTTGGCATTTGCAGTTTAGTTTAAACACCTTTTTAAGTAATAATAATATGATTTTAAAATATATTAAAACAAAAAAATATTTTCAATTTTTTTTACCATAAAATATCATACGCCAACTTGCGGATTTAGTACTATTGATATTTAAAATGTAATTATAATTATTTTTAATATATTTATATTAAAGGATTTAAACTATTTATTACGAGATAAAAGGAAATATAACTATTAATGTATATTCTTATTATATTATTTGAATATATCTATTAATTTTTAATTTTTATAAGTTATTTATATCATAAAAAAATGAACTTCAATTAATAGAATATATATCAAAAATTGACATATTAAAATATTTTGTCACCTGAGTTAGAAGTTATTCTATCTCCATTTTTGTCACAAATAATTTTTTTGATATATTGATTATTTAAGGATATATTAATCTATTTATATAAAAATATCTTAGAATTTTAACCTTATAAAATAAAATTTTTTTGAATGAACCTAAACCCTAACCTTTTTTTTAGAAGGAGGGTTCACAGCCCTGGTATTTTTTAACAATAGCATAATCACTTATAATCTAACTGATTGCATTTACAATAAAATAATATATTCTAAATTTATGCAATTTATATGATGTGTAATAATAATTATTAATGTTAATATATCATTTATAATTTAAGCAAATAGTAATTTGTATTTAAAAGGTAAATCGATCTTATTTCATTAATAAATTTCTTATATAGAATCAACTGAAAAAGAAAGAAAGATTTCCATTCCTACCCCATTCATTTGATCAACTTTTAATTATAAATAAAATAACTCATTTAAAATATGTTCCTTCAAGCCTTTGAGTTTTTTTATATATAGAAGGAATATATAAAACTACCTATATATATTTGCTTTAATATAGAATACCACATATATTTCTTGTCACAACGACAAGATTGTCATTGTGCATCAAAACTCTTTTCAATCTTCTTATAACTAATCATAACTATTCAAATATAATCTTTTTATCACGCGTTATAACAATAAATCCTCGAGAATTCTTTATGCAAATTACATATAAAGTACAACAAAATCCAAAAAAAATCTTTATGCAAATTAAATATAAAGTACAACAAAATCCAAAAGAAATCTTTATGCAAATTAAATCTAACATTTACAACACCTCCCTACTTAAATTAGACCCAACATTCTGCGAATGATCAATCTTCTTTCGATCTCGACTTATTCTTCTTAATTTTTGCTGTCTTCTAAGTTCTAACGAAGGCTTTGTCGCTTGTCACCCTGTGAAACGATCAGCTTTTTATCGCTGTAAGCCACTGACGAACTTGATACACGCCTGTTTTCCACTATCCACGATTGATAACGATTATCGATGACATCCAGTTTCTTTTCCTCTCTTGTTTTTTGCTAGTCTGTCTTAATCTTTTTTACAATTTATCGTAGCTTGTTTCCTATCAAGACTAAAGTTTCGGTAATAATTGGCTATTATTGGTCAGCGATTAACGATTGCAGCATAACGTCTTGACCCTACTTCCTATCAATTTGCTTGTTTTCCCCTTTCTCTTGTTATTGATTGGTTGTTGCCTCTTATTCTTGTAATCGTATCTATCTTTCAGACTTCCGGGTCTTCTACGACAGTTTGCTCTTGCTGAGATATCGGGTAATCACATCTATTTCTACCTAAAATAATCTATTTAAATAACTTCTGAAATATTTTATCACTTTCTTATATTTATTCTCAAATATAAACTACCTAATACAAATATAATAATAAAATATATAATTATACCAACCTTATCCTAATGTCTACATTTATCTCCTCTAAACTAATTCTGCCTTTAATAAATGGCGTAAATTATACTAAATCTTATTTATAATACGTAGCAAAATATAATAAATTATATAAATATATCAAATTCTATCACCCCTCTCCCCTTAATAAAGCCTAGACCCATATTTTCATTGATAAATTTACTTGTACTCATCCTTTAGCTATTGATCCTCATCTTCTTTTTAGCCATGTCTATACTAAATTTATATCTAAAAATCCTATTCCAAAATATATATCAAAACCTATCTTTTAACAAAATTATCATTGTGTATTTATTTCCTCATGTACTCTTTGACACTCAAGTCTTTAAAAAAAAACTGCTGAAATATATAAATCTCTTTTCATACATACGTTGTTGAGAAATCAATGACATCTAATCATAAAAGTTTTCATACTTACGTTTATGAACAACCTCTTAACTCTAATCACTATGGTTTTCACCCCACGTCTTTGAAGAACTTATGAAATCTAATCATTATAATTTTTCGCACAACCGTTGTTGAAAACTGATATGTATATTTCTAAAGCATGTTTTTCCTTTTGTATTATTAGAATAATATTGTATGATTCTTCTTAAATCTTATTCATGATTCAAAATAAAAATCCGATCTCAAATTGAGCTCGATTGCGGCATAAATTTTCTAATGACGAAAAGCCGATTCTCTCTATGAAGATTTTTTGGTTAATCTACAACCTAATATACTAATTCACATTAATCCTTGAGGCTGTTTTATCTCTCGCAGCCCTTAAAATAAAAGTTAAACGTAAATCTTCAATAAGAATTTAATCAACTATTTCCTAACAATAAAGTTATATTCTAATCTTATTCACCGAATTTTTTAATTATTATATCTCAGCAACCTATTAGTTAAATATTAACTTTCGCAATTTATGTTTCTATTTCTTTGTCAAAGTTATTTCTAGTGATCACTTGATAATAATTCTAAAATCTAAAATATCATAGTCTTTATTAGTTTCAAAATTCCAACTTCTAAATATAAAATTCCTAACTATCACCTTTAAATAACTAAACACAATTATATCTTATCTACTATGAATGTTACCTTTGTCTTTAATTTTAGATTTTATATTCCTACATAAACATAATCTTAACAACATAATTTTTCCTTTTCATCTTTATTTACATATTTTTCTTACGTTCTTCTGGAATTTTTTTTTTGTATTAGAATACAGTTTGACACATCTCCTTGTTGTCCCACCGGTCACAATGCGTGATTTGCATTAGACTGAAGGTTGTAAAGGGCCGGTCTCCTCCGCTCTCCAACACCATTGTCACAACGACAAGATTGTCATTGTGCATCAAAACTCTTTTCAATCTTCTTATAACTAATCATAACTATTCAAATATAATCTTTTTATCACGCGTTATAACAATAAATCCTCGATAATTCTTTATGCAAATTACATATAAAGTACAACAAAATCCAAAAGAAATCTTTATGCAAATTAAATATAAAGTACAACAAAATCCAAAAGAAATCTTTATGCAAATTAAATCTAACATTTACAACATTTCTAATACCGGGGGAAATTATCTTTTATTAGTTAAATTAAATTTAAGCTTTATTAAATGTCGAATCTTGTGTAATTTTAATTAAAATGAACATTAATATTGTCAAAATTTGAAAAATAAACCTGGCAGAATGCCAGCCAAAACTGCAACCCCTTTACCGGGTGGTCTGAGGGGGGACGAAGCCCCTAGATTTTTAGAGGTATTAAGTCCTTAAGGAATATTTATATCTACGGCCTAATTTTTACCACCCGATTTATGTTTGGTCAAATCATATTTTAACTTTACCCTATATGAGAAAATTTTATGATTGGAACAGATCCATAACTCTTTGAGCATCAATACTTATGAAAAATTTGCTAAAAAAGTCATTGTTCTTTAGGACACTCAATGACATCTATCAATAACTAATTTCATTATTAATTATATTTTACTAACCGAATTAGTTTACTGGTCAAATTACAAATAAAATTTTTTTACTGATCACATTGAAAATTTTGTAAAAAATATTGGAGATTTTAATTATTCAAATGTTATTTATTTTTAGAGGCCCCGACAGCGATATATCGAATGCGGACAAAGTTATATACGTTCGTGGACATTTTTTAAAAGATTCTGACGGCGTTAATGCAACCCTTAATAATACAATGGTCAACGTTGATGAAATCGACAAAATCATTCCTAAAAATGCCGAAATGTCAAAAATATCGAAAAATGTTGTTGCGAACAAGAAGGTCAAATTGAACCACGAATGTGAATCCGCGAATGATGATCGCGTTAGATCAGAAATCGCTAAATACGAACAAAAAACCGAAATTATTCGCGAATCAACATCGAATGGCGACTTCGACGTTAAAACATCGCATAATGAGGACAATGTTACTACAGTTGAAGTCGAAACAAAAGTTGATAGGAATAAAACATCCTTGAGGACATCTTGCGAAGATTCGCTTTTTGATCCACGCCCGGTCCGAGATATTACCAGTAAAAAATTAAGGGAAAGGAAAGCGATTATTAAATTAAAAAACAGCGATTTCAAACAAAATATAGTTAAAAAGGACAAATCGAACGATGTATATGATTGGTGGGCCGATACTGCTGCCACTCCATTAAACGGAGTCATGTTAGATGACGAAGATGTCAGCCCCTTCGATCTTGTAGATGGCGATTCGCTCGAAAATATAGAGGAGTCTAAAGGGAGTAAAGCGGTTTCGGATCACGTTAGCAAGTATTTATTTCTTTAAAATTAAATGATTATCCCTTTTTTTTAAGTGTTGTGGTTAAAAAGCCCGATTTGGGTGTCATTTTTTTTAAAAAAAACGGTCCGAATAAGATTTATGGCCAAAATAATATTATATAAGCCTCGAGATATGGCAAATAGTGATCTGCATCGGGCCTAATTTTTCAAGCCCAGCCCGGCCCGAAATTTTTTTTAAAAAAAATTTTGCCGGCCCAATAAATAAAATCAAATATTTTTATTTAATATAAAAAATTCAATATAAAATTGATAAATTTAGATATATTTTAAAAAAAATTCCAAGGTCCGACTCGACCCGGCCCGAATTTTTTTTCGAAATATTAGACCCGGCCCGAACCCGATTATTTTAACCGTACCCGGGTACGGGTCGGGCCTAACTTTGCAGAAGATCTCTAATGGCAAATATAAAATGTCTATCTATGAGCAAAATCTTCGGGTTTACATATTTTGGTTATAATCTTAATAGGCCGTTTTTTAAAATCGGCCCAAATCGGGGTTTTTAACAACACGAATATAAAATCAAAACATGTCCAAAACAAAATTCTAGAAAACATTAAAATTTTAAACATACAATTTCGTTAAAATTTTTTAAATTTCATATTTTTTATAAAAATATTTGGACACGAGCCATAAAGTTAAAAAAAAATAAATTTTGAATTCTAAAATATTTGTTAAAGAAAATTTTTTTTCAAAAATTGATAATTTAGAAGGAAAAAAAAATATCAAATCCAAAAATAGTTACATATTTGAATCATCTTAAAATCAAAACTGTACTTTTTAATTTTGTCGGACCTGTTTATATAATAATATATATGTTAGCGTTAGTGTTGTTAAACGACTCTCACTACTTCATCCAGAAAAATATTACGTATGTCTGAAGATTTTGCTCATAGAAAGAACAAAGGTCTAGACATATATTATCAAAATCTTGAGGCTTAAGCAATATTCTTCTGGCTAAAAGATTGAGTTAGCCGTTTTTAAAAATCGGCTCAAAACGAGCCGTTTAACAACACTAGTTTAGCGTCAATGTGTTATTTCTGGCAATGTATTAATTTTACAATTTTAAATCATTTTTTTTGAAGCGCGTTTTTTTTAAATTTATAAAAATCTGATATTACTTGAAATATATTCCATCATGTTTAGAATACCTATCTTATGAATTGCAGACAATCGTTAACCTTTGAGTCATTTGTAATTTACAGAGTTGTTAAAAGATACCTTTTAAATGGATCTAGATACAGATACAACGTCTAAAATAATATCTAGATACAGATTATTTAATCAAAAATCTATCTAGATACAGATACAGATACCACATTTTTATACTTTGGTAAATATAAAAAAATATATGGGAAAATTTAATCTAAATTTTATTAAGTTTAAAAAGTTCATGGAAAAATATCTGAAATCCGTAGGGTAGGTATTCCAAACATGGCGGCATACATTTCCGGTAAAATCAAAATCTTAAATTTAAAAAAAACACGCTCAAAAAAATGATTTAAAATTGAAAAAAATAACTCATTGACGCTAACATGTATATATATATATGTGTCATAAGGAGGTTTAAGATTGGAGCTTTAGTAATTTTTTTTTAATACTTAGATATATCGTGCGTATTTTAATTTTGAAAAACCTTATTTGGCCGGAACTCCATACGTGCCGGAATTGATCCCGGCAAAAATATGACATTTTTAAAATTAATTTATTGGAGTTTTGAAAAATTTGCTAAAACACACCGGGTCAAATGAAGCCATAATCCTTAATTAAATTTTTTTTTTAAAAAAAATTAAAATTATTAACTATCTTTCTTTATTTGTATCTTAAAATATTTTATAGACGGTCCCGAAAACGAATGGACGAACAACTCGAGGTAGATGCATTCATAAAACTTTTGCAAAGTGGCGACTCGCAACACGATCCCGAAAAAAATGTCGAAAGCGTAGAAAATTTCGAAAGATCTCTCCTCGCCCACCCTAACGATTCCCTTGTGTGGACTCGTTATATAGCATTTTTCGTGAAACTGAATCAGATATCGGACGCTAGGAGTCTCTCTAAAAGGGCCCTCGAAACTATATCATTCAGGTTTCATTTTAGAAAAAAAATTATTAAATTTCCTGCACGCAATGAGAAATGCACCGATAATCTCCAGCTGCCAGATATCGAACCTATACCTGGCACGAATCACACTAACAATAATCTAGATTGACAGTTCATTCATTAAATTACATTATAAAAAATGTATACACACATTGAAGACCGCATTTGAAAATGCCTTTTAATGACAGAACCAATGGCATTGACTAAGGTGACTTCAATGCATGTACACCTTTAATAAGTGAAACCGTCACTCTGTAACTTGTGTATGAATGCAGGGTAACCCATATCTTTCTACTTTAAATACATTTATTCAATTATAAAAATTTCTTAGAGTTGTGATATATTATCAATAGACATATCGTCGAATTTGATATATAGTAATAGTCCCTACTCACCATTTTGTGAATTATTCTAGAAATTTTTACTCGAAATTTGTTGTACCTATTTAAAATCAGAGAAGAACAGGAGAGACTCAATATATGGACGGCCATGTTGAATCTCGAGCTAATGGCCGCTGGACCGGAAGCGGACGCTTTTCAAAGTATTTTGCAAGAAGCTCTCAAGTTTAACGAACCCAAAAAAATATACATGCTTCTCGTCAGGATTTACGTTCAAAATAATTTAATCCAGGTTTTTTTTAATCAATATTAATTATACAAAGATTAGTTAAAATAAATATCTATGGTTTTGGGGAGTAATAAAGAATGAATCAACATCTGTTACATAAATCCGAGGTGTACCGATGCTAATAATGATATCGCCCGATACTACCATTTTTATTTTTAGCACATCCCATTACTACCTCCTGAGCCTCGTTTATAATAATTAAAATGGGGCTCAAACGATGCGTAAATCCTGTAAAAAATTTTAAGAAAAAGGATTCCGCTTTTAGATTTTGTTTCAAGTTCTGTTCCCTTTTCCAAACTCTATGTTATAATACTCATTTTAATTAATTATCAGAAGGCAGACGAAACGTACAGACGAATATTACTTCTAACAGTAGATTCCAATGCCAAGCATAAGAAGGCCTCTGCTAAGAGCCTTGCTAAGGATCTCGAAATCTGGACTTCTTACACTGAATTTTGCGTGAAAGTTCTCAAAAAAGTTCAATTGGCCCGACAAATGCTAGAAAGATCTTTCCAAATTTTGGATAAAAGAGATCGTGAGTTATATATATACACATTATTTATTTGCGTTTACTATTTGTGTTTTAAGGCTACTCATGACTTAAATTTTTGATTTTTGCCTCTTGCTAGAGATCTACAAATATAAGCACGTGACCAGGATCGGACAATTTATTCATGGGATTTCACAAAAACACTGATTAATATTATATAAAATATAGCAATTAGAAACAATAGTTGTATTTAAAAGTGTTTAGTTGTATAGTGTTTTTAATTTAATTTTGTCAGATATGAATTTTTTTAAAATAACAGAAGTTGATAGGAGTAAGTTCTCCGTTGGTAAAAGTTGTAATTGGCTGGAATATAAAGTTTCTGAAGTTTCTGTATGCAGATAAATGAACCTGTTGCTTATTTCGCCATTCAATTTTATTGATTTTGAAAGAGAGAATATTATTATTAATTATATTTGTAATTAATCTTGAAGATATATCAAGTTAACCAAGTTTTGAAAATGAAAAAGAATACATATTTTAATAAAAGAGATAAAATGTTACAAATAAATTTGGGCTAAAGGTTATTTATAAAACATTATATTTTACTAAAACTATTATTGACGTGATATTTAGTTCATATTGTAGTATTTTCGACAGATATTTTTGTATTATTGTCGTTTACATATATTAGTAGTAATTTAGCCAGAAATTTAACTTTTTATTGTATTTTATATGTAAATTTTCACAAAATAATGCCAAAACAATAAAATAAACATTTTACAAAAATAATAAAAATAAACAATTTTTACATTTTTTAAAAAAATAAAATTACAAATATTTTCTATCATTTGCTCAAAGATAAAAAAATCTTTAAGGAATTCGATCTCTCAAGATTTTTTATTAAAAAAGGATTCTCAAACAAGATTTTTGATCAAATCTATCCTTAAAATTCCTAATATTTTCTAAATAAATATAATAGGATTTTTAAAGCATAGAAAATCAAAAATGAAGCTTTCAATTTTACGATCTACAGAAAAAGGTTTTCTTGTCAAACTCTTTTAAATTTTTGAAAAAGTTTTCGTAAAATTTTAACTAAACGGACTGGAAGGATAGGACAAACATTTAAATAAGGGAACCATTAACTTGAATATACCGTTTTTTATTATATGAGAGAGGGATATAAGGATTGATCTTTGAGAGTGTTATGTATTTTGATAAATTAATAAAGTTTTTGTTTATTATTGTTTTTAAAAGAGATGTGTAAAAAGCAGAGTTGTAAAACGCTACTTTTAAAAGTAGCGCGCTACCGCTAGCGCTATTTGGCAAAAATAGATCGTTATTAGCTATTATTTTTTAAAAGTAGCTTTAGCTACTTTTTAAGCTACTTTTATAAAAAAAAATTACAAACAAATTTTTTATTTTTTGCTTATAATGTTATTGTATTGTAAATATATAAAAATTAACATTTATAAAAATTAAAATATAGTTAGTTTTGACTATAAAAAAATTTATGTAATAAAAATAAATATTTATGGTAATTTGTTGCATTTTAATAATAAAATCATTTCAATATTATCATCCCCAAGTCTAGAGCGACCATCAGAAAGTATAAGTTTTGTCTTATTAAATAATCTCTCGACACTAGCACTTGAGGGTAAGGGCGTATTTAATCTTATATACATATTTTTAATATAAGATAGATTGTCTATAATTTTATTTGCAAGTAGTACATCGTATGTCTGGCATCCTATTATCATTTTGAGGACTAATGCCACGGGTATAGCCAGTGGCCTGTGATTCCCAAATACTCAAAAATATTTAATCAGATCAATTTATAAATATAAATAAGTTTTTACCTTCTGTTATGTGTTCAACTATCTTCCGTTTTACATATATATGATATCTCTGATCATCATTTTAAAATTATCTGCTATTTTATTCATTAGTGTCTGGCGGCATAAAATTGTTGTACCAGGGGATAGATTTTTAATCATCATGGTAAATGATGGATTATCAACTAAGGACATTGGCTGAACTGTATAAATTATAAAATCAACAATAACTTTATCAGCCAATTTCTGAGAAATATTGTCTTTTGCATTATTAATTAATTTGGTTTGAATTGAATTAGTCTTTTTGGATGTAGAATCGCCTATACCAAAATTATTTAGATGTTTCTCCATTTCCTTAAAACTCATGAACAGTCTTATAAAATAAATATTATTAGAATGTAAAAATGACAATTTGCCTTTAGGTGTTTCTTAAGGTTATAGCTACTGGATTGATTTGAGGAAATATTTTTTTTTACATTTTAAACAAATAAATTTGAAACCAGTTTTGGTTATATATTTATTTTAAAAAATTTTCAAATCTAGGGAATGGGAAATTTGTATTATAGCTATTAAGAACATTTTCTTCCCTGGTATCTTCCATTTCATTAATATCATTGTCTGAATCACTTTCAACGATTTGGATATCCATATGCGATGACATTTTAAATTATTAACACGTGATTTAAGTTTATAATACAAATGAAAATATAAATTACAAATTGAAATTATATTTTAATTTCAAAATTAAATAATAAATCATAAAAATTATAATTAATTATGATATTATATTTAATTTTCTTTTTATACTTACCTTCATTATATTTTTTAGAAGTAGCTTAGCTACTTTCAAAAAAAGTAGCGCGCTAAAAAATTAAATAATTACAAAAAAAGTAGCCGCTATTAGCTATAGCTACCAATAGCGCGCTACTTTAACAACTCTTAAAAAGAAGGGAAAAAGTTAGGGGGGGGGGGGATATTGTTATTTTTATTATTTTTTCTATACCAAAGATTTGATATAATTTTAAATTTAATAAAAAAATAAACCTGTTTTAAAGTATTAGATATTTGAATTTTGCCAGTGGAACCATATATTCCACGTTTTATAAATTGAACTAATAGCCCTTACATCCTAAAATCTTAGGAATTAATATAACACTAGTAAAAAAATATTTTTGAATACTTTTGTTTTTTTTACAAAATGATATTTTACATAATTTTAATTAAATAAATAGTTTGAATTACAGTGTTGTGATGATTTATTGAAACATGAAGAAGTTCAGAGAGATGCGTCTATTCTAACAAATAAAAAAGTCTCTCTGAAGTTAAAGGGAAAAGTTTACGTAAGCTGTGTGAGGAGTTGTTTAGTTTATGGCGGAGAAACATGAGCAATAAAAACGACTCACGAAGCAAAAAAGAACAGAGATGAGAATGATTAGATGGATGTGTGGGGTTTTCTGAGAGAGAGAAAAACTAGCAAGGAATTGCGAGCAATATTGGGTATAGAAATGATTGGAGTGGTAATGCGACGAAATAGACTAAGATGGTTTGGGACGTATGACAAAAGATGACTGGGTAAAGAGATGCACCTTGATGGAAGTAGGAGGATCAAGACCTAGAGGAAGACCCAAGATGACGTGGGCAAATATGATAGTGGCGGATATTAGAAGCATGAATCTTACAAATATTGATGCTCAGGACCGTCAAAAATGGAAAAGAAAAATCAGAAAGAAAACTGGCCTACCTGGGTAACCTGGAAATCGCCATAAAACGGAGAAGTTGACGATTAAATTAAAACCAATTCATATAAAAATATTTTGTTTGCAAAAAATAATTAAAATAACACAAGGAGGAATAAAAGAATTTTCTCGTTTTGAGCCGATTTTTTAAAACGGCTAACTCAATATTTTAGTCAAAAAAATATTGCTTAAGCCTCGAGATTTCGATAATATATGTCTGGACCTTTGTTCCTCCTGTGAGCAAAATCTTCAGGCTTACGTAATATTTTTCTGGGTGAAATATTGAGTTAGCCGTTTTTAAAAATCGGCTCAAAAGAACCGTTTAACAACACTAAATTTAATCGTCAATATATTTCAAATCATCACAACACTGTAATTAATACTAATTTTTTTTATAAGTATAAATTTTAAGTTCTGTATTTAATATAAACAATTTAAATTATAATTAGATGTGGTAGGGATTCATTTTCTTTATTTTTTTCAAAACTTCGTTTTTCTAAGTATTTTTAAAAATAACTGTTTAACAAAATTCATTAGATGTTGAGATGATAGTGAAATTCGCTCTACTCGAATTTGATTATGGACACCCTGAACGGAGTAAAACCATTTTCAAAAAAGTCCTCCAAAATTATCCCAAAAGAACTGACATTTGGTTCAGGTATTTGGATGCTTTTCTCAAGCGTTCTCGGCATCAAGAAGCTAGGTTGGTATTACAAGCATATATATTTTTTAATTACAATTAACGATTCATTGAATCCTTAAAATTAAAATTGCCTAAATTATAATATATTATTTACAAAAAAATAAAATTAGACAAGTTTTGGAGGAAATGTCTACCATAAAATTCGATAAGAAGTCTAGACGTCTAGTGTACAAAAGGATGGTAGATTTTGAAGTCAAACATGGGAAATTTGAGAATTTGCAAGTCATCAAGTCCAAATTCGCCGACATAATTCCAGAGTCAGCTGACGAATAGAAGCTTTAAAACTGTTTCCTGTATTTTTACATGAAGATATGTATATTTGTAAATATAACTCGTGTAACGATAATAAAACTTGAGTATTCCTGAATTTATTATATTTTACTCTAAAGAGTTAGTAGTAAAAAAAATTATTTGCTTTTAAAATATAAATTAATAGTATTAATTAGTGAGAACTTTTACTTCAATATTTATGATTATTTAAGCCTAGATTCGTTGTGAGATCTTATAAGATTTAACTGCTAGTCGATTTTTAACATCCGCTTTATGAGATCAATTTTTCTTTAATTCCATTCATGATAATAATATAAGAATTTTTTTTCAAACTCTGAAAATGGACAAGTAAAAAATATTTATTTGTAATATTAAAAAATCCATTTTAATTGATTGATTTCAGGGTTGGGAAATTTTTCAGAAAATTGGATGCTTTTTAAAATTTTATACTTAAAATGCTAGGCTGAAATTTCGATAAGATACTTGTATCTTATTTTTTTTTAAGTATCTAAAATTTTAAACTTTAAATAGTAGAAGAAAAAAAATATCTGCAGAGCTTTTAATAACTGTTTTAAATTATCAGTTTCATATTTGAAGCCTTCATCAATTTTTCTTAGATCTTCGAGAAATTTTCATAATCCCATACAAGATAATATTTGTAATAAATTGACAGAATATAAACCTATAAAATTACATTTATCTTCCATCATTTTTTACAAATTCTTTTTGTTCAATTATAGATAATGGATCTATTCTTTTAACAACACCCGAAGTTAATGGATTATAAATTTATCCTGAGATACAGTTTTTTGAGTTAATGTTTTTTTTGCAGTTTTCGTAAATTTCTTTTTTTTGTCCTGTTTGTGTAATACTTGGTTTTGTTAAACGGTTCGATTTTAGCCGATTTTTAAAAACCTCTAACTCAATATTTTAGTCAGAAAAATATGGTCTAAGCCTCGTGATTTCGTTAATAGATGTTCAAACCTTTGTGCCACCTATGAGCAAAATCTTAAGGCTTTCAATAATATTTTTTTCCTAATAAAATGTTGAGTTAGCCATTTTTAAAAATCGGTTCAAAATGAGCCATTTAACTAGTAATACTTTAATGATAATTCATGTAATTTTTATATCATTCTAAGATTATGTCTCTATCAATGAAACATAAAAAATGTTTTAGATTAGAAATTTTATATTACTATTATTTCTTTTATTTTTTAATACATCTTTTTTTCTTATTCTTTTAAATTCTATGATTTTTTGTATGTAAGATCCGCCATTCAATTATCAATAATTAATAATAAAAATTAAAAAACTTTTAAATTTAGCAAATGAAATGATGCCATATTATAATGAATATTCTTTCATTTCTTATAAAATAATCTAGCTGTTGCACTTTATTTTTAACATTATTAACATATCTATTAAATAATTCAAATATATCACTTACTATTTAATGACATTATCAGTCACCAATAAATAATTTTCTATTTCTGTGTATTCTTATAAGATTGAATTGAACAATTGATATTAAAAATAGGTCCCCTTGTCCGTTAAAAAAAATTAAAAACGAAATAATTGAGTCGAGCATGATTGGAATTCCAATCTTGGGCATGCTGGGGAAGGTTATTTTAAAAACTCCTTATGATATATATTAAAATATTATTCATTACATATCATATTACATATATATTAAAACGCAAGCAAAAATTCAGGCAATATTTTATTTTATATATTATATTATATCAATATTAAAATATTATTTAAAAATTGATAGAATTCTTATTAAATCATAGTAAATTTGTTTAGCTTTTAGTTTTTTTTATTTTTTTAAAAATAATTATAAAGAAAGAAAGAAAGTATTTTGAAAAATGGATTATAAAATGTTTTAATGGTAAAAAGGAAAAGAGAAGAGAAGAAAAGAAAAGATGGAGAAAAGAAAAGAAGGAGAAGATAAGAAATAGAATAGAAGAGCACTATTTCTAACTCCTTAAAAGGTTACTTGTCTTAGTTTTTAAGCTAATAATAAGTCTTTTTTTTACAAACATTGAAGAAATAACTACGTTAAAATACTTATAGTGTGATAATTTAATTCTGCATTGAACTCAGCATCTTCAGATAGTAACTTTGAAAGGCAAGCTAAATAAATATATAAACTTCTTTCCATAGTGTTTTTTTAATTGGACTACCCTTCTAAGTTTTTTGCCCAATTGTACCCTTTCACTTGTATTATAATTTACATTCTTTTGATTTTGGGAAATATTGTATAGCAGCTGGTAATTAATTAGAATATATCTGGAATCCTTAAATTTATGTTGAATAAAATATCATTTAAATAAGATTATAATAATGTTAAATATAATATATTTAACGGCTTCTAGGACCGAAGATACAATTAATGGGTTCCTAGACCATGAGAAGTAGATTTTTTTGCTATGCATTATAGTTACAGCACTAGAATGTCTATAGATCTTCAAAGATGTTTAATAAATGGCATTATCTCTTTCTCATATAATGTCTATATAATTTTGGACATTTTGTAAACATAGCAATTGTTGATTAATAATTTTCCTAGAAAATCCTTTTTTTAAAATTCCTTTTCTTGTTTTTTCTTTCCTTTTTTTCGTGTTTCTTTTATTGTTTTTTCTTTTCTTGTTTTTATTTCTTTTATTGTTTTTTCTTTTCTTGTTTTTATTTCTTTTCTTGTTATTCTTTTTCTTTTCTTGTTTTTTTTCTTTTTTCCCACTGTTATTTCTTTTCTTGTTTTTCCCTTTTTTCTTTTTAATTTTTTTCTTTCCTATTCACTTTTTTCGTTTTTTCCATATTTTTATTCTTCCTTCTTTTAATGGGCTCTAACTCTAAGTTTAGAATTTAATAGTAGGGCTATGCCGATATTAAATATAGTATAGGGACCTATATTTATAATTTTTTAAAAATATCAGAATTGGTCAGATATTTTTCAAGAAACCGATCCGATATTTATTATAGTTTTTGGTTAATTTAAGATTGAATATATCAAGCGGAACTTTAAAGTTTTTAAAAAATATAGGGGATAAGACAAAAGCCCTTACATCAAAACCAAAAGAATTCTATTTTTTAAAACAAAACCTTCAAATCACTATTTTAAAATATAATTATTCATGTTTTTTGGGAACTTGTAGTCCCACCTCCGTTTTTATATAATATTGTTTTATTTTATTTTATATTTGATATGTTAATTTTAATATTAATTTTATTTCTATATATATTTTTAATTTAAAAATTATGGTTATTAGAAAAGAAAATTAATTTTAAAAAAAATATAATTATATAATATAATCTATTTTATAATATGTTAAAATTAATAAAAGGAACTAAAATTCAATTTATTTGTAAAGTTAAAAAAAATCTAATTATTTTAAAAGATAATGTAGTTAAATATTTGGTATTATTTTTTATTATATATTATCTGCAATAAAAAAAAGGTTTAAACATATCTCACGAGTCACAATCAGCTAGATTCTATTTAGATCTTTTTGAAAGCGGCTAACTCAAGATTTTGACCAAAATAAATTTACCCACATTTGCATATTTATTTCACAGATAATTGTTTCGATGTGTATTGGTGAAACTTCTAAGCCTTAGTAATATTTTGACTCATAATTTAGCAATTTTTAAAAATGGGCTAAATTAAACCGTTTAGCAACACTTCATTCCGCTATAAACATTGCTATATCAAATAAGATGATTAACAGAGGAAAAAAACAAAATATACTTAATCCTTAATGAAAATTAGTTAGTATTTTATTAGAAAACAATAATTTTTTTTATGACACTGGTTTAATGATAGATGGTAGTTGTTATAAAATCAATATAAATATTGGATTGGTGCCAGTTATCTGGTCGGTTTTATGGTAATACCGGGAAATATCGGATGGAATTGAATAGATAAAAATTTGGGGATCGGAACAGCCTTATTTTAAATTATGTTAAATACCGTATCAATGAATGATAGTAAATTGATAACTAGATTGCCAGAGGTTTCTACATCACCCAAGCCAATGATCATTTTAATTTTTCAAGTGATGATAGAGTCGTCATAACTACCTACTTATTTTAATTTTAACGACAATCTTGCATCAAGCCTCCACTCCCACTGTTGGAATCTAAATTCATTTTTGCATGAATTTAGATTCTAATGAAATTAGTATTTCTGATAGAATAAGTAGCAATCAGCCAATTAAAACATAAAATTTTAGTGATTGAAAGAATGAATGAACAATGTCCTTGTCCTAGAGTTAAATTAAGGGTTGACCATATGTACATTGACATGATGTTTGATACGAGTTCTAGAATTTCTATAATGTCTGGAGAAATCTTTACAAATAATGGCTGCAGGGCATTATATGTGGGTTAAATATGTACATTGACATGATGTTTGATACGAGTTCTAGAATTTCTATAATGTCTGGAGAAATCTTTACAAATAATGGCTGCAGGGCATTATATGTGGGTTAAACAATTTAATGGCTCCAAAATTAAAGTTTTGGGCAAAACCAAATGGGATGCTGTTTTCAGCGATACTGCTATACGTTTGGATTTATGGGTGGTGGGAAAAAATGTAGAAACCATTATAGGGTGGTATTGGATTACTAAGATCTGACCTCGTTATAATTATTGGGATTTTTCGCTGATAATGCCGAAAGGAAAATAATTGCGGATAGAGAAATATTTAATTTATTGAAAGAAGGACAGAGTCCTGTCATTAATAATCATATTTTAGAGTATCTTGAAAAAGTGATGATAGAGCAGAGTAGCTCAAAAATAAATACGGCATCTGATAAAGGTCAAATGATATTTTGAAATTAATATAAATAAAGTTACTAACCGATTTTGGTTAAAATATATGGTATAATTTTTGAAGAAAAATTAGAACGACTTAATTATTATCAAGTAGATGTTAAGCTTTTTTCACCAATTTTTTTGGCATGTTACAGAGCTTTTGAATAGAAAAAGGAAATAGAAGACGAATTGAACAACTGGGTGAATAATAGAATTATTATTTTGATTGAATATAGTGAATGGGCCACACCATTGATTCCCGTAAAAAAAAATTTAATGGAAAGTTGAGACTGTGTACCGATTTCAGGTTAACCATAAATTTAGGAATGGTGGAAGTAAAATATCCATTGCCTATAATTGAGGAAATTTTGGCCAATTTAAGGGGTGCAAAATATTTTTCAATGGTTCATTTTTCTTCGGCGATTTATAATTACCTTTAAAGGAAGAAATTTGTAAATTGTTTACGAACGACTCCTTTTGTAGGTTACCTAATGTCAGCACCTATTTTCTAGCGTATGGCAACTGTTTTCCAGAGCCTAGAAGGTGTATTTTATTATATGGATGGTGTGTTGATAACTGGGGTGACACCAGAGTAACATAATCAGAGAGAATTAGTGACAATGGCTTGAGGGTCAGCAAGGAAAAATGTGTTCTTGATGTAATCGAAATAGTGTATTTGGATCATCAAATTAAGGGATTGAAGAGAAACATCTTGATAAAAAATATTAAATATGAACCAGCCAAAGAGTAGGGCTAAAGTTCAGTCATTTTTGGGCATGGTGAATTATTATATTTTGTGGGGAATTTTGCAGAAGTGTCATCTCCATTGTATAATTTGTTAACGTGGTGTTCTTTTTGAGTGGAAAATTAAACAACAAATTGCTTTTTAAAATTTTGAAGAAAAAAATTGGCGAAGAACCGATTTTGGTATGTTTTAACAATGATTTAGAAATATTCTTGTCCCTATATGTTTCTAATAAAGATTTCGGAGGTGCTTTGGTGATTGATGGGTTAGAGAGACCAATAACTTTTTTTTACAAGAATTTTTCATGAAGTAAAATTCGGTAATCTGTTATAGAACAGGAAGTTACTTGATGAAATTATTTTATTTATGATTATAGTGAGAATAATTAATAAAATTGTTTAGTTTAGATGGGTAACAATTTCAATTATTGTGAAAATAAAAAGGAGCAATAAAATTGGTGGAAAAGAGTTATGGCAGCTTCATTAAATGCAGTCTGGTCCACCATGTTCATTTTTATTTATACACTATAATTAAATGAAAAGTAAGTTGACAATACATTTTTTTTAAAATACTTGTAAATTGCTTGTCAAATAAAAAGAAAAAATTTGGATTTTTTTCAAGTTTTTATTTACACCACATATTTTTAAAAATGGTAAATTAATAAGTAAATAATTTATAGTTGTGTTAATTTTTTTTTTAAATTTGTTTCAAAAAAAAATTATTAATAAGTTTAAAAAAAATTTTTTTTTTGTTTAAGCACAAATTTATAAAAATAAGTTTGATGGACACAAAATCTTTACTTATAGATTTAGACACTCGTTATTTGCAAGTTACCCTTATACCTAGAAAAAGCTGGCGTATGTAGATGGTTACAATCCTTCCAAAATAAAATCATAGGCAGGAAATAATACATCGCGTTTCCAAGAAAAGGCGCTGTTTTAATTGTTTTATGCTGACGACCATTTAGTAAATCAATGCAAAATGTTCTCAAAAATATGTGGACTACCGTCGAATAAAAAGCAGGATCCGAGGGCAATGACAAAAGGTTTAACTCGTGCATTTGTAGACAATAGCCTTCGACAATCAGGCAAGGGGACCGCTTCTACGTCAAAAGAAATAAATGGAAATCGATCAATGAATATGGCTTCAATGATAGAACAACAAAATAATTCAGAGATGGTGTCTTCTGTAAAACCAATGATCAATTCGTTTATCACCAGAGTTGTTAAAAGATCGAATCAAAAGATCGATGATCCTGGATTCGATCGCAAATTTGTCAATTTTACGAGATTTATGATTCTGACTTAAATTGAGGATCGAGATCGAGATCATTTTGTTTAAAATTCGATCCCGATCTTTTTTAAAATTAATTTTTTACTTAAAAAGCAATAAATTAAATGAAAATTTTGAAAATTAAATTAAAATATTATTTTTTAAAAAAATATCTATCTTCATATTTTATCAATTTCCATTATCAACTTCCTATCCATCATTTATTTTAGATATAACGAGATTTAGAGCTATATCCATTATAGATTTAATTGATGTAACAGCAGATGATATAAGTGAGAATGAGAATCTTTTACCATTTTTGAAATTACGTAAGTATTTTACTTTATGTGAAGTGGATGAAAGCAACTCATATAATATGATCAGCACCAAATGCCGTCTATGTAAGAAGATTATCTCATCATCAAAAATATCATCATCCAATTTAAAAAGACATTTACAAGTATTTCTTTTAAAATTTTTTTATTTAATAATCTTAATGTCAACATGTTTAAATTTAATTTATTACATTCCTGAGTTGAGCAGGTCCTACAGAAATAGAATCTAATCTAGATACAAATTCTTTATTAAAAAAATTAATTTTTAAATACAGTATGTTATTTATATAGGCATTTATTTTTTAATATTACTATAATTATATTAGTTTAATTTTCAATATAAGAGTATTTATAATAAATGGAAGTGTAATAATTAAGCCTTTATAATGTATTTTGACTTTCTTTAATATAATTAAAACATCCAGTTCAATGTTATTTGTATTGAACTTATCAATGTTTCACCAAAAGAAAAATAAATATCTATTTAAATCTAAGCTTATATGCCCCAAAAGTCAATTTATAAGGTAAAGATATATTATATGATTATCCGATAGATGGCGTTAGATGTTTTGAAATAACATTAATATTTTCTAATAACATTTCAAGAATAAATATTGATTCCATTAATTAAACTATTTGCATCATTTTATGTATTCTTTGCAAATTTTATGGTTTTTTTTATATAATATTGCATACTTTCCATATTGCGTCATATTTTTACATATTTCGTGTTAATTCTCGGATTTTAGCTCTTTCATATACTTTACTGTGATATTTTCCTGTGGTTTGGCTTGCTCTTCTATCTAATATTTTATATATTTTGCACTATTTCGCATGATTGCATATTTTTGCGTGCTATATCATAATTTCATTTTTGCACCATTTCATGTGCTTTTGGGAGCTTTATACATATAGTCATTTTAGCGTGCACATTCTTTGCATGTTTTTGTATATTTTATAGTTTTTGTGTAATTACGTTTTCGCCTCATTTGTGCAATTTTTTTGCATGTTTTGGCATTGCTTTTCTAAAATTTTGCCTTTTTTTTAAATATTTTCCACCATCTTTCTTCATTTTTTTTGTTTCATTTTTACATCTTTCTATTTCATCATTTTTATGATTATTGCTTGCTTTATATTCAGCAAGCCTTTTGCATATCTTGCGTTTGTTGGCGGGCTTTTTAAACCACAAATTATATCCCCCGATACTACCATTTTTATTTTTAGCACATCCCATTAATTCCCTGAACCTCGTTTATGATAATTAAGATGGCGCTCAAACGATGCATAATTCCTATAAATTTTTTTATTTCTTTCCAGTTCTGTTCTCATTTCCAAACTCTATGTTATAATACTCATTTTAATTAATTATCCAAAGGCAGACGAAACGTGCAGACAAATATTACTTCTAACAGTAGATTCCAATGCCAAGCACAAGAAGGCATCTGCTAAGAGCCTTGCTAAGGATCTCGAAATCTGGACTTCTTACACCGAATTTTGCGTGAAAGTTCTCAAGAAGATTTAATTGGCCCGACAAATACTAGAAAGATCTTTCCAAATTTTGGATAAAAGAGATCGTGAATTATATATATTATTCAATTGCGTTCACTATTTGTGTTTTAAGGCTACGTTAAGACTTGAATTTTTGTATTTTGCCTCTTGCTAAAAATCTACAAAGAATAGCACGTGATCTAAGGAACAATAATTGTATTTAAAAGTGTTTAGTTATATGTTCTCTAAGGAGAATAAGATATTCACTAGGTTCAAGTGTTTGTAATTTAATTTTGTGAGAGTTGAATTTTTTTTTAAAGAACAGAAGCTGATAGGAGCAAGCTGTCCGTTGGTTAGTAATTGGCGAGAATATAAAGTTTCTGAAGTTTTTATATGCAGAGAAATGAACCTGTTGTTTATTTCGCCATTCAGTTTTGTAGATATTGAATGAAAGAATATTATTAATTTTATTTGTAAGTTAACTAAGTTTGGAAAATAAAAAAGAATACATATTTTAATAAAAGGGATAAACTAAAAAAAAAATGTAGACTAGTTTTGTAATGGGTAAACAATTTATTTTATTAAAACTATTATTGAAGTGATATTTAGTTCATCTTGTATATTTTTGACAGATATTTTTGAATTATCATTAACATATATTAGTATATTTAGCCAGTCAGAAATTTAACTTTTTATTGTATTTTATGATAAAATCTCATTTCTTTTATGTATGCAAAATCATAAAATAATGCCAAAATATTTTATAAAAAAAATTATTTTTTTAAAAAAATAAAATTTCAAATATTTTCTATATTTTACTCAAAAAATAAAAAAAATCTTTAAAGAATTCGATCTCTCAAGATTTTTCATTAAAAATAAAATGCTCTGACAATTTAAATCAAATTTATCCTAAAATTCCAAATATTCTCTAAGTAAATATAATGGGATTTTTTTAAGGATATAAAATCTTCCATGATTTTGTGAAAATCGAAAAAAATTTTTTTTTAAAAAAAAATAAAGCGTTCATATTTTTACTATTTTTTTTCTTTTCAAACTCTGTTTTAAATTGAAAAAGTTTTCGTATATTTTAACAAACCGGACCTGAAAATTAGTAAAATTATCGGCTCCGGACTGACCGGGAAAACGTTTGAATAAAGCGACCAGGAAAATATAGTTCTAAGTCTAACTTGTATATACCGTTTTTTTTAGGATTATTACCAGTAAAAATAAAAATTTTTTAAAGCTTTTTGTATACTCTTGTTTTTTCAATATGAACTTTACCTCATTTTTATATTATATTGATGCATCTTTCTAGTTGAACTGTATCTTGATTACGTTTGAAAGTTTACATATATGATAATATTATAAACTCAAAAGATTAAGAGTTTACCAGCAACATGACCATATTAACCCTAAAATAAAAATAAAGGGAATGATTAGTAATAGCAAATACAAAATATATATTTATTAAAATAATTTTAAAAGGTTCTGAGTTGAATAAGATAACTATCACTTTTTCTACCTTACATAGTAATAATATCAATACGTTAAATCTAATCATATTTTTACTTGTTTTTAATTTAAAAAAATATGAAATAAATATTATGAGTAATTTACTACTAATTTTTTTTTATAAGCATTAATTTTAAAACTATGTTCTCTATTTAATAAAAAAAAATTAAATTATAATTAGGTGTTGGGGATTCATTTTTTTAAACTCATTTTTTCATAATTTCGTTTAAAAAAAAATTAAAAAAAAAATTCATTAGATGTTGAGATGATAGTGAAATTAGCTTTACTAGAATTTGATTATGTACATCCTGAGCGGAGTAAAACCATTTTCAAAAAAGTCTTCCATAATTATCCCAAAAGAACTGACATCTGGTTCAGGTATTTGGATGCTTTTCTCAAGCGTTCCCGGCATCAAGAAGCTAGGTTGATTGATATTCTAAGCATATATTATTATTTTTTATTATAATTTAGGATTCATTGAATCTAAAATTAAAAATTATAATTTATTATTTACAAAAAATAAAATTAGACAGGTTTTGGATGAAATGTCTACCATAAAATTCGATAAGAAGTTTAGACGTTTAGTGTACAAAAGGATGGTAGATTTTGAAGTCAAACATGGAAAATTTGAGAATTTGCAAGTCATCAAGTCCAAATTCGCCGGCATAATTCCAGAGTCAGCTGACGAATAGAAGATTTTTAACTATATTCTATACGTGTATTTTTTACAACATGAAGATATGTATATTTGTAAATATAGCTCGTGATAACGATAATAAAATTTGAGTATTCCTGAATTTATCTAACAAAAATTAGAAAGTAACAAACTATAATAAACTCAAAAAATACTTAAATAAAACAAGACTCAACTTATAACTAAGTATAAATTAATAAAAAAGAAAGACTTTAATATTTTAAATCTTTATTATCAAAAATCAGTTTTTGAAAATTAAGCGAAAAATTAATAATGTAAAATTTAATCACAAAATTAATAATGAATGGAAATTCATTTTACAAAAAAACGATAATAATCAAATGTCAATCACTAATGATTGATAATATAACAAAAATATTGATTTGAAAAAATATCTTACAAACTAGGACATGCCACCACTTTATGGGCCAGTGACATTCCCTACAAAAATTTAAATATACAAATATTTATAAGAAATATTGTTATAACTATATAAACAAAAAATTACAAAAATTTTCTTTATTCCTTGATATTTGATGTTCCGGGTTCTTCATCTCCACCACTTAGCATCAAATTCTTCCACGCTTGAATTTGCTGGTTTATGGGAGAAAGGTAGTCATTATGTTTCTGATCCATGGCTTTGGTTGATCCTCGATTATCATTTCTTTCTTCTGGCTTATTCATATCTTGTTCTTTTTTCATCATGATATTCTGTCTTCCTTTTGTCCATTATGCATCCCATCTTATTTCCTTGATTAATCAACATCGACCACTTTTTGATAAAATTTTTATTGTTATTATCATTTTTCTTACTTTTTTTGTGATAAGCCGAACCCACAGGACACTGTTGAAATGAAATGTTCCTCGGAGTTGCATTTAAAATATCTTTTACGAATTTCGGTGGCATTGTTCAAATGCGTCATTCCAAGGAATTGGACGTATCAAATCTCATTCTCTTATCTTTCGGGATGATAGTTATTTGGACAAAATGGTTTTTAAAGCTTATCAGTTGTGATTGCGTTTCCATGATATGATAGGAAAGTTATTTAAATTAGCAGAATATTTTCAAAAATAAATTATTATTAATTTTATTTTAAAAAAATAAATACTTAAACATATTGTACCAAACATGGTAAAAAAAATTATTAATTTTAATTTCAAAAATAATAACACTTTTTCAATATGACATATTGAAATTATTTATCTCAAAACATTTTTTTTTTCTTTTCAATAAAATTGTCAGCAAGAAAAAGTCATCTTATCCGTGTGTAAAAAAATTTATTCTCCAAAAAAATGGCTATTTAGATTTAAGTAACCACATTTTTAAAAAAATAATGGCATAAATATTTAAAAGATGAGATCTGTTCAAAGATTATTGAATAGAAAGATTTGCAAAATCGAGTAAGCTGGTTAAACCAATATGATAATTCGGAAATAAAATTAATTAATTATATATTCATGATAAAAATACAAAATCAAACAAACCAGTATTCTACAATAGTTTGTACTAAAGCTGAGTATCAATCAATATTTTGACAAAATAGATTTCGTAAGCAAATAAATTGGCAAATTTTTTGGGGGGAATCTAAGAAAGATGAGGAATAAATATAATTTTTTTTCTAAAAAAAACAACGGCTAATTTTGATGCAAAATTGACATATGAATGGACAGAATTTGCGGAAGGCTCAACTATTCGAAAAGGAAATCACAACGAATGTTCGACTGAAATTTAATGATGACCTCATATTGATCTTGAATAATTGTTAGTTTAGATAAGTAACAATTTCAAGTATTGTGGAAATGAAAAAGGGGTAATAAAATTGGTGGAAAAGAGTGATGTAAGGTTCATTAAATGCCATCATTTAAAAAGTTTTTTTTTTATCCATCTTCATTTTCTTTACACACACCATTATAATTAAATGAAAAATAAATTGACAGTTATAATGAATTTTTTTTTTAAATAATTGAAAATTGCTGTCAATTAAATAAAAAAGGAAAATGTTGGTTTTTTTTTCAAGTTTATATGCGCCATATTTTTTTTAAAAAATTGTAAATTAATAATTAAATAATTTATAGTTGTGTTAATTTATATTTTTATAATTTATTTCTTGATATGTGATTTTTGTAAAAAAAAAAAAATTAATTTATAAATTTAACGGGTATAAAATCTAAATTTAGAGATTTAGACACTCATTACTTACAAGTTACCCTTATTCAGATCTATACAATCCTTCTAAAAGATGATCATTGACAGGAAATAATACATCGCGTTCTCAAGAAAAGACGTTGTTTTAATTGTTATGCTGATGACCATTTTGTAAACAATGCAATATGTCATCATAAAGATATGGACTACCGTCGAATAACAAGCAGGATCCGTAGGCAATGATAAAAAGGTTAACTCATACATTTGTAGTAACTAGCCTTTGACAATAAGCAAGGAGACCGCTTCTACTTCAAAAGAAATAGGGAAAAGATCAATGAATATGGGTTCGCTGATACAGCTAGAAAATATTTAGAGATGGTATGTTATGTAAAGCCAAGTGATGAATTTAGTTATCAAAAACAATACAGAAAGGACACAAGCTCCCATGGAAACATTGTAATTGCAATTTATTTGATTGTATTACATAACAAATTTATAATGTTTATACAGCGTTCATATAATATTTTATATTTCAGTTGTTAAAAATTATGCAAAATTGTATAAATTTATATAAAATTTGCAGAGTTGTTAAAAGATACTTTTTAAATGGATCTAGATACAGATACAGATACATAGTCTCAAAAGTTATCTAGACACAGATACAGATACAGCGTCTAAAAAGTTATCAAGATACAGATACATTTTTTAAATGTATCTGTATACAGATACATTTTTTTATGCTCTTATAGGTTTGCATAAACCTAAATTAATATCATATTGTGAAAATTCATGAAATGAGCTAAAAATTTATTGACGCGATATAACATTTATCAGAATATAACTAAAATTATAATTTTAATATAATATATGAAAATATATGATTAAATAATTATTAGATTTCAGTAATAAAATTTTTTCAAAATTTTGATCATTTAGGCATCCTCGTTTATCTGTGAAGACATTTTTAGCAACACTAAATAGTCTTTCCACAGGGGCGCTTGAAGGAATTGTAGTGTTATATTTAATAAATAACAATTTTATATCAGTTCTTTAAAAATGCTAAAATCTCTACATTTATTTTTGAAAAAGTTATTTAAAATTTGTTGATTATCAAAATTTAAATCATTATTAGAAATTATATCTGCTGTAGGGTACTGAAAAAAATCTGAAATTAAATTATTTGTTTTTTTTTGGCAGGTTATTTGCTTGCAGTCAGTTGATGACTTTGATAATTCACCAGCTAATCTTTGTATCAATTGTTTTCTTTTATAATGGCTGCATGCCATCTATAATAAAAGCAATAATTAAATCATCTAAAGTGCCTTGAGTTAAAGTCAAAGGTCTTTTAGCAAAAATATTATTGGAGGATGAGCCTTGGCAATATTTTCTTTAGTATTTTATTTTCCTTCCCCTTTTTTATTTTTGTTAACAAGGTTGGATATTTTCTCTTAAGATTTTAATTAGAATTTTAAATATATAATATCTATACCCTTATGTGCTTCCCGATTTTGCACGTTGAAGTCATACTGACGGATATTTTTGTATTTTTAGGTAGACACGGCAAACCTTTTACCATCAGAGAATTAATTGTTTTCTTTGTTTTGAGATATTGCTCAATTTGGCCATGGTAAAGCAATAGAACTTGTTGCTTCCTCTTCTTCATCGATATAGATCTAAATAAATATATAAACTTAAAAATTTAGTTATAAAATAAAATTTACCATTTCCATATTGTAATATTAAAATTTGTATGGTTTATTGATAAACTAATAATATTTAAATTAATGAATATTTATATATATTTTTTATATATAAGTTTTAATATTTTATGTATATATAATTCTTTATTATAGTATTAATAAATATTAATATATAATATATATATATTTATTTATTTCATAAGCTCATATGAAATAAAATAAATTTTACAGTCAAATATTTTTATTTACAATAAAAAAAGGGGTATATAAAATGTATCTTAAAAAGTATCTAAAAACAGATACAGATACCTCTAAAAAAATATCTAGATACAGATACCTTTTTAAAAAATCTATCTTGATACAGATACAGATACTACATTTATCTAGATACTTTAACAACTCTGAAAATTTGTGACTAAAATTAGTTTGATATTTTATTTTTTTATGATTGAATTTGAAATAAAAAGAAATGAATCTAGTATTTTATTGTATTTAAAAATTTGAGAATTTAATAATGGTGCCCGTGACCAGGATTCTAAATCTGGATTAATGCGGTTAACCAAAACTCAAATTTAATTATGATAATAAGCCTACCATTAGTAAGATTTCATAAAGATTTTTATTATCAAATTCTTAAATAAGAGGTTTGACGAGTTTGATAGTCATTTATTTACGGTGTTGTTATTTTTAGTAATATCCTTTTACAGCTTTCTTCATTTTACAGTTTCTAAGCTTATATGCCTCAAAGGTCTATTTATAATGTTAAAATTTATTATTTTTTAGTCCGGTAGTTGGCGTTAGATGTTTTAAAATGAAATTAATATTTTATAATATAATTTCCGGAATAAATATTGAATCCGTTATGCTTTTTTGCATCATTTTGTGTTATCTTTACAAATTTTACTGGTTTTAAATATAATTTTTGCATACTTTCCAGATATATTGCGTCATATTTTTACATATTTTGTGTAATTTTCACATTTTAGCTCTTTTAATATATTTCTGCGATATTTTACGTGGTTTGGTTTAGGGATCTGCATTGGGGAAGAGGGAGGGGGGAGGGGTTTCCCCCGCCTGAGTGGGCGGGCGGATGGGTGGGTAAAAAATTTAAGAAAGGCGGGCGGGTTAAAAAAATTTGAAACTATGGGCAGGCTGGACGGGCGGGCTAAGAAATTTAAACAATGGGCAAGGAAATTTAAAAAAAATTTTCAAAAACAAACTAAAAAAAATAAAAATGATCTATAACAATATTTCTTTTTTATTGTATTAATCGTTTTTTTTTTAAGTGAAGAACAATTACCCTAACTATATTATGTAATAAGCACAACAATAAACTTTTTTCTTAGAATAAATAAAACATTTTTATATTTTTTCATAAATATTCAATTTGATCAAATAAATTGTCCATAATTTACATTGATTATTATAAACTTTTTTGTAGAGGTGTAATGCTGAAATATTATTAGATGCTTAAAAAATGAAAGAAAGACCCTAATTAAATTTTATAAGCGGGATTGGGTTAAAAAATTTTTTATAAATAATGGGCGGGCGGGAAAAAATTTTAGACTAATGGGCGGGCGGGTAAGGAATTATAGACACATGGGCGTGGCGGGCGGGTATATTTTTTTGTTAACTATGGACGGGCGGGTTAAAATTTTTTAAACATTGGATGGGCGGGCTTTTGGTCCAAAAACCCGCCCAATGCAGACCTCTAGTTTGGCTCACTCTTCCATCTATTATGCATGATTGCGTATTTTTGCGTGCTATATCATAATTTCACTTTTACACCCTCCTTTCAAGTGTTTTTTGCGAGCTTTATACATATAATCATTTTAGCGTCCAAATTCTTTGTATGTTTTTGATTTTGTAGTTTTTGCGTAATTAAGTTTTCGGCTCATTTGTGCAATTTTTTTTGCATGTTTTAGCATTGTTTTTCTAAAATTTTGCCTTTTTTAAATATTTTCCACCATCTTTTTTCATTTTTTTGTGTCATTTTTACATCTTTCTAACATTCATTTCTCTGATATTTCATCATTTTTATAATTTTTTGCCTGCTTTTCAAATATTCAGCAAGCCTTTTGCATATCTGGCGTTGGTTAGCGGGTTTTTTAAACCACATAGCATCCTTTTCTATAATTTAAGCATACTTTATGAGTCAATCTACCTACTTTTGTCATTCGGTTGAATAACAATTTTCTGAATAGTTTAAAATTTGACTATCTGTGTTTTTTGTCATTTACCTGGTTAGGTTTATTAATTATTTTTAGCGTACCTTTGTTTTATATATTAGTGATGCATTGCCTATATAATATATCAAAGTTGTTAAAAGATACTTTTTAAATGGCTCTAGATACATATACATATATATAGTTCTAAAAGTTATAGATATAGATATGTCGTCTAAAAGTTATCCATAACAGATACAAATGTAATCCTAGATAGAGATACAGCTTTTATTATATTCTTATATACGTTTTGATAAATCTAAATTAGGATTAAACAAAATTAACCATTTTCCCTTGGCATTATAATATCAAAAATTTGTCTGGTTTATTGATAAACTCGGATATGATATTTAATGAATATTTATTTATTATTTTTATTTTTTATTATAATAGTCTTAATATATTTTAATATATATATTAAATTATATGCAATAGAAAAGATTCGAAAATTTTTATAATTTTATTTTACATATTACTAAAACTATTTTTATTTTTTATAGAAACAAATTAAACATAAATATATTTTTATTTAAATAATTATGATTAAAAGTTATAAAAGATACAGACTTGACAAAAAAGTGCCTCCTACCTACTACTATAGGTGCGTAGAGAGATATATTCACAAGTGTATGCCCAGGCTCATATGACAAAATAATGAAAAAATCAAATAAATTCGAGCACAATCATAAAACAGAGTCACGAAAAACGAAAACATCTATCGATACTTTCGTATAATTATCTCGGAGATATCGGCACATCTAGATGAATCTTGAAGATTTACAACTTCATATTAAGAGTATAATACACCTTACATAAACTCCCACAATCATCCGCTACCGTACCCAACTTCTATGGCCTAATTAATTCTACCCTTCGAGTATACTATTACTGAGAAAGGCGAGAATATTATTATTCAATGATGAGGTAAAATTAAACAATTTGATCATTAAATCTAGTTTGTATTTCAACTTAAAGTCAAAATTTCGTCTATTTTATTTATTGGTATACTACAATTTTAATATTATATATTAAGATAAACGAGCGAATTTTAATATTCTCGACTAATCTTGAATTCTCCTCATGTGCGATGTGGTTTGCCGACGGTACTTTTAAATATAAACCACTTCTTTTTCATTAACTTTATACACTTCACGGGGTAAAAAACAAAACGGTTTTCCCCCTAGTTTACATATTGATGACAGGTAAAAGGAGTGAGAAGTACAAGCTAGTTTTTGATATCGTTCATATGTAACAATCTCTTCTAATTTTATGCCGAACGAAACCATTTTGTTTTTGGCGAAAAATACAAATGTTTTTAGAACTATCCTATTTATAACTAATCCACAATTTTGTTTATATTTTACAATGATGGTATATTTGGCTTAAATGCCATAAACCGATATAATAATGGCTTTTAAGACATTAATAATGTCTCCATTATTAAACAAATGATATTTTTTAACCGATTATTGATTATATCAAAAATACATACATAGGGAAATCTTATAGGATAGAAAGATTTCCCAATTTATCCCATTCCCTTGTGGAATTGTTACTGAACGGAGCTAATACCAATAATGCTGTGGAAGGATGGCACCGTAGCTTTAACTCATCACTGACATCCTATCATTCGACAATATGGGAATTTATAACAGATATAATATTAAATTTACCAGGTTAAAAAGGTATCTGTATTTTTAAATTAAAAAAGAAAAGTTGATCAAATAAATAATTTTATAAATACTAAATATTTATAACATTTTAAAGACTTGAAAAGCAACAGAATTTAGCTGGTTAAAGATTGTTCAACTACAAGGAGGTAATGATGAAACTTCCTTTCGAAAAAAATAGCGAAATCTAACAGAAAGATTAAAGAGAATGAATAATTTTGGATTATAAGAAAAACATGACTTTTATCGTACCTGTAGGATCTCGCATTCTAATATTAATTTAAATATATAGTCCATAATGTGTTCAATATACACATAAAAAATAAAATTGCAAATTATTACAGATTAATTTTTATAATATTTTATATTTTTTTAGTTAGAAAATATAAAACTATAAGTAGTTAGGAGATTGTAATTGCATGCTCAAATTATTATAAGGTTTTTCGTTAGTATTCGATTCGAATTAATTATCATTTATAATATAAGACTTTGGCCAATATAAGTGATGAACATTTTCCTCATTAATAATAGATGCTTGAATATTTTTAATTAGATTCATTTATTGCTATCTATTATATAGTGAATTGATCTTTGATAATATATGAAGAATTATATATATAAAATGAAAGGCGAAAGTGAGAATAAAATAAATTACGAATCAAAAATATTGAGGATTGTAAACATGAATAATAAATGAAACGAGTTAGATTTTATTGAATCCAAGTTCATTTAGGTTTTAAGAATTAAAAAAAAATTAAATTATTGTTTTAGAGATGATAAAATATAACAAAAAACGAGTAAATAAACAAGTCATGTATCGATTTATAAATTTTATTTCGTCGAATCATCAATTAACTAATATAAATTTTTAAAAATTGCACTTTTCCTCATTTTAAAGTAATGTGGTGCCAGAAGTAAATTATAGTTTGATAATAACCTTATTTTTACCCAATAAAACGTCTAATTAGCAGGAAAATATTATTTCAGCCGCTAGGATTTTCTTTGAAAAGATGACTTAATCAACGCGAAAAAATTATACTTTAAAATGCCTAGCTATTTTTTACGATACGAACATAAATTGAATCGCAAATTTCAATGTCGTATTAGTAATAAATTAAATAATAAATGTCGTAAATGAATATATCTGTGTACTAAAACCGGCCTGGATTTTGATGCTTTGATTATTTAAGGCCCTGCCCTAAATTTTCAAAATTTTGTTATTTTGAATTATTTTGGCTGAATTTGTTTTATACGGAATTTATGATCAGTAAAATAATATTAAATGCTTCATATGATTTTACAACAGATTAAAATATAATTTAAATTTATTTTTTTTTAAATCATCTCCGGTTTTGTAAAAAAAATATATGCCTGATGTACCATTTGAAACTGTTATTTAATATTGACTGATATCCAGTTATATAATAGCACTTGCAAGCGTTATAAAACGACGTCTGCCATAATTTTTTGAAATCAGAACCAATGATGATCCCTTATTTGATTTGAAAATCTATATTTTAAAATAATTGGGATAAAATTGATTTCCATTGTTAATAATATCCATTTCTCACTCCAAAAAACTGATGGCTATTTTCTATAAAAAATAATGTTTAAAAATAACTTGGATTAATATGACTAAATATGTGATTGCTAATAAATGAAGTCCTCACTTCAAAAATATTGGCGGTCATTTTAAAATAAAAATTGTTTGCTTTGAAATTTAAATGACTGCAATGCCAGGAAATTTCAGAAGCAAGAAATCCTATCCCTCCTTCTAGGGCGTTATTTTTAAAATATAACTCAAATAGTAAAAAAAAAAAATCCTTAAAGTAAAATAAATATAGTAAAAGCTGCTATAAATTTTGGCAACGGGGAAAAAAATAAATAGAGGAGGCCAGGTCGGAGCAAGGGGCTTGTCAGTTCAGTGGATTTAATTTTAAAACCAGAAATGTTTCGAAATGCAAATTTAATAATGTATTAGCATTCTATTTGAGGACCTCACTTATTTATTTCTGAAAAAAATGTGTTTTAGGTAAAAATAAAATGTGTTTACATTCACACCGCGGCATAAAAATAAATTAAAAATCTTCTTTTCCTATTTCAGAAAGTCTCATAATCACCATGTTTAAAAAAAAATTTTTGGAGGTATTAACCTTTTCAGGAATAATATGATTTAGAAACAACTTTCAAAATATAAAATTGGAACTACCTCTATTGAAACCAACTAACATACATTTATATTTGAAACAGGAGTTCTTTAAATATGAATATTTTTAGCAATGTTAAAATTTAAAAAAGATGATTTACTAAGACGGAGATCTAATCAATGCTATGTCACCCTTCATCTAATCTTATTTAAAAATTTCTATGACTCTAGATATGGCTGCGGGGGGGGGGGGAGTTGTATCGATATGATACCACTTATTTTTTTCAAATATTTTTAAAAAATATAAATTATTTTATATTTAAAGTTAAAAATAAAACTTTACTACAATAAAAAAAAAATTATCAAAAGGTTAATCATATTAATAATTTTAGAATCTCTTCTCTTCAGGACTAATCGATTCAATTAAATTAGACTTAAAAATACGATATAATAAGTATTGGCTACTATTAGTTTTAAATTATTTCTATATAATCAATAGAATTAAAAAAAATTAAAAAAATTCATAAAAATAAAATGTCATATTTTGACATTTTTATATGAATTATTTATATGCAAATGTTGCAGTACATAAAGAATGAAAGAATAATAATAATAATTGTCCCATAGCAGACTTAGTAAACCAATGAAATCAGCCCCGGGTTTGGGGCTTGTTGAGGCAAAAATTAACTGTTACTAGAATCAATCTTGAGAAAAAAGTGGTTATTGGACTATATCATGGTATTTTATAAATTCAAATACAACATTTATTTTCAGGATTATGATGATTTTGACAAAAACGCCAACTAGTTCTAGATTTTAAATATCAAAAAGTCGGTTTTTAGAAAATAAATATAAAAAATTTTTAAGTCGGACACTCATCTTTTTAAAAATTTCTCCTAAATCATAAGCTATAACACAAAGTATTTTGGATTATCAAACAAATCTCATTATTAAATGCCTAAACAATATAAGCATATGATAATTTTATAAATTAAGTATATTTTTTAAGAGAAGATCTGATAATGATAAAATTATGCCATAGAAGAAAAATTGGAATTAAGTTTAATTCCTGAATTCTCTAAGAAAAAGTGGAATATTCGTTCAGTTAAAAAGCTTTAACGAAACCTACGGTCTCCATATACCGAAAAATTATCTAGTAATAGGGTATAACCTTTTGAATCTTACAAATTTGAAAATTGGCAAAATATGATATAACTTTCCTTTAATCCTCATTTATGTAGTCTATTTAAATAATATTGTAATAATTCATCTAATTTGAATAAGACATTTTTCGTTTAAAAGTATTCATCAGTCCTATTTTGTTTATACATAAATAAATAGCTGGAAGTTTAAACAAGAAACCGTCCTGAAATAGACTTTGGGTCTAGAAATAAACTCATAAGCAGGGTTGCCATATCCCCCCCCATCAGCGAGAGACTCCCGCAATTTTTTTAGTTTACACACAGACATCTTTTCCCCTAAAATTACCGCAATTAGAAATCTCCCGCAAAAATCTACCGCAATTTTTTAATTTCACACGCACAATTTGATTTAGCAATGTTCATATTTTTAATTTTCAAATTTCTCTCGCAAAATACCATAGTTCTCTCGCATTGAAAATTTTTACCTGGCAACCCTGTCCGCAGAATAGTTTTCACTTCTATGATTTAGGTTTCACTGTAATTATTTTGCTAAAAAATTTTCGCATTGATCCGCGATAAAAGTTTTGCCGTAATGTATTCGATTTAAAGGTTTCGCTATATTTGTTACAATATTTACAATTCCTCAAATGCAAGATGATAATTTTATTATACATAATATCTATTTTTGATATTTTAAAAATTATGTGTTTCTATAACTTCTGCAGCTAATAACCCTTTTTTATTTCATTTCATCATTATCTTTCATCAATATCCACATTTAAGTTAATAATGATTTTAATGAGGCCCTTTTATCTGATATAAGATTATCAGGGTTAAAGGGGGACAATTTAAAATATGATACAAGATTATAATCATCTTGTGTAAATCTTGTAAACACGATCCACAATAATTTCATAATAATTCTGTTATAAAAAACTTCAACTGGAGTCCTTCACAATCAAATTGTAATTTGGTATCGCTTAAAATATCTTGTTATAACGCACCCTTGATGATTTTTGAGGGGTTAGATTAAATTTTGATATAAGTTTTTCAGCCATAATATCAAATCAAAAGAATTATCAATTTTTTTAATATATTAATTGTCAATACAATTTTTTTTTAACATCCACTATATTAGTTTTTACTTAATATAGATTCTTATTTAGTGGATCTATTGCTCTTAATTTCATAAATTATAAAGCCCAATATAATTTAATTTATTATATTAACGCTTTGAGATAAAAGAATAGAAGCTTCGACTGAATCATGAGTGGAAACCTCTGAGTTAAGAGTTCTAGAAAAATAAATAAAAGGCAAATTCTTAGCATCTCAGATCTTTATGCCCAGGACATTTATGTATTATAACCAATAAAACATACCATGGTTGGGGTAAAAATATACAATAGCTCATTTAATAATGTTAAATTGTAATTTGAAAAAATTAAATTTTCCATAAACAGCCATAAATGCTCTAAAATGTCTAAATTCAAGAGAACATGTTGCAAATCGTGGTCAAATGAAATAAGGAATCCATAGGTTCAACCAAAAAAATTCCCTTTACCCAGATCATTGAGAATATTATTTTTTAAGAGTTAAAAAGAATTTTATGTCCAACTGAATATTGTGTTCACAAAAATATTATTCACTGATCGCTTTAAAATTTTAGCTCTAAAGTTTGACCCAAAAAAGAGGCCGTTTAAATTTATTACTTTCTCACTCTTACTTAAACATTTTTAAAAGATCAATTTTAAAATTCTGAAGATAAAATAATATAAAAATAACAAAAGAGAAGAATTAATGTTATTTTAAAGCCCTTTTTTTATAAAAAAAAATACATATACATAGTTAGCTAAAAAAATTCATGACATTTTTTTTGATTTATTATTTTATGAATTTGTATAAATTTTAGCCTTATAACAGGTTTATACCATGGAAAAAATTCCAAAATTTTGAGAATGATATGAAAATAGAAATAGCCCAATTTGAAAAATTCCACGTGACATGACTTTTGATTTGTTTAAATAACTTTTATTTTAAATATTTTAAAACAAATTAAATAATAATTATTTTGTTTTTTATTTTCAAAAAATTAGACATAAATAAATTTCTAAAAAAAACAAATAAGTATTAAATAGGGCCAAAATTTTTTAAAATCTCAAATTTTTATTTTTACTTCTATATGTATTTTATTAATATTTTAAATAGACATAATAAAAGCAACTTCAATTCAAAATGAGCATTAGTTATTTTAATAGTTTCAAAGCCATTTTTACTCCTGAAGTAAATAAATTGAAGGAGATATTGCAGGACATAACTATCCATTACGTCTAGCTGGAGGTCCTGTAAGAGATATCTTGTTAGGAGTTATGCCAGAAGATCTTGATCTCGCTACCCCTGCCACCCATCAGATGAAGAATATGTTCGCGATGGAAAGGCTAGTAATAATTGTAAATAAAAATGGGGAAAGGCATGGAACGACAACAGTCATAATAAATGACAAGTAAATTTAATTTAATTTTTTTTTAAAAAAAACATTAATTTAAAAATATAAAAAAATAGGCCAAAGTTTGAGATTACTACGATACGCATAGACAAGACAACCGAAGGAAGAGACCCATAATGGACAATTGATGTTTAGATTCCAAAAGGAAAGACCTCACTATAAACTCAATGTTTCTGGGTTAGATGATTAATTTTAAAGATTATTTGTATGTTACGTGTGATTGTCTTTTATCGTATAAAAAAATTAATTATTTAAAACCATCTTTATTACTTTTATCTTACACTTTTAAAGAGTTGCAGACAGGGATGTGAACCCGGACCCTGAACCCTCTGAACCCTCGTACTTTGGCTGAACCCGAACCCTTTTAAAAAGTGGAGGGTTCAGGGTAAAAATTTTAACATATAAATTTTTTTTTTAAATAATGTAAAAATATTATTTTTAAAAAATAATATAAAATTTTTATAATTTTATTAATTTTTTTCGTGGAATCATTTATTTTATATTCGCGCTTTTCTTTTGATTTTCTTCCTAGACTTCAATTCATTTTATTTAGAGATTAATACCATAAATTATTTTCTAGTGTAAGTAATAATATTTTATTATGTAAATTTATTAATAAGCTATGTTATAGAAATACGTTGATTTTTTTGAAAGTGAATTATTGTAGTGCAAGTAATAATATTTTAATTGTGATAATTTATTATATTAAAGGAAATAATATAATCTTAAGAAATTTAGCAATGAAGGAGATTAAAGAAAGTTCAACTTCTGAAAATATAAAAAGAATGATAATAGAAACTTTAAATAAATTCCATATTCCTTTAAGAAACGTTTATACCATTACTACGGATAATGGTGCTAATCTAGTCAAATCTATTAAATTATTAAATGAATGTTCATTGGACCAAATGGATGATATAGATAATTATGATAATAATTTTGAGGTCATAAGTGAATTTGACATACCGGAGATAATAAAAGATTTTTCCATGAAGATATACTGTATCAGATGTGCAGCCCACACACTACAATTAGCTATTAATGATTCCCTCAAAAATAATATTTTTTTAAAACTATACTTGTCAAAGCAAGGGATGTTGCTAAATATTTAAGAACTCCTACAATTGTACGAATATTAAAATCCATGAAAAGGCAAATGGCAATATTAGATTGCACAACCCGTTGGTCCTCTATCTGTATGATGCTAGAGCGATTAATAAGTTTAAAAGATTTCTGTGATGATTTTATTATAGGATCATGTGAAATCATTTTGTCAGAGGATGATTGGAATCAAATCAAAGACCTTACTAGGGTGTTGGTTCCTTTGAAAATTACTACATTACGATTGCAGTCAGAATAGTTGTGTTTATCCGATTTTTATGGCATATGGGTGAGATGTCGATTCGAATTAGAAAAATTTACAAGTTCCTTTTCATACGTAATATTAGAAAACATGAAAATACGAGAGCAACAATATTTGAAAAATAGTGTTGTGTATGCCTCAATATATTTAGATCCTCGATATCAGGTTCTATTAAGTATTGAGCAAAAGCAAATGGCAATAGACCATCTCGAGGATTTATGGCATAACCATAACTCTATTATTAACAATATATTGGAGGCTTCAACATCTAATGGTTGTAGCGATAGTAATGATGATAGTAATATTGACGATCTCGAAATTTTATTATTAGATAGAGAAAAAAAAATTAAATTATCATCAGGATCAGATAGAAAGAAGAAAAAAATATCGATTGTATCTTTAATTGAAAAATTATCAGAAGTTAGGAGAATTAATAGGGATAAAAATATTTTAACATTCTGGGAGGAAAATTCTCTAATATATCCTGAATTGTATACCTTGTCTAGATTCGTCATGGCTGTACCGGCGACACAGGTACAATAATTTATATATTATAAAGATAACTATCTATTTTAGGTCAGCGTAGAACGTGGATTTTCTTCTTTGAAATACATATTGTCTAATTTACGTGGAAATCTCAAGGATGATATTTTAGAAGATATTATGATCGTTCGATTGAATAAAATATTTAAAATTTAAATTATTTCATTTTGAATTATGAATGTGTATATATATTGAAGTATAATAAAAATGAATGAAAAAAAAGTCTTATTTTGAGTCATTATTTTTATGTTCCCTAGACCCGGACCCGAACCCTGGACCCGGGTCCTTTAAAAATTTATTACAGGACCCGAACCCGACCTTTTTTTTTGTTGAAGGGTTCACATCCCTGGTTGCAGATGGGGTATATATGTTTAAAATCAATTTTTGCGACTTTATTTAAATTTAGATTTTAAAGGTAACTTATACAATTTTTGTGGTGGCAAGAAGGATTTGAAGGAAAGAGGATAGCATTTGTTGGAGATGCCCAGACTCGTATACAAGAGGACTACATTCGGATCCTTTGGTATTTACGGTTTTATGGAACGCAGTAACACAATATCTTCGTATCCTAACCTCAGAGCACCAATTTACAGTCAAGACTAAAATCACACACCTTCACAATATTATAAATTTTATTTCACTTAAAATCTAAGATTTACATAACGATTATTTTAATAAAAATCAAAAATCCAATTGATTGACGTTCCTTAAAATATGTTATTTAAATTATTTTATTTAAACAAATACGACACGCCCATACATAATAAGCCCAGTGTACATCTCCCCTATGAAGTTGAAATTTATCGATCGTCAGATGCATCCTTTTTCATAGTTTTTGTATTGGTCATTTCTTTTCTCATTTATCGAATCGTCCTTCTGATTTGTATCGACTTTTGACATTGTTTTATCACCAATGGTATTTGTCGAATCGTATAGTTGAAATTTACTGATTTATAATATAATTGATAATAAATATGCTAAATGAATAAATAATTTCACATTTTAAATAAACAATGTTCTTAATGTAAATATAGGAAATTCCACTCTAAACTAAAAATAAAAAATAACGCCAAAAAGGATCATTGAAATTTATAAGCTATTTAACTTAAAAATGATAAACTCATTCTTCAAACAAAAAAAGCTACAACTATTAAACATAATTCCTTATATAGAAGTCAATTAGATTTCTTTATCACAAGTATAAAAATGAGTCTTTACATTAAAAATATTACTATTCTAAATGATATTGATTTTTTTATCAGACCATAAATCCCTAATTCTCACTTTTATCATTAAACCTAAATTGCTATATAATCTCAATAAATCAAAAAATCATACACCCTTAACTTTCAAAAAATAGAATATTCATCATTTAAACCCTCCCATTCCAGCTATGAATTTCATAATAGCTTAAAGTAAATTAACAATAACAATTCATGGTCCAACATCTCGAACTCAATAATAAAGCTAATTCAAACTAAATATCAAAACACAATACCCAGACTGGGTCAGTTCAAACCTTATAAAATTGTTGCCTAATAAAAATAAATATATTAAAAATTTACTAAATAAAATCAAAAATATTAGAAAAGATAAACAAAAATATATTTTTTTCCAAACTCATTCAAATACAAAATTTCAAAAATAAAAATGATCTTTACTGCTTTCGAATCGTTAATAAAAAATTAATAATTTAAAAATTGGTCGTTCGTATCATGTAGCGTCTAGATGACAGGATTTTTACTGGATGCAACCCCTTCAAAAACCTATGCCTACCCCCCCCCCCCCCTAACAAATTCCCGGCTCCTTCGGCGGCGATGTTTCCCTATTTTTAATTACAATGATACTCTTTCAGAAATTTAAAAAGAATAATTTTATCTCCAATATCAACTTTCGACATTTTGTCAATATAAAGGAGTTATTTTTTAGATAATAAATTCAATTAAAACCCCCATCATTTATAATGAATTGATTATATTATAGCATTATGAGCATGCTGAAAATGTCTAAACCTTTTAAATTAAATTTTAAAGGATAGCAGAAAGTTTTATTTGGAAAATAAAGTATCCGATTGTTTGCAATATATAGATTCTGTTGATGAATTGTATTATAACAGGTTTATAATATAAGTATTAATTTTTAAAGCAATAAATTTTGATTTGATATCAAAATTTAATAGGTAATACCTCAATATTTTATCCTACCCCCATTAAAGCGCCTGCCCTCTACCCCTCTCAAAAAAATAGGATACAAACTATTCCTAACCCCCCCCCCCCCGTTCATGTAGATGCTGGTCTCACGATTAATAATACAGAAAACCTAATAAATATATTTATCGATCATTTTAGAAACATTTTCATTAAATCTTTAACTTCTCAACAACTAAATACACATGCCCCTTTCCCCTTAAAACAAGATGATATCACCAAAGCTATAAATAAACTAAAAATCACAAATCCATGTCAGACAACCTTTCAAACCTAGTCCTAATAAAATTCCCAACCACAACATCAAAAATTTTATACCAAGCAATATTTGGTTAACAGTTTCTGTACCTACAGAAATCTGTAAATCTACTATCATTTATTTACCAAAAATACAGTTCCCCAAATCATCAAATTATAGAGGTATAACTCTTATCATCAATCTATAATCCTAACAAATTTTTTATTTAACTGAATAATAAAAGATATTGATAATAACACCTAAGATAACATTGCATTTTTCCGTAAAGGAAGAAATGCAATTGAACTAATCACCTAAAAATTAGATTAGAAAAAGTGACGTTTCATAAATTTAATTTATATATCATAATTATCGATATTTCAAAAGCTGTCGATTCAATACGTCATCAATCAATCTGGGACACCCTTTTTAAATATAAAATCAACATTCATATTATCAAAATTATTATGAATATCTAAGAAAATAGTTAGATTAACATTAAACACAATATATTATTGATGTAATCATGGTAATATATTAATATTATAAATGTTTATATTAAAATATTAATTATTAAAAATATCAATCATGGAAATAATATATATATATCGGATTATTGCAAAAAATCATAGAAATAATATATATATCGGATTATTGAAAAAGAAGGATTATTAATTTTTTTAGGGTGTTGCGTTAAATACTTTTTGTTTTTGTATGTTTTTGAATTTTTTATAATCTAATTTTTTAGTATTTGTTATAATCTAATTTTATTTTATATACGGCGTAACCTTACTTTTTTATATTATTTTACTTTTTTTTGTATTTCGTTTGTATTCTAATTTGGACTTATGAAAAATGTATATAAACGAAGTGTGAAATGAAAAATAGAGATATATATAATAAAGTTAATAAAATATATTTTTTATTTACCTGCACCATTTACATGAATCTCTTCATGGTGCCCCAGTTTTGGCAAAAAAAACTCGCCTTATGGAAATTTTTTTTTAAAATAAAATTTTTTTTTCCCCTCTGTAAATATGATTAATAAAAAAATTATAAAATGGTACAAGCAATTCTATATAAGATGGATAAAAAAAGGGTAAGTCATTTCAAAATTATTTTCATCAATTATGTTCGCCTTCAAAGTACTAAATGTACCCCATCAAATTTCCATCTATTCGATTTAACTTATAATTGCGATGTCAACTTTTCTAGAATAAGCGGTACGGAGGATGTACTGTTTGAATTTATGAATCTAAGAGACATGATAAATTGCTTTGAATTATTAAACGGGAAGCACTATATTTACAGCGATAGTGATTTCATAGAATTAATTTGTATATTCATTAAAACATAAATAGTTATACCAAAACTAGAATTAATAAAATAATAAATGTTATAATTGTTTATTTATGTGTCTTATTAATAAAATATGGAAATTAAACAAGAATTTACACATAAGATCCCTAAGTTAGTGGGTCCTCTTACTGAAATTTATTTAGACAGAATATTAAATTACTTTTCGACCAGTACATTATCGGACTCTATTAAAATTAATACTTTGCTTAATAATTTATCAGACGAAGTTTTTGACGACATTAAGGCAATTTGTTCTGATACCGATATTTTAGATCTTAAAATTGTGATTAAAAAGTTAACCTATCTTTTACCAGCGCTAAATTTAAATACTTTAATTAATAAATTAATCTTCTTCAACAAAACTCATCAGAGAGTTTTATGTTGTGGTACATTAGAGTATCGAAACTTCATAAGAAATGTAAATTTTTGGACGATAGTAGATTAAAAGAGAAATTACGGACATCTACCTTAAACGATAAGATTAAATACAAATTCTCCAAAAATTTTGACCTTACATTGAATCAGATGGTGGAATTAGGGGTGAAATTGGATTCTAGTAATATTAAGTCGGAGGATAATGATATAAGTTATATTAATAATGATAAAAAATCCGATAAAGATAAAAATTTTTACAATAAAAATAGAAATGACAACAATAATTATTTTAGACCTAATAATAATTTTAGACCAAATAATAATTTTAGACCTGATAATAATTTCAGAAATGATAATAATTTTAGAAATAATTTCAGAAATAATTATAATAGAAATAGAAATGGGAATTACAATAATAATTTTAGATACAATAATGGTAATAATTCGAGGTACCGCGATAATTATAACAATTATAACTACAACAACTATCGCTATAACAATAATAATCAATCGAATTATGGTAGAAATAATACATGGTATGATAATAATCAAAGAAAACAAATCCAATACGGTGACGGAAATCGTAACAATTACCAATCTTATAACAACAATTCAAATAATTATAGAGGTAATGATAATAATCTGAGAAAGCAAATACAATATAACAACAACTCAAATAATTACAGAGATGGCGACAACAATAATAGAAAACAAATACAATACAACAATGATTACAACATGAATATTGAAGAAATTATTGAAGAAAAAGTCGACTCTACAAAGGATGATAATGATTTTAATGTCAACAATTTATCTGGCGATATGATTAATGACAAAGATAACGCTTTTATGACTACTTTAAAAGTGAACGACATTGTTACTTGTATGCAAGTGGACACTGGATCCAAATAAACTATTATACCTCATGGTCTGGCTAAAAAACTTGGTATTAGAGATCTTAAGAAATCCGAGCTACAACTCACTGCTTATGACGGGAATTTAATCAAAATCATAGGAACTACTCAAGTTAAAGTGACTTATGATGGTATTTCCAAATATTTACAAGCGGTAGTGGTTGAATCAAGTAAAAATGCCTTGTTGGGACGTACGTGGATCAATGCTTTCAAAATTATTTTAAATAAATTTATAGCAAATATTGACACTAATTACGAAGATGAAATAAAAAAATTGATTAAAGAGTGTGAATCGAAATTGACTAATGGGCCAATCAACAAAGCAAGTGTCAAGTTACATTTAAGAAGTGATGCCCAACCTAAAATTATACCGCCTAGACGTATTCCTTATTCAAAAATTAATCTTGTTAGTAATGAACTTAAAAAATGGATACATGATAAAATTATTGAGCCGGTGAATGATGTCCGATGGGCAAGTCCTGTTACCGCTGTCTACAAAGATGATGGGAGCATTAGGCTTTGCGCTGATTTTAAGGATACTGTAAACCCAGCTCTAGAAGACTTTAGATACCCTCTACCACGAATTAATGATCTAATTGCTAAACTTTCGGAAGGAAAGAAATTTACGAAGATTGACTTTAAAAATGCTTTCTTACAGATACCAATTGATAAAAGTTGCAGAAATATTTTAACTATATCTACGCATAAGGGATATTACCAATTTACTAGACTTCCTTTTGGGCTTAAGACCTCATCTGCAATTTTTCAACAGATTATGGATCAAATCTTTGGTGACATGGATGACGTTATATTTTATATTGATGATTTACTTATAACTGGAAAAAACGATGAAGCCCACCTGAACAACATAAAAAAAGTATTTGATAGAATATCATCGTATGGGCTAATACCTAATTTTAATAAAAGTGTGTTCTTTAAAAACAAAGTGAGGTTCCTGGGTCATGATATTGACGCTAAGGGGATTTATGCTAATCACGACAAAATTGAAGCAATAATTAATATGCCAGAACCAAAATCAGCTGCTGAATTATCAACATTTCTGGGAATGGCTGGCTACTATAGAAAATTTTTGAACAATTTTGCGGAAATTGCCGATCCTCTTTATAAGATTGTCAACAAAGAAAAATGGGCTTGGAACCTAGAACACTCTAAAAGTTTTAATGATCTTAAGAAGTTAATTAGTCTTCCACCTGCTTTGACATATTTTAACCCTGAATTACCTATTGGGATAGCCACTGACGCATCAAAATGTGGTCTAGGAGCTGTACTATTTCATATTGAAAAAGATGGTTAAGAAAAACCTATAGCTTTCGCGTCGAGAACTTTATTAAAATCTGAAATGAACTATACCAATATTGAGCGTGAGGCTCTCGCTATAATGTTCGCTATAAAGAGATTTCAGGAATATTTAATCGGCACAAAATTTACAATTATTACTGACCATAAGCCTCTAGTTCACATCTTTACCAAGGGTCTTAAGGATAATAGCACCATGTCGTTAAGACTCCAGAAGTGGAATATTACATTAGGAGGATATGATTTTAATATAAAGTATAAAGCCGGTAAATATAATGTTGTTCCTGATTGCCTTTCGAGATTACCACAAGAATGTCGTGATGAAACTATTGAAAATGTAACCATTATAAATGAATATGAGGATTTACCTATTAACTTTGATCAAATTCGTGATGAAACTTTGAAAGATATGGAATTAAAACAAGTCATAAATGATATTAATAACAACAGACCTATAATGAATAATATCTATAAAAACATTGAATTGGAATTAAGTATAATTAAGGATTGTCTTTACAAAAGCAATAAAATCATAATTCCGTCTTCTATGAGAAAAACTATACTACAGTCATTACATGAAGGTCACTTGGGAGCAGGAAAAATCAAATCCTTAGCCAAAGATTACATGTGGTGGCCTGGTATAAATAATGATATCGTTATGGAAGTGAAAAGTTGTGACGATTGTAATATATATCACGATAATCCTATAAAGATACAAAAACCATGGGTTTCGGCAACCAAACCGTTTGAAAGGATACATATAGATTATGCAGGTCCGTTTTTCACAAAAAATTGGTTGATAATAGTCGATGCCTACAGCAAATTTCCAATTATTATTCCTGTTAAAAATATTACGACTGATGTTACTTTAAAAGAAATCTTTAAAACTATTTCGCTATACGGAATACCTGAAACTATAGTTACTGATAACGGCACTAACTTTACGAGTAACGATTTTGAAAAATTTTGCAACAATTTTGGTATTAAACATGTGCTTACATCTGCTTATTACCAGCAATCCAATGGCCAGGTTGAACGCATGGTTAGAAGGTTTAAAACACATATGAAAAGGAATATTAAAATAGACGCAGATATCGCACTTAGCAAATTTTTACTTAATTACAGAAATACGCGTAATGATACTACAGGAGTTACACCATCACAGAGAATTTTTAATCGAGATATTAGAATTAAATGGGACTTATTAAAACCGATGGAGGAGAAGGAGAATAAAATAAACGTTACTTTACCACGAAATAGAACTTTTAATGTAGGAGATTTTGTTTGGTATAAAATACAAGGTGATGATAAATGGTGCAAAGGTATAATCACACATAAAGAAAGTGATATGATGTTCCAAATTAAGACTGAGAAAGGTATTTTGAGGAGACATTTAGATCAAATAAGAATTAGAAACTGTTTTAACACAATTATTAACTATGACTCTAAGGATTCTTTTAAGGAGGGAAGTATGGACAAAAATATAAAAATTACTGATAATAACGACATAACACCTATCTCTAGACCTGTGCGAATAAAAAAAAACCTGCTTATTTAAAAGACTATGTAACTTAAAATATAAAATAAATATTAAATTGTATAAAGTAAATTAAATATTAAAACGCTTATATTAAAACGCAAGAAATTAAAACGCTAAAAATATAACAATCTTATTGATTTATCATTCTTCATTTATTCTTATGATGAACTATTATTTCTTATTCGCAACTTATTTATGATAATAACAATTTCGGAAAAATGATAATAACAATTGAGCACTATTAAACAAGCTATGATTAATGGAGACAACTTACGATATGGATATCAAGCTTGTGATTTAAACAAACCAACGATTGGACAAGCCAACGTTATGATGATTTGTGATACAACTTGATTACTAAAACGATAAACCACTTGGACAACAAACTCTCTGTGACTTCTCCGATGAAATTATCAGAAGAGGGAGAATGTTGCGTTAAATACTTTTTGTTTTTGTATGTTTTTGAATTTTTTATAATCTAATTTTTTAGTATTTGTTATAATCTAATTTTATTTTATATACGGCGTAACCTTACTTTTTTATATTATTTTACTTTTTTTGTATTTCGTTTGTATTCTAATTTGGACTTATAAAAAATGTATATAAACGAAGTGTGAAATGAAAAATAGAGATATATATAATAAAGTTAATAAAATATATTTTTTATTTACCTGCACCATTTACATGAATCTCTTCATAGGGAAATTAGAAATATAGAAAATCGAAAATTACAAAGTGTTGTATTTTAATTTTAATTAATTTTTATTATAAAGTTATATTAATTATCATTACCTTTCATTCAACAAAAATGGACTGTAGGATAAATTACTGTCAATTAGTGGATCCTGGCTTATCCACAAGATGTACCATTATCCCTCTTAAATTAAATGGGCCCTAACAGTAGGATAAATTTACTGCCATACAATGGATGCAAAATCACTGCACTGGATACAACCTCTTTTGGGTGGTGGAAGCCACTTAAATGTGTTTTCCCATTAAAAGACAAGACAAGTTGAAAATTCTACGAAATTGTAAAAATTTATAAAAAATTTGTGAAAAAAATTAGTTTGACATTTTATTTTTTTTAATGATTGAAATAAAAAGAATTGAATCTAATATTTTACTCTATTTAAAAATTTGAGTATTTATGGTAATGGTGTTTGTGACCAGCATACTGTTGTTAATGCGGTTTACCAAAGCTCAGATTTATGATAATAAGCCTATAATCCTGAGTGAGGTTTGTCAAAGATTTTTATTATAAAGTTCTAAATAAGAGGTTTAATGAGTTTGATTTAATTGGTCATTTATTTACAGTGTTGTTATTTTTAATAGTATCTTTTCCCAGTTTTCTTTTGTACAATTTCATTTATATGCCCCAAATTTAAAAAAAAAAAAAAAATTTATTGGTGGTTTTAGCCATGAAAAGATGTAAATTAAAAATTTTGTTTTTAATTTACATTTTTATATGTTTCCGCTCTTAGCCACGTGGAGGCAATCATTAAGAGCTTTTAGGTCCTGGTTTACAAAAAAAGAAAAAAACACCAAGACCAAGGATGTATAATGGGGTTAAAAATGTTTAAAGCCATAATACAACCTAAACAATATATATAAATTATTGAATTGTAAAGTTTTGAGTATCGTTGCGATCTAAATAAAATAATAAACTAATTATTATAGATATCAATTTCGAAAAAATAATATAATTTGAAGTTTCCGTTAATTTATAACTATTAATTATATAATAATTATACAGTAAAAAAAATTATAAAATTAAAGTTACAAATAATTAAAAGAAAACGAAAAAAATAATAAAAAGTAAAAAGTAAACGCTTCTTATATAAAATCATATTATATAATATAATTATTTGCATAATATAACATTCGTCGGATTATTAACAATATACATATTCAAATTTTACAAGAACTCTAAATATTCCACTTTATATATAAAAAAGACTATTTTCCATAAATATTCAAATTTATATAAAACATAACTATTTTAAATAAATGCAAGGAAAAAATAATACAATTCTAAATATCACAAACATAAATAACATGAATTTTATTTGTAGGGCATCATTTTTAAAATAATTAATATTATTATTTTTTGTTATGTAAATAATTTATATCCGAAACGTAACTATAAAAAAAAATAAAAATCAAGAAGTCATCATGGTAATTTTAATTCCTCTTATCCCTTTTCGAAATTCTCCTCCATTCCCAATTTGAATTCGAATATATTCGATTATCCTTTTAGGTTTATTTGTTCTACCCCGATTCGAATTCCACCATAATCATTTTCAAATTCCATCTACCTCTTTTCGAATTTCTCTTTAAACACGATAATCGGGGTTATATATTTTTATATGATATCATTTTACCATTATAAAGTTAGTATACATCAATTAATTATAATAACTTTAAAATATATTACCATAACAATACAATGTGATGTGATTATTGAAAAATATGCCATCAAAATAAATTTTATTATCATATTTTTTCTTAATTATTTTGACTTTCAAAATTATTACATAGGATTCTATTATTCTCTGTTTTAAGATTTAGTCAAGGTCAAAATAATTTCCCCAGTAAACTTCCTTGTCATCTTCTTTACGTTATAGAAAATAAGCCTTTAAGGTATGTCCTGGTTCGACATTTTACTTAACAGCTGGCCGTTTAGCCGGCCATATAGCTCCGACTAAATAGCGTAAAAAATAAAATAAAAACACAAAACTATAAAAACAAAAAACACAAAATAACGGGAAAAAAATATGAATATAATGAGAAATAACAAAATCAACAGCAAGAAACAGAATAAACGAAATAGGGGGAAAAAAGATACTAAAAATAAGAGTACCATCAATCACTTTAAAACAAACCAAAAGGTGTCCTACTAGTTCAAATGTTTATCAGCATATACGAAACAATTAAAAATAAGTCGAACATAGGGCACGGCCTTTAATAAGAATTCTATTATATTTTTATGTATATTTAAGTCTTTCTCACTCGTGTAAAATTGCTAGAGAATGAGTTTGAAATTTATAATAGTCAGAGATCGGAAATCACTGTCCAAAATTATTTAAAAATCTGGACCTGGTTAAAAAAAGTGCTTATAAAAAAGATTGAACTTCCTGTTAAAGTGTATGTTTAAAAAATAAATTTAAATTGTACAAATCAATCCATTGTTAGATCATATCTAAGCGCCTAATATTCATTTAGACCGTGTCTCAAAATAGAGTCTCCAAATTCAAAAGCCTCGCTAAACAAAATTAAGTATTGAAAATAAGTCTTATTAAGTGTTTGTTGGCATATATTATTTTCTGGTTATAATTTTTTATTTTTGGTTTTTTGTTTATATAGTTTTTTCTTGCCTTTATAGTTTAGTCGTAGCTAAATAATTAAACAGTTGGTTTGTTTTGCCGAAGCTAAACAACCAACTGTTTAGTCGAAATTAAATAGTCGGCTAAACACCCGGCTGGTTAGTTTAAGTTGAGCAACCCGGAGACACCCATGTTACTCATATTTTTAATTTTTCGTTGAAACAATTTGCAGGATATAGTCTAAATGATTCTGAAAATATTTATTCAAAAACTAAGAATAGGGCTGATATCATAAGAAATTTTTTTTTTTAATCCAGATAGATGGGAGGGGGTGGGTCGGGCAGATTTTTAAACATCTCAGGTGCAAATATAGTTGAGCCATGATTTTTCAAAATTTTATGAGTATAACAAAGGGATTCATGGATGGGTTAATAAGTGATAGAAATTTATATTTAACATGAGCCATAGCTGAGATTGCTAAAGACCCCTATATTGCCATTGCATTATTGCATTAAAATATCAATTTTTTTTTAAACCTATATCATGGTTCTTGAAAATAGTTGCTCTTCTTCGAATAATATTGTTTGTAATATCGTAGTTCTTTGAACATGCCCTCTTTATCTAATATCTTTGGGATATTTTGTCATGAAGGTACTTTATAATTCTATAATATTATATTTATATAAAATAATATTTTCTACCATTTACTACAGTTTAAATATATCTAAAAAGATTCGATATTTAAATAAAAATGATTTCTGATTCTTTATAAAATTGATCGTTAATTGTAGTAATATTGTATAAGCAAAACGTAACGATGATGTGAGATAAAATTTTGAAAGAAAAAGAAATAAATAGGTTACTTATACTTGTTCAATAATATTCCGATTCCAAACGTCAAAATATGATCAATTGTAATCAAAAAATATAATGAATTTGAATGTATATATAATTCTGAGTAAATTTTTACAGAAATGATAGATAGGTAGATTCTTCTAAATCCAAACCGAGAAAATACGTAGACACAGTGAAACTTAAATTAAACCTTTAAAAAAAACTTAATTTATGTTCTTTAACCCTGAGTTCTATTCAAAATAGCAGACTGTTAAAACGAATACAAATAGTTTAGATAAAAAATATATAATTTAAAAGGTTCAGTGTGAATAAGATACATCTAAGTTTATAATATTTAGTAAAATATTAGGTTGCTGATTAACCAAAATCTTCATAAAAAGAAACGGCTTTCATCATTAGAAAATTTATGCCGTAATCGACTTCAATTGAGATCGGAATTTTATTTGGATCATTAATAAGATATGAGATCAATTATACAACATTAATTTATTAATAGTAAGGCGTTGGAAATATGTAAGTTACTTTTCAAAAACGTGTGCCGAAAACTGATTATTTTATTGGGTTTATCAACAACGTGTGTATGAAAACCATAATGATTAAATTTCAGTGGTTATTCAACAATGTGGATGCGAAAATTATAATGATTAAATTTCATTGGTCTTTCAACTACGTATGTGCGCAAAAGAGAATATATATTACAGTAGATTTTTAAACAACGGATGCGAGCTAGAGGAGAAGAAAATAAATAGATAATATGTTTTTCTTGAAAGATTTGAGAATCCAAAAGTGCATAAAGTTTGAAGAAATAAAGGTGATTGTATTTTTTTAAAAAAGAAATTTGTATATAAATTTAGAATTAAGAGATTTCTTGATTCAAAGATATTTTAGATTTAAATTTAACGTTATCAATATCTAATTATCTGCTACAGGCAGATGATTCAATTAAAATCTGGATATAGGCTTCATTTGTGATAAGGGCGTGGTAGAATTTGGCACAATTATATATGTTAATTTTGACTATGAAGTAATCAAATACTATTTATTGTATTTTATGATAAAATCTCATTCTTTTTTGTTTGCAAATTCATAAAATAATGCCAAATTAATAAAATGAACAATTTAATACATAACATTTGTATTTTATGAAAAAAAATATATTTTTTTAAAAAATAAAATTACAAATATTTTCTATCATTTGCTCAAAAATAAAAATAAAGAATTCGATCTCCCAAGATTTTTTATTAAAAATAAAATGCTCAGACAGTTTTAATCAAATTTATCCTCCAAATATAAGTAAATATAATGGGATTTTTTAGAAAATCTTTCATGATTTGAAAATCGAAAAATTTTTTTTTAAAAAAATAAAGCGTTTATTTTTACTATCTTTTTTCTAAATATTTTCGTAAAATATTAACGAACCGGACGGGAAAATTTGTTAAAAAATTATCGGCTCCGGACTGACATGACAAACGTTTGAATAAAGCGGCCAGGAAAATATAGTTCTAAGTCTAATTTGTTTATACCGTTTTTTAGGATTATTACCAGTAAAAAATAATTTTTTTTAAAGCTTTTTGAATACTCTTGTTTTTTACAAAATGAACTTTAGCCTCATTTTTATATTATATTTATATATCTTTCTAGTTGAACTGTATCCCGATTACGTTTGAAAGTGTTACATATATGATACTATTAACAACACAAAAGTTTAAGAGTTTCCCAACAACATGACCATATTAACCTAAATTAAAAATAAAGAAAATGATTAATAATAGCGATTTCAAAATATATAATTATTAAATAATTTTAAAAGGTTGTTAGTTGAATAAGATAACTATCACTTTTCTACCTTACATACAGTAATATCAATACGTTAAAACTAATCATATTTTTACTTGTTTCTAATTTTAAAAAATATGAAATAAATACTATGAGCAATTTACTACTAATTTCATTTTATAAGTAAAAATTTTAAAACTATCTGTATTTAATAAAAAAAAATTTTTAATTATAATTAGATTCATTTTTTTAAACTCATTTTCCCAAAATTTCGTCTTTTTAAGTATTTTTCAAAAATTTTTTTTTTTTAATTTATTAGATGTTGAGGAGATGATAGTGACATTCGCTTTACTAGAATTTGATTATGGACATCCTGAGTGGAGTAAAACTATTTTCAAAAAAGTCCTCAAAATTATCCCAAAAGAATTTACATCTGGTATATTTGGATGATTTTCTCAAGCGTTCCAGGCATCAAGAAGCTAGGTTGATTGATATTCTAAGCATATATTATTTTTTTATTACAGTTTACGATTCATTGAATCCTCAAAATTAAAATTGCCTAATTATGATTTATTATTTACAAAAAATAAAATTAAACAGGTTTTGGAGGAAATGTTTACCATAAAATTCGATAAGAAGTCTAGACGTCTAGTGAAGGATGGTAGATTTTGAAGTCAAACATGGAATATTTGAGAATTTGCAAGTCATCAAGTCCAAATTCGCCGACATAATTCCAGAGTCAGCTGACGAATGAAGATTTTTAAATATTTTCTACACGTGTATTTTTTTACAGCATGAAGATATGTATATTGTAAATATAGCTCGTGATAACGATAATAAAATTTGAGTATTCCTAAATTGATTATATATATTTTATTCTAAAAGTTATTAGTAAAAAAAATTATTTGCTTATAAAATAAAAAATTATAATAAGTGATAACTTTTATTTCAACATATATGATCATTTAGGCCTGAATTCGTGGTTGGGATCTGATAAGAACTGCAAGTCGATTTTTAACATCCGCTTATGAGATCAATTTTTCTTTACAAATATTAATTTTATCTTTAATTTCAATTCATGAATTTATTTGTAAAATTAAAAATACATTAATTGATTAATTTTTATATTGTAGATGACGTCTCTATCAATGAAACAAAAAAAAAATATAGATTTATTAGTTTTTCTTTTGTCTTTTTTCTTATACCTAGATTATTTATATATCTCTAATATTTTAAAAAACTTCTAAATTTAGCAATGAAATGGTATGATATAGAATATAAATTCATTTTTTAATAATTATAATATTCTTTTTAGATGCTTGACTAAATTAGATGAAGTCATAATTAGTTTCTATTTATAATTGTATTCTCCTTGTGTAGCATTTCATGTTTCCGATTATATAATTGTTTAAATTTTCAATAAATTGGAATTTTTGGGTAATGATGGATGTATGGTATTTTTAATATAATATTATAGTTATTTAGCAAATCGCTATATGACGAAATAGGACAAATATTTTTAAGAGAATACTAATGGTTAAATTTGATTAACGTTATTTGAAAATTAATATAATAGATATTGCATTTTTGTGTTGCTGGTGAATGCCTCGTGCCCATAAAGGGTTGGCATGTAGTAGTTACGTTATTTTTAGTATATTATAGATCATCCGTGTATCAACAGTATTACATATCTTGGTCGGTAATCAAAGAATCTTATAATAATCAATTGTTGAATAATTATGCGAAATTGTAAAAATTTGTGACTAAAATTAGTTTGACATTTTATTTTTTTTTATGATTGAAATAAAAAGAATTCTAATATTTTATTGTATTTAAAAATTTGGGTTTTTAATAGTGTACATCCAATTTATGGTCTTATTATTTAATATGCCTTAAAAACTCAAATTTAATTATAATAAGTCTATAATCATTAGTAAGATTTCATAAATATTTTTATAAAATCTTAATAGGAAGTTTACTGAGTTTGATTTAATTGATCATTTATTTACAGTGTCGTTATTTTTAATAATACCCTTTCCCAGCTTTCTTTATTTTACATTTTCTAAACTTATATTCCCCAAAAGTATATTTATAATGTTAAAATTTGTTATATTTTAACACGTATTTTAATCCGATAGTTGGCGTCTTAAAAAGGCATTTATAATTTATAATAGAATTTCAGAAATAAATGTTTATTCGTTATGCTTTTTTGCATCATTTTGTGTTATCTTAGTAAATTTTACGGGTTTTTCTATAATTTGCATACTTTCCATATATATTGCGTCATATTTTTTATTTTGTGTTATTTTCAGATTTTAGCTCTTTTAATCTACTTTTATGTGACATTTTACGTGGTTTGGCTTGCTCTTCTATCATATCTGCACTATTTCGCATGATTACATATTTTTGCGCCATATCATAATTTCACTTTTGCAATATTTCATGTGATTTTTGAATATTTTCCTAGCTTTATGCATATAGTCAATTTATCATGTACATTATTTGCATGTCTTTGTATATTACATCTTAATGTGGGACATTATGCAAACTATTTGCCTCATTATGTCCATTATTTTGCGTGTTTTAGCAATGCAATTCTAAAATTTTGCCTATTTTTGTATATTTTCCACCATCTTTCACCATTTTTTTGTGTCATTTTTACATCTTTCTCTTTTCTCTGATATTACATCATTTTTATGATTATTGCTTTTCACATATTTATCATGCCTTTTGTATATCTTACGTTGGTCGGCGGGCTTTTTAAACCACATAGCATGCTTTTCCATCATTTAAGCTTTTTTTTTAGTCCTTCTACATACTTTGATCATTAAGCGGATTAATAAATTTTCTGAATAATTTTAAAATTTGACGATCTCTGTTTTATGTCATTTTGTCTGGTTCGTATTAATTATGGCATTATTTGTGTTATATATTAGTGATGCATTGCCTATATGTATATATCAAAGTTGTTAAAAGATACTTTTTAAATGAATCTACATATAGATATATCGTATAAAAATTTATTTAGATACAGATACGTCATCTAAAAAGTTATCTAGATATAGATACTAATTTAAAAATGTAACTTAGATACAGATACAGTTTTTATTATACTCTTATATAAGGTTTGCATAAACCTATTAGGATTAAATAAAATTAACCAATTCCATTGAAAAAGAAAATGATATTCCTTGAGATGCATTATAATATCAAAAATTTGTCTGGTTTATTGATAAACTCGTATATAATATTTAATGAATATTTATCTATATATTTTTTTATATATGAGTTGGAATATTATATATATGATTATTTAATATAATATTTTAATATTTTTTAATATATATATCTAAATTATCTGCTCATATAAAATAAAATAAATTTTACATTCAAGTATTTTTATTTATAATCTAAAAAGGCGTTAAATGATATCAAAATCGATCATAAAAATATCTAAAAACAGATACAGGTATCTCTAAAATAATATATAGATACCGATATCGATACTTTAAACAAAAATCTATCTAGATATAGATACTACATTTTTATATACAGATATTTGTATCGAGATACTTTAACAACTCTGAAAAATATAATCATTTATATAATTTTCAAACCCATCCTTATAAAATCTACTTTAATCGAAATAGGTAAGGAAGAACTAATTAAAACAGTTTTATCTTTTAATATAAACTCTTCAGGGGGAATTGACGGTTTTCGCCCCTCTTATTTCCAATTTTTAATTAACCCTAAAAATCCTCACCAAGATTCATTTGTAAATTCATTGGTAATACTTAGTGAAAATATATTGAACAATGATTTACCTAATGAAGTTCACCAAATTCTTTTTGGGGCAAGATTAATTGCCTTTTCTAAACCTGATGGTGGAGTTCGGCCAATTGCAATAGGGTCCTTTTTTAGAAGACTATTAGCTAAGATAATCGTTGAGCGCATCAAATCTGATGCTTCAAAAATGTTCCAAACATATCAACTAGGCTTTGGTACTAAAGGGGGATGCAAAATAGCCGCTCACTCTCTTCGCATATATATCGAAGATCCTCCTCCAGACGCCGTCGTCTGTAAGCTTGATATTAAAAATGCTTTTAATTCTTTATCCAGAAAAGTATTTTTGAATATTTTTTATGATAAATTCCCAATTTATGCAAGATTTATTGAACAATCTTATGGCTGTAGAACCCCTCTCAAATTCGGGGAATATACAATTCCATCTGACGAAGGTATTCAACAAGGAGACCCTTTGGGCCCTCTGATCAAGTATTTTTGAATATTTTTTATGATAAATTCCCAATTTATGCAAGATTTATTGAACAATCTTATGGCTGTAGAACCCCTCTCAAATTCGGGGAATATACAATTCCATCTGACGAAGGTATTCAACAAGGAGACCCTTTGGGCCCTCTGATCTTTAGTTTAGGTATACATAACCTAGTTCATTGTCTAAAATCCTTTTTTAATCTAGATTTAAACATATGGTATCTAGATGTTGGTACCATTTGCGGACCTTCTAAAAATATTCTTGCAGCAATAGAATATATAGAGAAGAATTCTCTAAACATAGGCCTTACTCTAAATAAAGCTAAATCTGAAATATGCTTTTTAAATTCAAATACTCTCGAAGTCCAAGGGTTTAAAATCTTTAAAAAAAGCGAAATTAATCTTCTAGGTTCACCTTTAAGCAGTTTTTCCAACTGTTAGGTGTTCGTGGAAAAATTTTTCGAAGGCTTATTAGGACTTGAAAATATTTTAAAAGAAATTCCTTCACACCAGAGCTTTTTTCTTTAAAAAAATATTTATTTTTACCAAAAATTTTACATATTTTTAGATCTTCTTCCTTTTTTTTAAATAATGAAATTATTAATCGTGTTCATGAATTTTTTCGAAGTTTATTAGAAAATATTTTAAATATTAAACTGGAAGATTTTAATTGGGGTTTCTCACAATTACCCTCGAAAATGGGTGGTTTAGATTTATATCCTTTAAATCTTTTATCTCTTTCCTCATTTTTTGCATCGCGTTTGATGAATAACGCCATGATATCTTCTTTTATCTCTCCTAAGGCTTTTAAACTCAGCCTTGACAGCTTGGGTATCTTTAGCTCCACCTGAAGCTGTTTTACCCACAATCTTAACACATCAATCTATTTTCGAATCTTTAATTAAAAAAAATTTTTAAATAATCTCATCAAACCCCCCTTTGGAGTATATTCAACTATTACAGAATGCTGACTGTACTAGTGGTTAGGAATGGTTGGAAGCATTACCAAGTCGTAACCTAGGTAACCTCTTATCAGATGAACAATTAAGAGTTACCATAGGCCATCGACTTGGATGTAACATTGTTCAACCACATATATGCATCAAATGTAAAATATTAGTTGACTCCAAAGGGAGACATGGTCTAAATTGTATATATAGTCAAGGCAGGCATGCAAGGCATGCAGCAATTAATTTAGCTATTAGCCGTTCTCTTACCAGGGCCCGGATACCAAACATCCTGGAGCCTACAAATTTATCATTAGATGATGGCTTAAGACCAGATGGCTTAACTTCCGTGCCTTGGTCTTTAGGGAAATCCTTAATTTGGGACTTCACATGCGTATCTTCTTTCCCAAAAAATTTAAATTCTAATCCGGTTGATATAGCCGAGAAAAAAAACAATGAAATATTTCAAATTCACAAATTATATTTTTACACCGATCGTTATATCTTCCCTTGGACACATGCCAAGCGTAACCTTAAAATTCTTAAAAAATATTGGCGATAAGATGCCCTTACATCAGAACCAAAAGAATATTATTTTTTAAGACAAAACCTACAAATCATTATTTTAAAATATAATTATATATGTTTTTTGGGAACTTGTAGTCCCACCTCCGTTTTTATATAATTTTTTTTTTTATTTTATCCTATATTTGATATGTTAATTTTAATATTATTTTATTTGATATTATATTCAGTTCTTAAATTATTTCATTTTCAAATTAGGAATTTTTGGATTTTTTATTTATTTATTCTTTGTATGCACATATATTTTTGATTTTTTAAAGCTTAAATGATAGAAAAGCATGCTGTGATATGAAAAGCCTGCAAAACAACGTATTATACAAAAGGCATGCTAAATATGTGGAAAGTACGCAAAAATCATGAAAATAATACAATATCAAGAAAAGCATGTAGAGATATAAAAATTGCAACAAAAAAAATGAAGAAAGATCGTGGAAAATATAAAAAAAATAAAATTTTAGAAAAGCATTGCTAAAACATGCAAAAAATGCACAAAATGAGATGAAATCTTATATAATCACAAAATTAAGATGCAAAATATAGAAAACATACAAAGAATGTGCACGCTAAAATGATTATATGCATAAAGCTCAGAAAATATGAAAATAATCACATGAAATGGTGCAAAAAATGAAATTATGAATTAGCACGCAAAATATGCAATCATGCGAAATAGTGCAAAATATATAAAATAGAAGAGCAAGTCAAACCACCTAAAATATCATAGAAAAGTATTTTAAAAAAGCTATAATATCAAAGAAAAGTATATTAAATGAACTAAAGTAAAAATATGACGCAATATATATGGAAAGTATGCAAATTATAGAAAAACCCTTAAAATTTGCTAAGATAACACAAAATGATACAAAAAAAGCATAACGGAATAAATATTTATTCCTGAAATGATATTATCAAATATTTATGTATTTTACATCTAACGCCAACTATCGGGTTAAATTATAATAAATTTTAACATTCTAAATTTGGGGCATATAAGTTTAGAAAATAATGAAGAAAGCTGGAAAAGGATATTGTTAAAAATAATAACAGTAAATAAATGAAAAATTAAATAAAACTCATTAAACCTCTTATTAAGAACTTTATAATTGTTTTAGTTGAGAATTTAGAGAATACAAATAAAATAGCATAAATAAATTAACTACTAATACTTTATTAAATAATATTAATTGTAATTAAATAAATCATAACAAAAATAAGAAAAGCAAAATAAAAATTAAAATTTATATAAAAAAAATTTTTTTCTTAAAATTACATTTTTTTATCGCTATATTTATACTACTATACTAACATTTATTAAAATTTATTTAACTTTATATATATAAAAAAAACTATTTTCAGTAACTATTCAAATTTATATCCACTATTTAATACAAATACAAATAATAATGTTCTAATTATTATAACACCCTTCCACTTATGTTGGATCCACCCTTCTGCGAATGAACAACTATCTTTCGATTTCGACTAAGTCTTGTATCTTCACCAAATCTATTCTTCTTAATCTTTAAAGTATTCTAATTTATAACTACAGCTGACTTTTGCTTCTATTTTTATTTCTAAAAACGTTCGTGTCCGATTACAGCTTGAACATTGAGTGATCCCCATATTTCGCGAAAGTAACTCTTTTGTCTCATCATGTCTACAATAAAGATTGCTTAAAACGCTCTTTTGTAACGATACTGCCTCTTGTCACGATCCTACCGATATCTCTTGTAACAATAACCATTTCTTGTAATAAATATCTCTTATACGATATCGATTTCTTATATCTTGAATGATCCCAAATAAAATCCGATCTCTAAATGAGCTCGATTGCGGCATGAATTTTCTAATGATAAAAGCCGTTTCTCATTATGAATATTTCAACAAACCTAATATTTTGCTAAATATTATCAACTTAATTCACCGGTTAAATGTATATCTTTAATAAAAATAACGAATTTCTTTTAGCTACATCAATCACGGGCGGGACGGGCAACGCTGGCATCCCCTTTGTACGTATAACGATCTCTTGTGACGAATTCCTTTTAATTATCACGATCTCTTGAGACTAAAATGACTAATTCTACATTTTTTCGAACTACGACCATTTGACTGGATATTGATACCATTGTTTCTTCGCTCTCATTCTTTATGTCGATGGTCATTTCATACATCACCTTCCCCCTTTTTCATATAATTTCAGAGTTATAGACTGAAGGTATAGGCGCATCATAGTACATATGGGTTTCGGCAACAAATGTTATAGTTGAGAAAAAAATAAATTAACTACTAATACTTTATTAAATAATATTAATTGTAATTAAATAAATCATAACAAAAATAAAAAAAGCTGAATAAAAATTAAAATTTATAACAATTTCTTTTTTTCTTAATATAACATCTTTTTATCGCTATTTTTATACTTCTAACATTTATTCAAATTTTAATATTTAACTTTATATATTAAAAAAAACTATTTTCCGTAACTATTCAAATTTATATAAACCATTATTAATAATAATATTCTAATTATTATATCAATAATAAAAAATTTTATCAAAGCTTATTAAAGATTATAGGCTTATCATCATAATTTAATTTGATTAACCTAGGACAATTTATTGAAACAACATATTAATTTTTATGTACATGATAAGTTGACTTTAAATATTTTTTTTATAGGATTATTTTAAAAAAAGAAACAGCCAATTGTGTAAGATAATATATTTAAAAAAAGGATCAAGTTGGTAATTAAAAAGTTGAAGAAAAGAATGATATGCAGAGGATGGAAAATCCTATGAGTTGGAAAATAGGGATTTCAAAATTTCTATCTGCAATATTTATCGAGAGAAAAGTTAGATATAGAAGGAAGTAATATAAATTGTGTTGGAATAAATTTTAATTATGGTGAAATAGCGACATGCACACAAAATAGTTTATAAAATGGGATATACACTACCGGCAATAAATGATTGCCCACCCTGCATTTTCTAAGACATCTAAAATAAGACAAATAACATACAATAAGAGGTTTATCAAATTTATTTATAAGTTTACATATTAGTGCATAAAATTACAAAAAATAAAATACATAGCAAATAATTAAGATAAAATATTGGTCTCAATACCTTTATTCTTAATAATTGCTGCAAAATTTTTGGTAATCTTTCGATGAGATTTTTGAAGTGATATTGTTCCATTCTCTCGGAAAACTTCACAAAGGTGCGAATGAGAGGTTAGAGGACCATTTCGCGCTTGTCGATCAAGTGATCCCATAAAAGTTCGATTGGATTGAGATCGGGAGATTGGGATGGCCAAGTCATCAACTCGAGAGTATCGTGTTGTTGTAGATTTTGTAAATAATCTTTGCATAACCTGAGCGTATGCTTTGGGTCATTATCTTGTGAAATAAAAAGTTATTCCCGATCAAACACTTACCTGATGAATTCACATGGTCCTAAAGGATTTGCCGGTATCCCTCCTTGTTAGGGATTCCTAAACTTTAATGTCGGCGGTTGCCCGGCACCAAAGCACCCCCACACCATAACAGACCCTTTCGCGAGTTTGACTGTAGGAATTATGCAGTGATCGCTCATTCGCTATCCAGCTGAGCGGCGGATATATTACCTTCTTTTAAACCCAAAGATTTCGAATTTTGATTCATCACTCCATAAGACGTGGTACCAGTTGGCAGATGTCCAAAATTGATGTTTTCGTGCCCAGTCTAATCGCTTAAGTTTATTTATTTTTTGCTCAAAAGTGGTTTTTTGACGGCTACCCTACCATAAAGTTCAAAGCTCCTACGGCGCCTTTTCACAGTTGTGACAATTATAGGGTTTTTCCTAGTCAGATTAATTTCCGTAGCTATCTCTGAGGCGACAAGGCGTCGATTGCGTTTACTGATCCTTGCTATATACCTATCATCGCTTAAAGTTGTTTTGAGGGGTCTTCCAGGCCTCTTTTGATTCGATATTGTATTATTGTTGCGCGTAATCTTTTAAGTATATCGACTGTTCGTCAAGCAGGGATAATTCTCTGGCAATTCGGCGATTACTTTTACCACTTATGTGTAAATTAATTATTTTGTATTTAGTTGGAATAGAAATTCCTTTTCTTTTAATCATTTTGATCGAATGTTCGTTAAAATATTTATAAAGACTGAAAGTTTCTTTTAAACAATGATTTAAAACAAAAAAAATGCAAGAATTTTTTTTTAAATAATTTAAAATAGGTATTAATAAGCAGATTAGAATGTGATTAAAAACTTTCTTCCAAAAAACAATGGGCAACTTAAAATTGTTGCTGAAAAAAATCTAAGGAACCCTATTTTACCAAATCGGTAATTTTTGACATGTTATTTTCAAAGGCTAAAATTTCATAGAAAGATTTATAGAAATTCCAAGTTTTTTATTCAAACATGTCTAGACATCTTATTAAATAATCAATTCGCACCCAAATAAGTTTAAAAAGTTTAAGTTATTAATTTTTTGATGTATGGGCAGTCATTTATGGCCGGTAACGGTATTAATAAAATACAAGAAAGGGTGGTGGATATTAAAAAAGAAGAATGTATGTGAGAGTCATTTGATAAAATAAAATGTAAATATTAATGTTTATTGAAATTATTAAATTATTTTGGAAAATAATATAAGATATAAGGTTCGGTTTTTTTTGTAAATCAAAAAGTTATAAATTAAAATTAAATCGTGATAAAAAAAAATTTTTATGGAAATTTATTACATAAAATTAACAAATAGTGTACATCAAATAAATGAAGCACATATAAATAGCGCATTAGCTAAAGCCTGGTTGAGTTGGCACACCAAAATTTGGGTAAACATGAGACAAAGATATTAATATTAAATTAAACCAATTGATATTTTAGGTCAAAATAATTTGCTGATTGTACCCTTAAAAATTGAATATTTAGGATAATAGATTTATCTTACAAATATAATATTTTAAATAATTTTATAATTTTGCTATATATTATTATATTGTGAAATAATCTATACCACATATTTTTAATGCATTTACATATTATTAATTATAACATTCCCAATATAAAAATGTCATTCTCAATATTTGGAAAAAATTTAAAAAAAAACAAATCCAGGCCAGTTTCAGTTCTGATACACCGAAATTATTTTATCCTTTTTAAAATGATATGTGATTATTTCATCATTTATTTCCACATGGCTGCAATTTGATAATAAATTATTAGAAAAAATATCAATAGTAAAATCTGAAACCGAGGGGCTGGGCAGTATTTTAATATTATTGAATATGCCCAGGCCATACCTAAGAATTCATTTTTTTTAAAAAAATATCTAAGACCTAGACCAATGACAGTCATTAGCCTGGACGTTTAACTAACCATTAATATCTATAAAAATTTTAAATAAATAGAATTATATTTTTAAAAAAATAGGGGCTGTGCTGGAAAAAAAAATAGGTTCCGGCAGACCGGGCCCTAAAAATTTACCTGGCACGGACTGAAAATTTCTTTTTTTAAGATCAAGGCTGGGCTTCGCAAGTGGTACTTCTGCATGGTCTCTGAGTAAAATAGACCAAGATTATTTTTATTTAAATATTGTTTTCTTTTAGCTTAGACTTAATTTAAACCGAAATTTGTTTAGATCAAATTTTTATTTTGTCTTAAAACACAAAAATGGAACAAAGTTTATACATATAAATTATAATTATAAAATTTAATAAAAAAAAATATTTGCGAAACAAAAAATAATTAAAAAATAATAATACTCCAACATGCGGATTTAATATTATAGAATTTTTATTTTTGAATTTTAATTATTTTAAATATTTACTGGGTTGTCCACGATGAATTTATATTCGAATAAATTTTTTAAAAAAAGAAGATATTTACTCCTACATATTAATTATATTATTGATGATAATATAATTTTTAAAAAAATAAAAATCAAAATGGTTCTATTTTTTAAAATATATATAATATTATTAAGTAGTATTAATTGATATTGGAAAAATATAAGATGTCATCATAGACATTAAAAAAAATATTTCTGTCTAATTTTAACAGGTTCATATTGTTAATTTTTTGATGAACAATTTGTGAATGGATTTTTAACCCTATTTAAACACGGTAACAACTGCCAAACGCCTACCCTTCATAATCCCAGTGTACAACCAAAATTATATGCTAACCAATTATAAACAGAAAAATTAAATGGAACCACTTCTGGGTTCACAATATTCTTGATTTCATTTTAAACTATTTTCTAAGTAAAATATTTTTTTTACATAATTATCCGCCATCACAGTGAACTTTCTTCAAATTATTTTGTACCTTTGTCACTACATCGGTAAATTTCCTAATCAGAAATTTCAATGTAATGAATATTACATATATTAACTGCATTTCCAAATCTCCACCAAAATTATTTCTTATGTTAAGTACGTAGCAATAAAATAAATTACCATTTATCATTTTTAAATAGGGTTAAAATCCATTCAAAAATTGTTCACCAACTTTATCATTTTAAAAATATTAATAGTTTCTATAAACATCATCCTTCAAAATAAAAAATCCTTATTCTAAAAATTCACATCTTATTTATTAAACACAAACCCATTGAGTTATCATTCTAAATTAATTTTAATTTAAAAAAAATTATAATTAAGAAAAATAAAAATATCATTACTTAGCTGTTCATTTAGGTAATTCCGCAGTAACACAATATCTACGGATCCTATGATCAGGAGCAACACTTTACCAGTTAAAATAAAATCAAACAACTTCACAATAAAATTGACGCAAATAAAGAATAATTGCGCTAAAACGAATAAGTAATAGGATAAGAATATGTAAGTCTGGTTTAGTTTGCTTTAGAATAAATAATAACGATATCTCCAAATAATAATAAAAATGCGATTAAATTTATTCTTTTATTAGTGTTTAAATAAAACGCAAATATATATATATCAAGTCATTAAAAAAGTAATTTTTATTAACAAGTAAAATTATCGCGTATATAGAAAGTCAAAAACTTCAAATATATATATCTAGTAAATCAATTTAAGGTAAATCAATTGATGGTTTGAGGCTTCGTATGTAGAAATAAAATAATATATTATTTAGTGAATGTTTTTGTATATGTAAATAGTCATAGTTTAAAGCTTCAATTAACTTTGTATATAGTGATATTAAATTATATTATGCAACAAAAATAAATTTTATTTCACTTAAAATCCAAGATTTACGTGATTATTTTCATAAAAATCAAAAATTTAATTGATTGACGTTCCTTAGAATATCTTGTTATTTAAATTATCTTATTTTAACAACTGCCATTTCTTTTATCATATAGCGAATCGTCCTTCTGAATTGTATCGACTTTTGAGAGTTTTATCATCAGTGATATTTGTTGAATCATATAGTTAAAATTTACTGATTTATAATATAGATTTTCCAAATTGATCATAAGTATGCGAAATGAATAAATAATTTCACATTTCAAATACACAATTTTGTTCTTAATGTAATTATAGGAAACCACTTTAAACCAAAAAACAAATAATAATGCCAAAAATTATTGAAATTTATAAGCTATTTAACTTAAAAATTATAAACTCATTCTTCAAACAAAAAAAACAACAACTATTAAACACAATTCCTTATATAGAAGTCAATTAGATTTCTTTATCACAAGTATAAAAATGAGTCTTCATTAAAAATATTATAATTCTAAATGAAATTGATTTTTTTTTAGACCATAGATCCCTAATTCTCATTCTTATTTTTAAACCTAAATTTCTATATGATCTCAATAAATCAAAAAATCATACACCCTTAACTTTCAAAAAATAGAATATTTATAATTTAAACCCTCCCATTCCAGCTATGAATTTTCATAATAGGTTAAAATAAATTAACAATAACGATTCATGGTCCAACATTACAAAATTAATAAAAAAAGCTGCTAATTCACATCTAAATATTAAAACGCAATACCCAGACTGGGTCAGTTCAACTTATAAAATTCTTGCCTTATAAAAAGAAAAATAAATATTTTAAAAATTAACTAAATAAAATCAAAAAATCTATTATTGAAAAGATTAACGAAAATTTATTTTTTTCCAAACTCAATCAAATACAAAATTTCAAAAATAAAAATGATCTTTACTCCCTTCGAATCAATAAAAAAAAAATAATTTAAAAATTGGTCGTCTGATTTATAATCCAGAAGACCAAATAAGTATATTTATCCATCATTATAGAAACATTTTCAATCACTCATTATTAACTTCTCAACAACTAAATACACATGCCCCTTTCCCTTAAAACAAGATGATATTATAAAAGCTATTAATAAACTTTAAAAAAATGGCAAATCCATGTTAGACAACCTGTCTAACGAACTCCTAAAAAAATTCCCAACCACAACATCAAAAATTTTATTCCTAACTTAAAACAAGATTTGGTTAACAGCTAGAAATCTATCTACTATCATTAATTTACCAAAAATACAGTTCCCCAAATCACCAAATGATTACAGAGGTATAACTCTCTCATCATCAATCTATAAAATCCTAACAAATTTTTTATTTAACTTATTAATAAAAGATATTGAAAATAACGCCAACGATAACATTGCCTTCTTCATAAATTTAATCTATATATCATAATTATCGATATTTCAAAAGCTTTCGATTCAATACGTCATCAATCAATGGGACACTCTTTTACTTTTTAAATATAAAACCAACACTCATATTATCAAAATTATTATGAATATCTACGAAAACAATTTGATTAACATTAAACAGAATCTAGTATAAAACAAGGATGCGTTTTATCACCTCGCCATTTTTTATCTACTAATCAGCGATATCATAAATACCTGTAACAAAATATTGACTGTTTATGCTATGCAGATGTCGTATGTATTCTTACTGAAGACGTCACCAATATTTAAAACATTTTAACAACTATCTCAAATAAAATGGATAAAATGAACTTAAAAATAAATTTAGAAAAAAACAATAATTCTATCAAATTCTAATATTCATCTTGACATTTCTTTCAATAAAAATACAATCAATTTTATAAACTTACATAAGTATTTAGGTGTCATAATCGACAATAAAGGCATAACTATTGTAAACATAACTTCTAACTCTAAGTTATCTATAATCAAAAATAAATACTACTCCCTTAACAAACTATGGAACTCAAATTTTATTTCAAAATTCATATTTTCAAAACCTACATAATATCACCTCTAACTTATGGTATTGAAACGTGAAATAATAACAAATCAAACTTAAATAACACTCAAATTTTTATCAACAAATGTTTTAGAAATATTCTGAACATTAAATATACAATCATAATCTCTAACATAAACCTTTGGAATCTCTGTCATTTACTTCCATTAAACTAATTATTAAATTTTAGAAAAATAGAATTACTATGTCATACTTTAAGACATAACCATGTAAGCACCATTACAAAAGTTCTAAAATACAAAACGAAAAATAAATAGAATATTATAACCATACCAAATCTTGGTATGGTCAAGCCACACAATATTAATGAAAAATAATGCCAATAGGCTCTATCTCATTAATATTTCTAAAGACAAACTACAGTTAAAAGATTGGCTAAACCAAGCCCTTTTAATTTAAATAATTTTTTTAAAACATATACTTATATATAAAAAAAATATAAAAACTGAAAAAATATATATTATTTAATATTTTATAATAATTCTCTAATAACGGGCCACGACAGTAGGGTAAATTATTGTCAATTAGTAGATCCTGGTTTATCCACAAGAGGTACCTCATCTCTCTTTAATTAAATGGGTCCTGACAGTAGGGTAAATTTACTGCCAAATAGTGGATGCAAATTAACACTGGATCCCACCTCTTTTGGGTGGTGAAAGCCACTTAATTGTGTTTTTCCCCAGTGAAAGACAAAACAAGTTGAAAATAATGCGAAATTGTAAAAATTTATGAATAAAATTAGTTTGACATTTTATTTTTATTAATGATTGAAATAAAAAAAATTGAATCTAATATTTTACTGTATTTAAAAATGTATTTAAGATAATGGTGCTTGTAACCAGGATACTTATTCTAGTTAATGCGGTTTACCAAATCTCAAATTTATGATAATAAGCTTATAATCCTTAGTGAAGTTTAACAAAGATTTTTATTATACTTAATAAGAGGTTTAATGAGTTTGATTTAATTTGTTTTCCCCAGCTTTCTTTTGTACAGTTTCTAAATTTATATGTCACAAATTTAAAAAAAAAAACATTTATTGGTGGTTTTAGCCATGAAAAGATGTAAATTAAAAAAAAAATATTGTTTTTAATTTACATTTTTATATTTTTCCGCTCTTAGCCACATGGAGGCAACCATCATTAAGAGCTTTTAGGTCTTGGTTTACAAAAAAAGAAAAAAACACCAAGACCAAGGATGTATAATGGGTTTAAAAAGGTTTAAAGCCATAATACAACCTAAACTATATATATAAATTATCGAATTGTAAAGTTTTGAGTATCGTTGCAATCTAAATAAAATAATAAACTAATTAATATAATAGATATCAATTTCGAAAAAGTAATATAATTTGAAGTTTCCCTCAACTCATAACTGATAATTATGCAATAATAAATTGTAAAAAAACATTATAAAATTAGAGTTACAAATAAAAATTAAAAGTAAAAGAAAACTAAAAAAAAATAAAAGTAAAAAGCAAACGCTTCTCATATAAAATCATATTATATACTATAATTATTTGCATAATATAATATTCGTCGGATTATTAACAATATACATCTTCAAATATTACAAGAACTCTAAATATTCAACTTTATATAAAAATAAAAAACTATCTTTTATAAATTTTCAAATTTATATAAACAAAACTATTTTAAATAAATGCAAGCAAAAAATAATACAATTCTAAATATTACAAACATAAATAACATGATAATTAATAGGGCATGAGACATTTTTAAAATAATTAATATAATATTTTTTGTTATTTACTATCGATATTATAAATAAATTCACATCTGTTATATTAAACGTAACTATAAAAGAAAATAAAAATCACGAAGTCATCATGGGAATTTTAATTCCTTCTTATCCCTTTTCAAAATTCTCCTCCATTTCCAATTTGAATTCGAATATTTTCTATTATCCTGTTTAGTTGGTTTGTTCTATTACCTCGATTCGAATTCCACCCTATTCATTTTAGAATTCCTTCTCTATCTCTTTTCGAATTCCATCTCCTATCCCATTTCGAATTTCTCTTTAAACATGATAATCGGTTATATTTTTTAATGTGATATTATTTTACCATTATAAAGATAGTATACATCAATTAATATAAATGATAATAACTTTACTTCTAAAATATATTTCCACAACAATACAATGTGATGTGATTATTGAAAAATATGTCATCATAATAAATTTTAATATCATACCTCTTTTTTTTCTTAATTATTTTGACTTTCAAAATTATTACGTAGGAATTTTCTTCTTCTCTGTTTTAAGATTTAGTCAAGGTCAAAATAATTTCCCCAGTAAACTTCCTTGTCATCTTCTTTACATTATAGAAAATAAGCCTTTAAGGTGTGTCCTGTTTCGACATTTTACTTAACAGCTGGCCGTTTAGCTGCCTACATAGCTCTGACTAAACAGCGTAAAAAATAAAATAAAAACAAACGATAAAAACAAAAAACATAAAAAAATAACGAGAAAAAAAATGAATATAATGAGAAATAACAAAATCAACAACAAGAAACAAAAAAAACGGAATAGGGTGAAAAAAAATACTAAAAACAAGAATACCATCAATCACTTTAAAACAAACCAAAAGGTGTCCTACTAGTTCACAAGATGTTTATCAGCATATGCGAAACAATTAAAAATAAGTGGAACCCAGGGCACAGCCTTTAATAAGAATTCTATTATATTGTTATGTATATTTAAGTCCTTTCTTAGGTAAATCACTCGGCTGTAAAATTGCAAGAGAATGAGTTTGAAACTTATAATAATCATAGATCGGAAATCGCTGCCCGAAATTATTTAAAAATCTGAACCTGGTTAAAAAAAAGAAGCTTATAAAAAAGATAGAACTTCCTGTTGGGGTCTATGTTTAAAAAATAAATTTAAATTATACAAATCAATCAATTGTAGAATCATATCTTGAAGCGCTTAATATTCATTTTAGACCGTGTCCCAAAATGAGGTCTCCAGCTGCTTAGCCTCGCTAAACAAAATTAAGTATTGAGAATAAATCGCATTAAGTGTTTGTTGGCATTGATATATTTTGTATTATTTTCTAGTTTTTATTTTTGGTTTATTTGTTTATATAGTTTTTTCTTGCCTTTATAGGCTGTTTAGTCTTAGCTAAATAATTGGCTAAACAGTTTGTTTGTTTTGTCAAAGCTAAATAGTCAGCTAAACAGCCAACTGTAGTCGAAATTAAATAGTCTGCTAAACAGCCGGCTGGTTAGTATCAGTTGAACAAACGGGAGACACCCTTGTTACTCATATTTTTAATTTACCGTCTAAAACAATTTGCAGGATATAGCGAAATTCATTCTAAAAATATTTTATTCAAAAACTCAGAATAGGGCTGATATCATAAAAATAATTTTTTGAAAATCCGGAGAGAGTGGGGGGAGGAGGGGGGGGGGGGTGAAAGGGTGGATGTGTAAAATTATTTTTAAAAATATTTAGGTCGGACAGGTTTTTCAGGTCTAAATAATTAGGCCATGATTTTTCAAAATTTTATGAGTATAACAAAGTGATTTAAGGATGGGTTAATGAGTTGATAGAAATTAATATTTAATTTAAGCCACAGCTGAGATTGCTAAAGACCCCTATATGAATGCCATTGCATTATTGCATTATAAAATCAATATTTTTTTAAACCTCTATCATGGTTCTTGAAAATAGTTGCTCTTCTTCGAAGAATATTGTATGTAATATAGTAATTCTTTGAACTTGTCCCTTTTATCTAATATCTTTTAGACATTTTGTCATGAAGTTACTTTTATAAATTTATAATATTATATTTATATAAAATAACATTTTCTACCATTTACTACAGTTTAAATATATCTAAAAAGATTCGATATTTAAATAAAAATGATTTCTTTCTTTAGAAAATTGATCGTTAATTGTAGTAATATTGTATAAGCAAAACGCCACGATGATGTGAGATAAAGTTTAGAAAGAAAAAGAAATAAATAGGTTACTTATACTTGTTCAATAGTATTACGACTCCAAACGTCAAAATATGCTCAATAATTTGTTAACAAAAAAAATATTATGAATTTGAATGAATACAGAAAGGATAGATTGGTTGATTCTTCTAAATCCATACCTAGAAAAGAAGTAGAGATAGTGAAACTTAAATTAAACCTTTAAAAAACTTAATTTATGTTCTTTAACCCGAGTTCTATTCAAAATAGCGCTAAAACGAATATAAATAGTTTGGTTAAAAAATACTATAATTTAAAAGATATGGTGTGAATAAGATACATCTAAGTTAATAATATTTAGAAAAATATTAGGTTGCTGATTAACCAAAATCTTCATAAAGAGAAACGACTTTCATCATTATGTGCCGTAATCGACTTCAATTAGAGATCGGAATTTTATTTCGGATCATTAATAGATATGAGGTCAATTATGCAACATTAATTTATTAATAGTAATGAGTTGAAAATATCTCAGTTACTTTTCAGAAACATGTGCTGAAAACTATAATGATTAGTTTTCTTGGGTTTGTCAACAACGTGTGTGAAAACCATAATGATTAGATTTTAGTGGTTGCTATAAAATGTTCTTATCGAGCTGAATAGTTTGATCACCATTATAGAAGATAAAAAAACATAGTATTTAAATAAAAAAACAGATGATAGATTAGAAAATGAAGTGTATGAAGAATGAAACAAAATAACAAATTGTATGTTTTCCTTTATTCATCTCCATATTATAAAAATTATAAAGTAAAAATATACTAAATTAACATTATAAAAGATTATAGTAATAAAAAATTAAATTAAAAAAATAAAAAAGAATTCTTTACAAAAGAAAAAAAATAATATTCACAAAATCTCAATTATATAATTTTCCTTTAATCCTTATTTACATAGTCTATAATATTAAATAATATCGTAATAATTCTTTTTATCTAAATAAGACATTTTTAGTTTAAGAGTATTCGTCTGAATATTACAACAGTTCTCTTTACATAAATGTAGCTGGAAACATACCCACCCTGAAAAACTTTGCGTCTGGAAGTAATCGCATAAAGGAAAATATAATCTGTAAAATGCGTAATCTATCAATAATAAACAAATATCGGTATGAAACTAGTGGATGATTTATTGGCCACATTGGTCTTTAAAAGTAGGGGCAATTGCTATAGTGACCTATATAAATTCAACTACTTTATCAAAAATTTATTAGCTCGTTTATACAAATCGAAATCGATTTAAAATTTTGTAAAAAAAAATTAAATATAATTTATAACTTACAATAATTATAAATATAAAAGAAATGATGATAACTCAGTTAAATTCGATAAACTCTGTCAAATCAAATGAAACATTATTTTATTTGCTATTATATTATACAAAATAGAGGTAATTATATAATACCATAACATTGAATTAGATCAATTTAACCGTACCATATTTTACCAGTTAAATATCGGCTAATTGAATCAATCAAATATTTAATCCAATCGCATGCGCTACCCCTTCCTATTAATAAACATCTTACTAAGGAATCTAAAAGTATGATAAACCCTTGATTAAAAGAAAACATAAAGGCCATATGTTTTAATTTTAATGTAATTAAATTGATAAAAAATTATATATATAATTTTATGTATCTAAGACTAATAAAAGAGGGATAAAAAAAGAACTAGTTTAAAATTAAATAATAGAAACATATTAAATAAAAACAAAACTAGCCCTCTTCAGTATAATATCGAAAATAAAATTGCATTAGTTTTTACGTGATAAGCGTAATCTTCCTCTAATGTTAAAAATTTAGAGCTACGCTTTATATAATGTGAAGAGCCGTCAACACGTTTGTATGTAATCCACGAACTTTTACGCTTGATAGGTCTAAAACAATTACTTAAACACCTGTGGGATTATTAAAAAGAGGTTGGAAAACACAGCCCACATCCAAAATTGAAAATTATACTCAATTACTCTATAAGGCAGGTATAGAAGCAGTTTTAATTTCTAATTACTATATAACTATGTTAAATGAGTAAATGATTAAATAATTTTGTGTGGAAATACTGAACAGATAACTTTTTGCTATGTTGTATGAATAAATCATATGTAGAATCCAGCATCTACATGAGCGGGAGGGGTAGGAATAGTTTTCATATTATTTGTTTGAGGGGGTAGGAGGTAAGCTGCTTTAATGGGGATAGGATAAATTTTTTGGCGGGTTATCTATTAAATTTTGAGATGAAATAGGACAAAATTGAATGCTGTAAAAATTAATATTTTTATTATAGTATTATTATAATACAATTCATTGACCAAATCTATATATTGCAAACAATCACACACATTGTTTTCCAAATAAACTATCCTTTTAAATATAATTTAAAAGGTTTAGATATTTCAGCAAGCTCATAATGCTATAATAATTAATTCATTGTAAATAATGGAGGTTTTAATTGAATTTATTATCTAAAAAATAAATTCTTTATATTCACAAAATATCGATAGTTGGTAGTAGAGATAGATTAATTTAGGTTATCCTTTATAAATTCTTTGAAAAGAGTATCAATAAATAAATAGATGAAAATAATAATAAAGAGACACCGCCGCCGAGGGCTGCGAGATTTTTTAGGGGGGTAGGCAACAAAGGTTTTTGAAGAGGGTTTGCATCCAGTAAAAATCTTGTTGTAGACGCTGGTAGAATATAACTAGAATATACATATAATTAATAACCCTTTTTGTTATGTAAGATTAAGAATCAAATTTGTAACCGATAAATTTTAATTTCAATTATATGTTTATAGTGGAGTTGAATCTATATACCCGCGTTATTTGTTTATTCAAAAAATCGTAGTAAACAAATATTTTTCCTAGATAAAATATTATAAAAAACCATATTCATTATCATATTTGATAATTATAACGCCTATGCTAGGTTTATTTGCTCAATTGTCATGTTAAAATTTACAATGCTTAAACTATGTTTGTTAATATTTAGCCAAGGATGAAAAGAAATAAAAAGTGTCAAGCTGCAAGGGTTAAAAAGTTTAATTTAATTAATTCTACGATTATAACTCCAAATATTAGATCTTCAAGAAAATTAATAGATAAACATATTTATTTTGATCCATATGAGTTTGATGATGTTCAAGTTCCCAATTGTAACACCACAGATAAATTTAATTTTGAAATTGTTAAAATAAGCCAATTAGATAAAAGTCTACAATCCTTTTCAGATAGTTCTAAGATAAATGTAAGATCAGATAAAATTCATAATAAATTGTTAAAACAAAGTATACAAGAAACTAAAAATAAAGGGACAAAAATTTCAAGGCAATTAGCTCAAAATGTGTTGAAAGAACAGATTCCAAATACTATTTTAAAACCAATATTATCTGTCAATGAAAATATATCTTTAAACCATGATACTGAGGAGAGATTACATTATAATACTTCTACACCTCACAAGAAAACTCCAAACAAATTTTTCAATCCTCTTTTCAGAAAAAAAATTGATTCTTATTCCCTATACATAAGTGGCCAAAAGAAAAAAACAACATCTCATTCTATAACTTCTGAGAGGAGAAATTTGAAAGTTAAGGAGACTAAAAACAGATTAGAAGATGAATTGGATATTGAATATTTGATAAAATGTCAAAATAGTCCTGATATTGAAGCAGTTAATTATGAACGTTCTACCTCCCGTTCTCTTAGATCTATTAAGCAAAAACCGATTTATGATTTGAATAAAATTGTGATTACACCTATTAATAAAGTATTTCAGGATATGTCCAATTCCTTGGATAGCAATAAATCTTACAACAATATTAAAACAAAAACAGCATTACATTCATATGGTACTGATAAAGAAAATATGAAAAGGCTTAAAATAGAGAAGGGTGATAAATTTTTATTCAACTCTGAAAGCCTAGATCTTGATAGTGAGAATATTAAAGAAATTTCTGGAAATGAAATAAAAGTATATGGTTCTAAAATCAAACAAAATTATGAAATATCTGGTATAGAACTTAATCAAACTTTAGATTCTGGGATACCTGAAAGTCAAACACCATTAGAGGATGTAGTACAATTTTCACATGTAGGTGACATGAATACTCATAATTCTTGTAAATTACCAATTTTAAATCCTAAATATTCTAAATGCCTGGGAAAACCTTCATCTTCTGGATATGTCTCATTCAAAGAAATAAACCTTGATATTTCAAACTATCGTAAATTAAAAGAGGTTGTTATCAATTTAGAAAAATGTGATGATCACTTAATAGATTTGAAAAAGAAGGCAAGTCAAAATATCATAGTTGAAAACAATAACCAAGATAATTGTATAATAAATAGAAATAATTATTATGATTAATTATTTTTTAGGCCAAAAAATTATTTTAAAAAAACCAATTAAAACTAAACGTAGTGTTGTAGCTAATTTATCTTTTGATAAAAATATAAGATTAAGAAATGCCAAACAAGTTCAAGTAATAATTTTTTTTAATAATCATTTTTTTAAGTTTTTTTTATTTAGTATTTCCCTGAAAATAGTAAAATCAATAGTCCCAAGATTCAAACTTTAGAAAATAAGAGAGCATCTCATGATAATTATGAATTGGCACTTAGAAGGTTTTAAAATAAATTAAATTCAAACAACAATGTGCTGAAAATATTTTTATAGTCTTCATTCTTCATCTCTTCCACGTGTGCTACCTTGCCGTAATGAAGAAATTAGTACAATCACCAAATACATTAGGAACTGTTTGTATAACAGAGTAGGCGGGTAAATTTTCTACATAATCATATGATTAACATTGGAATGTGAAACAATAAAAGAGTGTTGTTAAATGACCCGATTTGGGTTGATTAAAAATTCTTAAAATTTTAGTCAAAATAAATTAATGTGTAAATCTTGAGATGGTAAATAGAGGTCTAAACCTTTCTGCCACCTAATATGCGCAAAATATCCAGGCTTACACATTATTTTGGCTACAAATTAGACCTACATTACGATAGAGTTTGTATGGGGACAAAATAAATATTCTAGTACTGTAATTTTTATTAAAGATTACCAATTCCTTAAACAAATTGGGATTTAATAGATCCCAATTTCAAATGTATATATGTCCATTTGTATTCATTATTTTGGTTTATATCGATAGAACTAACCTTTTGATAAAATATTTATTTTAATTTATTATGCTTAGATTAAATGATGAGGATAATTATAATTTGTGCTAAAATTTTCTAAAAAAAGTTACTTTTTTTATTTCAAATATTGAATTTCAAAAATAATATATCTATCATATCATCATTATAATTCACTATTTTGATATATAATCTTCAATATAAAACAAAATTTACACTAATACATTCAAACATAAAAAAGATACATGTGAAACATTTAACATAAAGCATTAATATGCTCTAAACATTTTTTTTCCATATTTGAAATAGTTTTCTCATCCTTTAGGACAAATACTACACTGTCCTCTTGAGTGGATACGATTTCTATTTTGTTCTTTGCATAATATATTGCAAATAGATTCCTTCAAAAGTCAGGGCAATCTGAGAATTTTGTTGTATTTCTAAATATTGCTTAATAAGTTCCATTCATAATTTTTTATATGTAATTACTTCTTGTAGTAAATATTTTTGTGTGGTGCAAAAGTATTATTGTGGGCCATCAATTTGACCTTCTTAAAATTATTTTTTTCCCATTCAATCAACCCTATCTAAACTACATTTTGTTGTGGGAAACCTTTCCACAATCCTGTCCATCCCTCTCATCATAGAGAATCTCACATTTTACAGGACTAATTCAATCTTCCCAAATTGAGATTTGCTTCCTAAATTCTACATCCATTTCATTAGACACCACATACCACGTCATCAACAGATGAGATGACCATCTTGGAACAGTGAAACCATCAAAACTTTTTTAAACAAATTCCTTCGCCCATCAATCCTTTTTTTTAATCAAAAGCTATTTGAATATACCCAAAACCTCTACGCCCTGAGATCCTCACCGATCTTCAAATGCAGCAATTTCTTTGCTAGTTTCTCATGAAACCCAAATCAAGGGCCTCCTTGAAATATTAAACTTAAAATTTTCCAATTCATCCTGGCTTCAGGCCACCCTTTACCAGCAAGTCTGGTGGTGAAAATATTAATAAATTTTCCTAGTTTTAGTGACTTACCAATTAATTATCTGCATAGGGCCTAATTTTTCAAACCCGGCTCGAAATTTAAAAAAAAGATTTGCCGGCTATTTAAATATAGAAAATTTATTTTTAAAATTATAATACTCAAAATAAAGGATATATGTCAGATGGCATCTAGTTTCTATAAATAAAATTTAATATTTTAATTTTAAATAAAATATTCAACATAAAATTGATATATTTAGAATTTAGATATATTTAAAAAAATTCCAAGCCCGACCCGTCCTGAATTTTTTTTAAAATATTAGACCCGGCCCATAGCCCGTTCGGGCCGCGTATGGGGCCTAGTTTGCAGATCACTATTGCCAATTAATTTTATCGAATAAAAACGAATAATTATTTAAAGTATACGCAAAAAATTTTTTTTAAAAAAAATTGAATTAATTATGCCTAACGAATAATTATGCCTACCCTAGAAAAAAAATAGGCATTCATATGACAGTGATATTACATCCGATTGGTCATTTTAATGGCTTTTTTATTTTATATAAAGTATATTTTTTAAAAAAAACTATCTAATTCTGCCATTTTTACGACAAAGAAATAAAACTTTGGTTGACTTACCGGCAAGAGAGGACTGTCATAAAAGGGTCCTCAAGTTTTAAATATTGTTTATGGGATTGTTTGACGGGAAAAATATTAGGCAAAATGTGTTTGCTAGAAAAAATTTATAAATTTTATCCAAATAGCAAGATATTCTAGAGATAGAAGTTCATCGCATTTGACAAATGTATGGTTTCCGAGAGGAAATTTTATTTTTCAACGAGACAATGCTCCTACCCTGTCATATTTAAATCGACAAATTTTTTCTTTCCACCAGACAAACGGTTTGGCTTTACTAGTATGACTTGAATCAGGAAGGGAGGAAGATTTTAATCCAATAGAAGATGTCCTAGTAAAAAAAGATTTAGAGAAGCATAGACCTAGTATGAGTGTCATGGTTCGACTTATTTCTAAGCTCGACTAAACAGCCTAACAAACCAAAATAGGGTGTCCTAGTTAGAAAGCTTTCTAGCCAGTATTGAAAATAAGTCGAAACTGGACACGGGCTTAGAACTTGATTCGAAAGCGGCGATTATTATTATAGCGACTATTTTGATTTCTCGAACATTCATGGCGTTCAATTTTATTTTAATGTCATAATCTCGCGTGATTCTTGTTCAACCGGCGATTTTAATTAAAAAAACGAACATTTTCAACTGATTAACATAAGACTAAAAAAATAATTCCGTGAATTTTTTGATTGCGAAATTTGTCACATTAAAAAAAATTTCTTAGAATCATTTTCCGCTTCCTGTAATTTCTAAAAATGATTTCCTGTTCCTATAATTTTCTAAAGGTTTTAATTCGGGCTCCAAATTTTTGTTGCATTAATTATTTTGACGAGGGCGGGAGGAATGTGGAAATTACGGATTATGTTGGCATACTAAAATTTTTCAATATTGCTAATATTTTCATAAAACGTTAGCATAGCTTTAAATTTATAATTACAATCATAAATATAGTTATTTAAATATAATATATATATAAATTCTATGTATTTTCATCAATTATTTATATTTTTAACCAGTTTAGAATGATACTTTTATAGTTTAAAATGTTACTTTTTAAATAGGTGAAAATGCTATTGTTATGTTTTATTGGTAATTATTAAGTGACAATAGTTATTTATTGATAAAGAAAAATGTAATATTGTTTCTCACATTTTCTTCATATTTTAAATGACATTCTTTATTTCTTACAAATATCCACATACTACATAAAAGTGCACTCAAAATAAAATCTATATCATGTGATTAAAAATAATAAAATCTTCTCGAATTAAAATTAGGACAAACGTTCGTAAATGTAAATTATAAACTGACAAAACATAAAAAATTACCAATAAAAAATATCTAAGAAAACCGTTTATTTAAATTGTTTATTATTCTAAGTTGCATGTATATTTCGGGTGTTCCTGGAACTGGGAAAACTGCCGCGGTCTATCAATCTATTGACGACTTGGGAATCACGAGGAATAAAATGGCCGCCAAAAAATTAAACCAACAAAATGAATATATCGAAGGCACTATATTTGTAGAGGTCAATGGCATGAAGTTGAGAAAGGCTCAAGATATCTACGTCAAAATATACCAAGTTTTAAAATGAATTTAGTTTTATTTTCTCCATTTTATTTTGTTCTTTCTAACCCATACGTTCCAAATCGATTTTGTTTGATGGAAAAAGACTTTTACTTTTTTGTTCGCTCTAAACGATATATTTATAGTAAGCGCGATTCGTTAAGCGATGCGAGATTAATCGGTAGACCGACACAGACGATTCATCAGAGCGATAATTCTTTTTGAAGTATACGTAAACAGCTGTCGTGATTTCATAATTTCGCTCGCTATTTATAAATTATATACTTAGTATTTGGCTTGATTATGTAAATTAGGTAACCAGAAATTTGGCATCCGCTAATCGCGTTTACTATAATTGCAGCATAATCTATTTTTCGTAGAAATGTCACACGAACAGGACACTTATATCAAAAAATAAAATTAAAACTGATGAATAAGTAAAATTTTAAAAAATAATACAGCTTCCCATAATTTTATACAGAGTTTTGAAATGCTCTTCAAAATAAATTATCTTCAAAAATTTTTGATCTATGAAGATGTTTTTTTCTTGAGAATTCTCAAGGATGATTTTTTTATCAAGTTTTCCAATTTTTTTTTCAAACTCTAAAGAAAAGTTAATCTCTAGATCAGAAAACTTTTAATACTAACATTTACAAATATATAAATTATATACAATATTTATATTTTTTTTCCACTTAATTCCATTTTTTAATTAATTTTGTAAAATATTAAACCTGCAGAAAATTTTTGATAAAAACGACTTGACAAAAGTTAATGGAAACACGAAAATATCTTCTGAAAAGGCTCGTATTAAATTGGAAGAGTTTTTTCGTAATACCGCAGACGATAATTCAAATAATCGTAATGCTCCTCGCAATAAAAAGAATTCTCTTTTACAAAATAAATCGATCATCGTTTTTATAGACGAAGTTAGCGTGTGTATATTACATATATATATATTATTTTAAATATATTTTTAATCCGCGATAGGTAACGTGGGAGTAAAAAATCGCCACGCATTATAAAAAATAATTTAATACTTTTTATGCACTATTATATAAATTATTAATGTTTTTTGACGCTTCCTGGTGATGAAAAAGACTCTTTGCTTTGTAAAAAATTATAACAGACCGTGCTTGACGAAAAGTACAAAAATTTATTTTAAGGTAAGTTAGAAAAAGCCCCCGAGCCAATTTCAGCCCACCCGTGCCGACCTTTGAATGTTGAATGCCAGGATTAACTTTTTACGAGCAGACAATTTTAAGGCACATATATTATGATTATAGGCAGGAACTTATACTGGGAGATGATGCAAAGTCATTTTGCTAATTTTAGTGGATAAGACTGAGATGGTTAATATCGCCAATGGCATATGGAATTGTAGAAGTTCCTGAATATAGAAAAAGGCTTCAATTTCAATACATATTATTTTTTTTTAAGTAAAGCAATATAATTTTTTGGGGCCTCGTAGTAATATTTCAAACTCATAATTTGCTGTTTGCAATATACCTCTCTTCCCGTCCATTAATCGAATTTATGTTTAAATGAGTCACTATAATACCAATTTTGTTATACGTAATTTTCATAAAATCGAATCTGTAAACTTGAAATAAGGTGTTGTATCATTTTACCTAACTCAAAAATTATAAACAAAAGGTTTACATAGCCTTTAGCTGAATGTTTAAACATTTATATATATTTTTTTAAATTTATTAATGTTATTAATTATCTATTTTTTAGCTAGACTTGATATGTAAAACTAAGAGTCAACAACAGATAGTTTACAATTTATTCGACTGGCCTTTCAACACCAACAACAACAATGTATCCTCGCCCTCTATGCATGGCAATAATGGTAATAAGAAGAAATCCGCTATTTTAACTAAAACCGCTCCGAATTTAATCGTTATCACAGTGGCTAACACAATGGACCTTCCGGAAAAATTGTTGAGCGGAAGGATTCAAAGCAGACTAGTTTTTTTTAAACATAATTTTACATATTATTTTTTATTTGTGCATTCTTTTATTCTCCCGATGTCTTATAAGCGCAAACGTAACAAACAAATGCAAATGCAAAATTATATTTAATTTAATTAAAAGGGTCTGGATAGAATAACGTTTCAACCTTACAATCATTCTCAGTTGCAGGAAATAATCACGTCCCGCCTCAAGCAGTGTCATACGAAGGGAAATATTCCCGTGTTTAAACCTGATTGCATTCAGCTCATAGCCAGAAAAGTTTGTTTAACATTTAAAAAAAAAATCTAAATCAATGAAAGAAGGAAGTTTTTATGCTTATTATTTAACCGAACCACCAAGAAGAAAGATGGAACCGAACCTTATAATATGCGAACTAATCAATTAGGCTAAATCAGCATTTCTGTTGCTAATTATTATTTATTGGTTGAAAAGAACAATTAAATAAAAAGAAACACCGTGATACGAGAAATGGATATTCTCATCTCACTCACTATTTATTTTAACGTAAGAAGTTGGAAATATTTCGCGATTAAGTAAATAAAAACAAGTTCTTTGTCTGTCTTTTTTTGGATTTTATAATAAATGGATGATATATTTAAATTATTTCTTTGTTAACTTTTATGGCTTATTTTTACGTATAAAATTCAAAATATTTCAGGTAGCAGCTCTCACTGGTGACGCAAGAAAAGCCCTAGAAATGTGTAGGAGAACCTTGGAATTCTGCAAGCATTCCTTCCATAGTGAGAATGCTGATTTTAGCACGAAAAATCAGGGTGAAATCACTAAAAAATTGTTCGTAATAGGGATGGACGAAGCTCGAAATGCTTTGGAGGACATTCACTCTAGCAATAAATTTGAGGAAAGGGTCATCGAGTAATTTTTAAATTATAATTTATTTTTATTATAATTAGTGTCTTCTTTTTTTTTAATTTGTAGGATTAGTGTCCGAATTATTTTACTTCTTTCCTCTAATTTTGTATTACTAATAACTATATACGGTTATAATGGCTTGTTCCAGATTTGCCTATATCCTCTTTCAAATTCCTCAATCTCACTTTTCTTTTAGCACTGTGCCACCAACCATCTCCCAACTTAGCGTTGTTCCCATTATCTTCACCACGGTGAATATTATCGGCTAGTTATAATGCACGGTAATTGATAAACAACGACCAATTTTTGTCAAAATATAATAAAACTTACTACTATTTGATATATATTAACGGAATCATGTGGTCGAGTCCTATCCACTATATATCATCTCCCCAAATATGAAACCACCAAGTTGGCTTTAGAAAAAAACATAACCCTAGCTGGATTTGAATCCAGGTCTAACGTGATTAACGCACTCACCGACTAGGCTGCAGACGATTATAAAAAACAACAGTTTTTTTTCATATATAATAATAAATAAATGAATGACATGTTTGAATATTATTTTTAAAAAAATAAATAAATAAACAGTGCACTCTTGGCGTATATTATCATTAGCTTATATTTTTACCGTACACATTTTAATTCTTCATTGTAATATCTGTTACATTTACCACAAATCCTTATTCTCTATTCTGGGTTGGTCAATTTATCACTAAGTCGACCTAGCTGATCTTTCTTTCATTTTCCCCCCTTTCATTTAACACAATTCTCGGTCAAGTCTTGCTCATAATAAGTATATATATATAATTTTTTACCCAGATTGGATAAACTCATTTTTTCAAATGTTAATAGATATACAAAGAGGGTTGTCAAAAATGGGGTGGGATAAAATAAAACTTACAAAAACCCCAAACAACACCTTCGCTATACATTCAATACGAGATAATCGGTTACGCAAGTGTTTCAATGACTATAAACCTCCCTGATCACCTCAAATACCATCATACATAATAAGAAACTCAAGACAGATTTCTATTTTTAATATCCTTTGAACCTTTGTGCCTTCTTGTTCATCGATACTGTTAATACCAACTATTCATCCACACTTAACTTCCTCATTCTCGCCAGTTATCGATTGCCACTTACTTTCAAACGTTTTTTTAAAATCTACAAACGCATATTACATTATACTTTGTCTGGTACTTGTAAAAATATGTTCCATGTAATACCTGAGCCTCCATGCCTCATAAAGAGTTGGACAATGTGTGCCCAAATTTAAGTCATCGTGGGAACGTCCATATTGATTTTTTTTATTTGGACAAAGTAGTGGATTCATATTCCAAGAGGATTGAATCTGAAGAAGCCCATGATTTAGAATAAAATTGTTGTTAAAATATTACAAAAATTGTGAACCAAATTTTAGATTCCCAAAATTACAGTGCCTGATGTAGGCGCGGTTTTTATTAGTGCATGTTTTAACAATTTTGTGTAGAGTCATAAATAAAACATGTTTTGGCTCCGCCGTATCATCTTAGCTTTACTGGTCAGGCTGAGAGGATTGTAGCCATTACGAAAAATTGGATTGAACAAACAAGAAATATCTTTCTGTTTGGGATTACCAATTTATAATATAATGATTCCAGGAACCGAGGAGGTATAACTCTTGTAGACTTATTTTTGGGTCGAAGGACTAGAGTGGCATTAGATTTTTTAAAACCAAAGGGCAGTGCTATTCTACCTTTTGAAGAGAAAGGAATAAAATATCTATGACAAATAATTTGGGCCAGATTATTTGATAATAAAGGTAAAAAAATGAAGTAAAGGCAGTATAGTAGAAAATGTGGGTGCAAAATTAAATCGCATTGTTCGACTGAATAGGTGGAATCCTCACAATAGTCACGTGAAAAAAGGTTAGAAGTAATATCATAAGAGGACATAATTATTAATATGAAAAAATTTAATTATTTTTGTTTTTCCCTATAATTTAGAGAAGGATATAAAATTAAAAAGGTGGTTGTATAACGAAATTTAAAAGGAGAGTTGTTTCCCTGCTTTAAAATATCAGATCTGTGTAATCTACTTATTGAATATATACTCGCTTTATAATGGTTTGCCTTAAAAGAAATTATCCAATTTGTGATATGCTTGATTGGAATATATATATCTAAAATTGTTATGGCGGTTATTTATTAGCTACACTGCCAGCAAAACAGTGGCAAATGTTGAAATATCGTGTAATGATATAATATAATTATAATAATGTTTAAATATGATACTTATGCTTAAGTAAATTTCCTTAAATCTTTAAATTATGTTTACTCTGACTATAAGAAAAACTCGAGAAACTGGAATTTATTTTAAAACATTTTCATGCTTATCCCTTAATCAATTTATCTTTATGTATATTTTTAAAACAAAAATAATAAAGGTCATTATCATATTACGAAAAGCTGTTTCTAAAAATTTTGGCCGCCGAAATTCAGGACAAAAATTGCGAATTTACTAAATTTGTTACTGTTTATGAAAAATTCGAAACTCAATGCCTAATGGCGGGTAATTTAATCATTTTTTTAGCTAAATTTATCATTTTTACTATATAAATCAGATATTTTAATTTTTTTAAATCTAAAAATATAAAACCCGGGCCAAGAAAAAATTTTTTGAAAAAAAAAATCCGGGCCCGACCATGCAAATGGTACCTCTGCAGGTCTCTGATATAAATATAATAATAGTTTTTTTTCCCCATTATCATAAATTAGATACAGAACTGAATAAATAAATATGTTTAGATCAGTTCTCTAAGTTTTAACAAACAGATTTTGAATTTTAGCATTATGCGCACTTTTTACATGATTATAAATATAGATGTATCTTATATATATATCGAAAAATTTGTATAAATATCTTTTTAACAACTATGGTCTGTTTATTAAATGAAATATAGTATATACGATTGAATAGATAATTGGTATCAATTTGTTGATTTAGATTTTTAATATATAATTCCCCTGACAGATGTTAAACCGTTAAATTTTACCCAATGCCTCATAATTTGCGACAATCTGTGCAAGCTCAAGCTATGCCACTTGGAAAAAATATCGAACGCCTGCGTGAATAATAAATCTCGCAAAATTAGATTAAACCTCTTCTTATTACCGTCGGATATAAATTTATGAATTAAAATTTATTATTTAATCGTGTTATATAGAAACCGATTTTTTTGGGGGGTAGTCAAATGTCATTATGCAATAATAATAATCGAAATTATATATTTTATCCATCCATCCATTATTATATATTATTTTTTTTACTTACCCTGCATTTACAATCAGCGCGAATTCGAGATGATATAAATAAAAATATACATTCATTTTTTGTATTACCTCACGAAATTCCCGCCATTTGTGAACCAATAGTTATGATGATCTTTATTTATTTTTTTTAAAATATAAAGAGGGGTATTTTGACTAACTAAGATATTATATTATATGAAATCAATTGTATTATATTAAAATAAAATTTATAGATTATAAATTTCAGAATTTATATCTTTATATATATATATATCTAAAGAAACAATTATTTTTTTTTAATAAAATATTATTATTTTTTTTAGCCCCGCGATTTATTTTAAAAATAAATATACCAAATGACATAATAAAGCCTAGACTGACGATGCATTCATAATAATGCATTTGAAACCGTCGTTGAATGCAAATCAGCTGTCCCGTCATCCATATAGAGTAATTCTTCTCATGTTAAAAACTACCTTCCTTATTTTCAGAATGATCAGGCTATTCTTTAATAAAGTTTGCCTCAGAATTAGGAATAAAATGGTGTCTCGTTTAAAATTTTTAATAATGAGATGGGTAATAAAAATGGCGTCCCCAGCTGTTTTTATTAAAGTACACTTTTAATGAATGCATCGTCAGTCTAGGTATTTATTATGTCATTTATATTTACATAATTTTTTTGGGTAAGGGACCTAAGTAATATTCATGATTTTCACTGTGAAAATAGCGGTTCATATTTTTTATTATACCAGCAAGGGATTTCACAAGGAAGAGAGGAAGGGCAGGATCTCAAAATTTGTAATTAAAAAAAAAAATTTTAGATGAAGAAATAGATCTGAAAGGTCCTGTACGAAACGGTTTTAATTCACTGTGCGAGGTTAATTTACAAAGCTTGCTAGTGTCGCTAAAACGTTTTTATATAAACACGAAGATCGGATCAACATAACACATCATCATTTTCCATTTTTTTAAATATCTATATTATTTTGAACATCTGAAGAAAAAAGATCTATTTCCTGTGCATCAAATGGCTAAAATATTAATTATACTTAAATCAAAAAATTTATTAGGAGGGAAAAAAAATTGTTATAACAATAACTATCAAAATAAGAGTAATAAGTTTAAGAATGAAATTCATTATAATTTTTTTTTCAACATACCATTCAGATGTCCCACAAGACCTTGATTTCTCTTATTAGAAAACAAAAGGTCCAGCAATTAAAAACGTAAATTCCTGGAGCTGCTTGCTAATATGGAACTAAAAAGTTTATATACAATAATAATCGAAGGGAATGATAAAAATTGGTGATCACCATTTCAAAATACAGAGGGATACCCCTCTTGTCTATTACTGTAGTGTTAGAATCCTTTAAACAAGAACATATCTACAGCATCCAATACCAAATTAAAATGGCTTAATTAAGAACCCAAAATGCATATACCAAATACACAAGACCTATTATCGAAAGCATCTTGCATTTTATTTATTAATAATAATACATTGTATAATTTTATTGCTCAAAATACTTTTTGGTTAATTTAATAAACATTTTGGACATAAAAAAAAGGATCTTAAGGAGGTATTATGATTTCTTAGCATAAATCCTAAAAAACCAATCATAAACAGCCATGAAATTGCCTTTTCAAGATTTTGAATATTTTTTTATTATTAACTGCTATATTTGACGTGTATGATTTGGCAAGCCCCGCTAGCTCTAAATTGACAAATCATCATTGAAATAATATATAGACATAATAAATACTCATAAAACTGAGTGTTTAAACTTTGCTATATTATTTAATTTACATATAAATGATTAAATATTTTAATAAAAATTCTGTATGTAAAAATCTTTTGAAAATTTTAACAAAATTTTTCTTAAATAAAATTTTTAATAATTAATTATTTCAAAAGATTTTTTGTCTATAGATGTAAACTAATAAAAACTATATTAGAATAAAATTTTAACCTTCTGGGTGTATTTAATTTTATATTGAGATTAAGTGGGCCAAGCCCCAGGGTTTACCCAACCCCAGTTTCTCCTACCTATTTATTTCATTTACATACTTCTGTAATGAGCATTGATAATTGCCATATACCATTAATAATTTCCGGAAAATAATTGACCGATATTCAAAATGTGTAAATCAAGTTCGGTTTATCTAATTATTAAACTTATCATCTGGATAAATTTAAGCAGAACGGATAGTTAGAAATATCGGTATAACTTGCAGGCTGGGATAAAAAAAAATTTGGGACGGTCAACTTATGCAAAAAACATATTTACGGACCGAAACTGATTTTTCAGCTTTTGTTCCATCACAAAAATTTATTGCGGTATAGCGGACTTTTACACGATTATTATATGGGAAAACCTGATTAGGATAGGAATTTTTCTCCTAAGGCGACTCTATTACTCAAATCTGGATATTATATACTATTTCTAAGGGTATTCAAGTCAACTCCGCGCTATTAAAGATCGAATTCATGTATGTTTCTCCTGAAAATCTATTTTGAAGATGTGATATCTTACATTTAAGCTTAACAATATTACGTGATATCTTACATTTAAGCTTAACAATATTACTAACAATCTCTCCTAGTTCCAGAGTATACATGTTTTGTTTGAACAGGGTCTCTAACAATAGGTGCGAGTCAAGAGGCCGTTATGGACTGGGGTCTAATATTACATTTTCTAGATAAAATTTCTTAATCTCAACTTTTTTTATTTTATTGCACAAAAAAAAATAGAATCAAATTTTATTTTCTCGAGTTAAATGTGTTAAGAGACATTAGAGAATATTTTATAACACCGTAATGAATGATAAAATTGAATTACGGAGAAAAACTTTTAATAGAAGATTTTGGCTAAAATGATTTGCATATCTTTATAACATTAAGTATACGATGATAATTAAGAATTGCAAAAAAAAATTCATAAAATTCATTCAAGATTTAAAACCCAAACTCATTAATTCCAAATTTTCTAAAAATTTTGCTCGCGCAAATGGTAAAATAAACAAAACCTTAAATTGACTTCCTTACTCTTAATAAAATTTTCTAAAAATAATTTAAAAAATAATATTACATTCATGTGAAAATGTCATTGCTTTTTTTTATTAAGCTTATATATAAAAATATTATCAAATATTTCCTCCAATATATCTTCGCATATCGAAACATTCGTTGGCAACTGTTCTTCCTCTTCTAACCCATTCATTAAAATTCTATCATAATAAAATGTGATTACAATTTTTTTTAAAAAAAATCAAATTCCTACTTTTATTAATTCATTAAAATAAAAACAAAATTTTAAATATTTATTTTCAACATTTTTTTTATAATGTAAACTTTGTCTACCCTTGAATTTCTTATAATAATTTTCTTTATAAATCGACACAGAAATATCACATAAGGCATTCGACCTTAACATAATTTTGGTAATTAATTTTTATTTTTTTCTTTCTTTCAAAATGTCAATATTGGAGGAAAATTATACATCTCAAATTTCTTCATTTAGAAATCTTGATTCCCAAAATTTGGTTTTCCTGGAGGACGTAAGATCAATTTATTTTAAAAACCCACCGGACCGAGTGGCAATTTTTTTTGGTAAATAATCGATACCCGGCCTCTGTAACTCGAAAATAGATATCGAAATATTTATTTTATTCTTTTACCGGTTGCGTAAATGGTGACGGTGGGAAGGGGGGTTAGCGCAGAAGGGTTCAATCCCCTCCCCCCGAAAACTATGGATAAGTCCATTCTTATTAGAATGAAAAAAAAAATTAAGAGTATTGCGAAGCGAATTTAAACAACTTTTCCAACTACTTTTTAGATCTTTTGGCTTTTTTCTTTTACAAGATTAAATTCAATAAATTTATACCAAACAAAACCCTATTTAAAAAATTTGAAATTTACATTTAAAAAAACTATTTTTTTTTTTTGCAAATTAGATTAGAATTACCAATTTTTCTTTTTGATAAATAAGCCGCCACCACCCCTCTTCCTCCCCTTCTTTCGACGTTGTTATCAATATTTTAGCCAGAAAAATATTGCCTGCTCAGGCATGCAAAATATTTTTCTGACATTGAGTTGGCCGTTTTTAAAAAATCGGCTCAAATCGAGCCATTTAACGACACTTACTTTTGACGCCATGATATGGATCTGGAAGACGAGTAAGTACGCTTTATAAAATGGTAAAATATAAATAAAGGTAAATTTCCTTTTTTTATTATTATTTGAAAAATGACACCTTAAATTTGTTTATAATTTTAATAATAATTATTTATTATAATTAAAAAAGAGGTTTTTTTTCAGAAATTTTTTTATAATTTAAAAAGGGAAATATAAAAATTATGACACTGCAAACATGAGGGGGGTTTTTTTTGTTTAATGGTTGAAAAAATAAAATTTGTAATATAGATTTTTTTAAAAAAAAAATAAAATGAAAATGGAATAAATATAAAAAAAAATTTAAAATATTAAGTTTATTAATTTATTATACGCGGGATTAGGAAGTGAAATATCTTACAATTTTTTTTTTACCGGAATTTTTTTTAAAATTAATAAATATTATTTTGTCGCTAAAAAAATAAATAATAAAATAAATATTTTAAAATGGGGGAAGAAAGAAATAATGACTTGAAATTCAATGAATTTAGGGATCGTTTTATCCGTTTATAAACATTATACAAAACTAAACTTAATCGAATAAAATTTTTTTTATTTTCGATCGGTATGAGTACGAATAGTTAATTATTCGATTCGCTCAAGAGAATCTAATACGAATAATGAATTATTCGTTTTCATAATCGTTTTTGATTGGCTAATAATTTACACAAATAAAAAAAACCGAATCGAATCGAATAAATAAAAAAAAAAGGTATGTTTTAGCGAACTAATAAAATAAAAAAAATAAATAAGCAGCTTAATTAAAATTTTATGACTTTCTTGGGTTACTTTTGACCAAATTATTCGGAGAAAATTTTTTTTAAAAAAATAATTATTTAACGCCCCCAAAATCTTTCATAAACATTTCCAGCTCTTCAATTTCCCTCCTCGAGGGAGGCGATCTATAATTTGTGTAAGCTCTGTTTTGCGTGGAAGGGTAGGAATCGTAGGATGAGGCCGAATTGGTGGTGTAATAATTTTCGTTGCGATCGTTATAACGATCGGTATGATGTCGCGAATCTATTTTTTTTTAAAAACAAAGATGGGGTTTATTTTTAAAAATTATCCGTATTTTGTCGCGAATCTAATTTTTTTTTTAAAAAAACAATATTTTTTTCCCAGGGTTCTGGATTCGGGTTTGGGAGTCAAAAATTTGAAATGGTTCTATGTCAGAAAATCGTGACCTGTTTACCATAAAGGGTCCAAACCCGTCCCAGTCCCTAAATACCCCGGTTTGAGTGAGGAAAAATGTTCAACAAAACAATTAAAAACTTTTTGAACCCCTAACAGGTCCAGAAACCTGCTTATTCCCCCATCTTTTCCTTTAGTTCAAAACTTTCCTCCTATTCAAAAAATTGATGAGATACCTATGAAATCAAAAATAATTTTTTGCAATGTGCTATTTCGGTCAAATAAATTTAAAAATAACTCGAACACATCTTTATGACCAAATTGTCTGAAATTTATTCTCTATATTCTACATTTACTTGTAATATAATTTTCGCAAAATTAAAATAATTAATTTAACGCGTTTAAATATATAATTTTACCAGAAATAAATTCATAAGCATGGTGAAAAAAAAAATACCTTACCTTGTAAAATCCAGATAATTTTGTAAAAGACATAAAACATATTGCTTTATTATAATGCACAAGAAAATTAATATCTGCAAACCCCCTAGATAAATATCGCAAACAGAAGAGAAGAAAATTGAAGTTAGGTATAAATTACCAAAATGTGGCTGACCTCCACCGCTACGATCGTATTTGTTAAATCCGTCCTGATTATATCGTTGATCCGATGCCGTGTTGTATCTAAATTCTTCTCTATGCTGCTGCTGACTTTGCAGTTGTTGATGGCTACGTTGTTGCTCTTGTTGTTGCTGCTGCTGTTGTGACTGGTGGGATTGAATGCGTTGTTGATTATTGTAAGACGAATGTCGTGTGGGTACCTGGTCGTCATCCTCGTAGGAAGTCGTTTTGCGATAATAAAGAGTGCGAGGCGCGTCTTGATTATGTACTGGTACAAATCTATCGTCTAAATGACTCGCCGCCGAGTGGGACCGTTGTTGAGTATTGAACTCTTGGCGTACCGGTATGATAGATGTTGCGGTTGCTGGGGGAAGTAATTCGGACTCATAAACGCGCCTTTTGTAACCATATTCCTCTTGGCCTCGCCCAAAGTCTTGCATTATCGGTAATGGGGGAGGGGCACTATGTTGTACTTGAACTACGCTAGTTCCCCCATCTGCCCCATCCGTTCTTACCTCCCTAGTACGTTTGTAGGTTTCGGTCACCAGTATATCTCCGTCCCCGCCATCGTAGCCATGGTGATGATGATGATGAGCTATATGTACGGGAGATGGAACTCTTGGCGGAATAACCAGCTCTTTATTTTGCCGTCGCGTGTCGTAGCGTCTAGAAGTGTATACGACTTCCCCGTCGGGGGCTAAGTGCCTAGCTGCTTCCCTAAATACTTCGGCGGCGGTTCCGCTGGGACGAACATCACCAGCGCTGTACTCATGACCTGTACCCGCGCGGCGGAAAATGGATGTCTCTAGGTTATTATTATATTTATTGTAATGATCTAGGTCGGCTGCAAAAGATTTGCTCCTGAGACGACCACCAGATGTGTCCCTAAAATTAAAAAAAAAAATAAGAGTAAAATATTTCACATATTGAGCTGTTTGAGTAAACTGTCATTTATAACATTTCTCATATAATCTAGAAACTACAATTTACTGCTAACTTAATGAAAGTGTTACCGTTCTTTTCATTGTTCAAATTTTTGCTATAATCATATTTGAAATATATCTAAAAAGAGAAGAAAAAGTGTTCCTCTTAAATTTTACTAATAATGTAGTAGTAGTAGTAATAAATAAACGTTTAAAGAAAGATATAATTATTTATTATAATTTTACTGTCATTCGAATTGTAATAAAATATCAATAATTTTAAACGAATAATTGATTTAAAAAGCCTATCATAATATATAAATGTGTTACCCTTCTCTAAAGGTATGGCAACGCGAATCGTTATCGTAAAAGTCTTCCTCGGAGGTGAGCGTATTGTAACCCTGGGACCGAGAAGTACTGTAATCGCTTAACCCACTCTCCCTCCAGCCATTGATAGGTCGGCCGGAAGTGCTTGTGGTCATCTTCCTGTAACCCCCTCCGGAACCGTCTTGCACTGTCTCTACGCGCTTTGTTTCGCTGAAATACTTGGCCTCCTTGAATGTGCTATTAGAACCGCCGTCCTCTCTCAGGGTGCTGATTTGAATGGGGTGGAGAGTGACGCCTCCCCCTCCTCGAGAACTGTCATCGGATTCGTGTCTAGTTTTGGACTCATATTCAACTTCTCTTCGCCGCTGAGTCTCTCTTTCTTGCGGTGGTTGTCTCGTAGGAGATCCCCTGATCCTGTAAACCCTACGAATTTCTGGGGTTCTCGAGTGCTGTTCCTGACTTGTATCATCGTCGACCCTTTCGGTAGTTTTCTCGGTTTTTTCCTGTTTCCAGGTATGTTGCTTAGTTTTGAGCTCTTCCACTAAACGGCGCGAGTCCCGTCCTTTATTCCCTCCTATATTTTTGTAGGTCGTAGAGGAGGTAAGGTAACCGCCGTTATGTCCGTTCGTTGAAGCGTCTTTGAGTTCTTGCAATTTTCGTTTTTGTTTATCTAACCAGTCCTCGCTAGATTCGCCCATTGAGCGGTTGTTAAGTTAAATGTCGCAAATTTTATTTTTTTTCGATATTGAGAAATTTAGAGGAAAATGAATTCGATTATAATCCGATATTGGATAGAATATTTAATAAGTCTCCTCTTTCCTTTACAATGATTTTTCTCTTGTTTTAAATCTTTAAAGAAGAAGAAGAAAAATATGTATAAATATTGATTTTAAAATTATAATTCAAAATACAAAAAAAAATTTGAATTTTTTTATTATCATAAAAAAATTGTTAAGGTTCCAAGTTTTAAATATAAATTTAAAAAAAGTACAATTAAATACAGAATAAGTTTGAAAACAATCGCAAAAAATTTTACAATTTTTTTAGGTGCCAATTTATAAAAAAATATTTGAAATCACGAAAACATAATTGCGTGTTTATTATTTTTTGTAAAATGTTAATTATTGATAAGAGCGGATAAAAGTTAGATACAAAAATCCAAAATTTTGGCGATTTAAAACAGTTTTAGGAAAGAGCTCAATCTAACCCCGTCCTCATTCCGACCCCTTCCCAAAAAAAAATAATTAAAAGTGGAAGGTGTCAAAATATAGGGCTAAAACAATATTAGTATTTTAGTAATACGGAAAATTTGAATCGAATGAGAATAAGTGAGAAAAATTATCCGTTGAAAGATAAATAGCCTCTTCGTTACTTTCTATCCAATTACGAAATTAATAATTTTATTCAAGATTAATAACAGGTTTATTATTGGAACTTTTTAGTTTTTGTTTTTTAAGCTTATTTTCCAAATAATCCATTGTTTTATTTTAAAGTTTTTTATTATTAGGACGAATAAAAGAATTATTCGATTCTGAAAATCAAATCAAATATGATAAACATAACATTATATAATTATAAAATAGAATTATAAATTGAGAAATTTATGTATTTATTATAAAAAAGTTCTAACCACTCAAGTAACCAAGTTTTAAATGAAAATTTCGTGTATTTATTTGCAGAATAAAAAGGTTCTAACTACTGAGTAAGTAACCAAGTTTTAAATTAGACCCCCCCCCCCACCTCCTTAGTTAGCCATTTTTTAAAAAATGTTTAATATAATATAAATGATTTTTTGGCCTAAGCAAGCATCTCTCTCTCATTATTTACTTTATTTTTTGAAAAAATATTTTTATCTTCTTTTTCAATATATAGTTTTAGTTGCTTATTGATAATATTCAAAATTGAAAAAAAAAACTATTAAATAAAATTAACGGCCTTGAGAGAGCCTTTCGTTCATCTTTTTATCAAAATATTATATATAACAAAAACAAAAAAAAAATTTGGTGTATATTTTAAAAAAATAGTTGGTAAATAAAATCAATATAACATTCATTAATTTAAATTAGAGACCATTTGCAGCGCGGACCCCCAGCTAACTTAATATTTTAGACAGAAAAATATTGCAATAAGCCTCGAGATTTTCGATAATGTATGTCTTAGACCTTTGTTAATGATCAAAATATTCAGGCATGCGTAATATTATTCTGGATGAAATATTGAGTTAGCGGTTTTTAAAAATCGGCTCAAAACGAGCCGTTTAACAACACTACGTAAGGAAGATTAATATTTTTTTTCAGAAATATTCCCCGATGACCAAATATTTATTTATTTTATATGTTTATTATAAGAATCTAAAATGAAGTAAATTCGTAATTTACGAATCCTGGACGCTCGGAAAAAACGAGCCGATTCAACCCGAAATAAAAATTAATCACAATTCTCGGACCCGGTTTCGGATTTGCAGATCTCTAGTTGATAATCATCTTTTAAACTTTATTCTTTTTTTTTCCTCCTTTCCTTTCCATCTCATTCGTTACGGAGATTAAAAACTGGTGAAATAACTTTATTCAAAAATTCCAATATTTGATAATGATAGCTTAAGGAAGAAGTATGGGGGAGTAATTCTTAAATATTCCCAAATTGAAAATATATGAGAAATGCCCATTTTAGCAATTTTTTTCCCAGTTATTCATTATTTTTTGCGTTTCGCATTGTCGATCGAGAACTCACGCCGTTCCCTTTCTTTGACTTTCCTTCCGCCATTCCTTACTTCTTCCTTGAAAGTAAGATTTTGCGATATTATCAAAAAATAACACTGAGATTAAAAATCGTTTTTGGTTTTTTTAAGTTTAAAAAAATCGATATTATAAAAAAAAAAATAAGGCTTAACAAAAAGGTTAAAATTAAAATAATATAAAACTTTGTGAGGGATGTATTATTTCTTCCTTCCCTTTTGCCAATAAAATAATAATAATGAACTTTCTTTACGAAAATGTAAAACATGAATTCACAAGTGAATAATAAATAGTGTTGTTAAATTTTACCATTTCAAATATGGCTTAGTAAAGATTTTAGCCTAAAAAATTGAAATAAGCATCTAAGTTGAGTCTCTACTTGAAGATTGATAGGAATATTTTTGGTTAAAAACATGTCTGACGCTGTTTTATAGTTGACTAAAGTTAGGTAGTTTAACAACACTAGTAAATAAAATAATTTTTCGGTTTAAACTCTAATTAATTTCTAACAAAAAAAAATTGGATTAATGAATTTATTAATAATTTTAAAGGAACCTACGGACAAAAAAAACCCACCCAATTTAAGAAATTTGTTTAGATGTTTAAAAAAATGGAAATAATTTATAAAATGTTGACTTTTTAAGCAGAATTTAAATTTATTTTTCATAAAAAATTGGGGTATATGAGACCGGTGTCTTTTGGTTCGGAGTACATTTGTCCAAGTCTTTTTTGATCACCATTTCTGTCCATGATTCATTTTTTGGAACTAGATTTGAGCTTAAATGGCGCGAATAAAAAAATTTTTCTTTGATAGTTTCCCAAAAACTATCACAAATAATTATAGTTGGGTTAATTATTACATTTTTAGCCGTTTAAGCCAATTTTTGGCCAGCCAAACCGAGTTTTAATCAAGAATTATCACTTTGGTGTCAGGTATTTTTTAAATAAAATAGTAGCTCAGTTTTGAAGGAAACTCCGGCCCGTACCCGTAAATTGAGCAGAATTATCTATTACCTGACTATAATAATAAGTCGAGAATTACCTCAAGCCCGATCGGGATTTAATAAAAATGGGTGATATAATGTTGGTTTGGCGTTGTATTTATAGCACGAGATACAGAGATGTTTGATAATAATAAAATAATTGACCCAAGCCTGAGGGTTTTTATTTCGAACCCGTTCTTCAAAAAAATTGATTTTCAACATTCTGAAGCTTCTCCAGGCTCTGTAAGAACTCTGAACATGTATGTATTTTAGGCCCTTTAGCCCCGAGTATTCTATTTTTCACAGAGACCTATAGGCTCTGACTAGAACCCGGCCGGAAATGGGATCAATCTCCAAGCCGGGCCAGTAAAAAAATTTTTTCCAATCCAGGCCGAACCTAAGATTTCGACCTCTGCAGGTTAATGTTTTTTAGGTCTAAACCCAGCCCAAAAATTTGTAATTGAAAAATGTTAAAATTACTAATGGCTTTTGTTCTAATTTCCGAATTTTTTTAATCTTCGTTTATAATGTGCACAAATTGAGCATTTCAAAAGCTGCGTTGCAAGCGCAAATAATGCATTTTAAATGGCCTCGTGCAAATTGGTAAAATTATCGTTTGGCGTTAGCAACCATTTTTTAAAAAAGCAAATAGGTTTGCTTTTTCATTATTTTTTTTATTCTTCACTTTGTAATATTATATAAAATGTAATATAAATAACTTACTTAATATCCTAAAAAGAAATATTTAGAAATTAAAGAAATAAGAAGGCAGACGATAATATAATTTTCAAAGAAAAATCCTTTTTTAGAACTTATCTAAAATTTTGAATCGACGATATTAAAAAAAAAGGCAACCTCCATTTAAACAAGGGATGCGGTTACGTTTTTGTATTAAAAAATTACGGCAAAACGTAAACGGTGCACTATTAAGGTAGGAGGGTGGAGGGGGTGTTTAAAGATTATGTCTATCCTTATTTAATTTTAAAAAAATTGGTCCTGCAACGAAGTTCTGTTCTATCTGATTACCAAAAAGATCATTTTGATTTTAAGACGACTTGGATTAATGTTTTTAGCCAACCTAGAGATGCTAACAGGTTGCCAGAAATGTTTGAACTTCTAAAATCTCGAGGCTTCCAATAATATTTTTTTGGCTTAAGCCTTAATCGGTATGTTTTTAAAACATTAATACACTTATTATTTAAAAAAAAATAACCTCCATATCAAAATATACTAAAAAAATAATTTGATATTATAAAATCAAACCAAAATTGATCATAAAATAATTTGAACAAAAAATATTTTCTTTTCAAAATAAAGATATCTTTTTATAATCTAATATGTAATAATATCCTTGACAAAAAAAAACACAATTAAAGCCAATATTTTTTTTAGTGTTTTTATATCAAACAATTTAAACGAAAAATATTCGTCATTTGCGAAATAATCACGTATTTTCCTCCCCTATTATTAATGACAGAAAAAAATAAATTAAAAATATATAAAATTTGCAGGTCTTGATTTGTGTTTTTTTAAAAAATATAAACAATTTGATATTATAATGAGATGAGAATATAGAATTTAGGTTTAAATTGTGAATGCAATACAATTTATTTAGTATAATATCGTCGGTTGAGTATTTAAGTGTTCTATCTCCACCTTTTTATTTGATAATAAATCTCTCCTTTTCTAAAATACAATAAATATATTTCTTGTATAAAAAGGCTATCTCCTAAAAATTTATATTAAAAAAAAATGGATATAGAACAATATAATACTCAGCGAAGCTATAACGATAATTATAAATTGTAAATTTGATAACAAGCGTTTTTTTACACATATGCTGAACTCGATGGGGACCAGAAAGTTGGATTCACTTAATAATATGTCTTTAAGGTCAAAAATCGCTTTCCATTTTTTTGACAAATTTCATATGGAAACATTATGAAACAAGCCAGCAGAGGTTAAAAAATTGGGCCGGGCTTGTGACTAATATATTTCAAGTACTGACCCTTAAGAGTTACGGCTCCAAAAATATTTTCCCATGGCCACAAAACGAGGGAATGTGAAATTCCCAGGGATCTAATAAGGAGGAGGGAGTCAAAGAGACGGGATTTATAATTAGTATTGTTTAAAAAAATCTAGCCTATTTTAAGCCAAATTTCGAGATTTGGCCAAAAAGAGTCCATTTTGCCGAAATCCTGCAGCTTTAGATAAATATTTTTTTGGTTAAAATCTTGAATAGATGTCAGATTACGAGGTTTTTTTTTGAAAACTAGTTAGATAATAAAATACCTGTAAGAGCCAAATTTTTTCGACCCATAAAAATTTTCCTAGCCAGACCCACACCGGAAATAAAATTTAATTAAAATAAACCGACCCGTGATTAGGTCGCTTTCGTGGACCTCTAGATAGAAGTCCCTTTTCAATCCGAAATATTTTAATAAAAATTGCGCTATTTTTAAATATGGAAATGCAAACTTATTAAATAAGAAAGATATCGCTTAAGGTCGTGGAAGCGAGGGAGGAGGGGGGGGGGGGGGTTATAAGTTAAAAAAAAAACAAGACATAAAACATTAAATCTGTTTTGTTTTTTTTTTTAAATTGATGGAAAACAAAATATTTCATTTTCAATCAATTACAAACAAAAAAAAACAACTAATTTAATGCATACAAAATTTTTTAATAAATATCAAGATGAATGTTTTTTTTAAAAAAAGAATCTTCTTATAGTGCGCACAAATTGAACGTTTCAACTAGTGTTGATAAACAGCTCAATTTAAGCCGATTTTTAAAAACGGCTAAATCAATATTTTATCCAGAAAAATATTATGCAAGCCTAAAGATTTTGCTCATAGATGGCATATAGGATTGAACATCTATTGGCGAAATCTTGACTCTTAGGCAATATTTTCTAGTGTTGTTAAACGGCTCAATTTGAGCCGATTTTTAAAAACGGCTAACTCAATATTTTATCCAGAAAAATATTATGCAAGTCTAAAGATTTTGCTCATAGATGCCATATAGGATTGAACATATATTGGCGAAATCTTGACTCTTAGGCAATATTTTCATGGCTATAATGTTGAGTTAACCGTTTTCAAAAATCGGCTCAAATCGAGCCGTTTAACAAAACTAGTTTCAACGCAGCGTTTCGGAAAGCAAATAATGCCATTTCCGTTTTGCATTTGAAATTATTTATTAAAAAACAAAATATATCTAGCGTTTTATTAAACGTTTTTAAAATTTTTGAAGCATGAATACAAACATCTTCTAGATAGTAAAATAATTATATTAAATGATATGATATCATTTTTTAGCTTATAGGAATTATGGTATCACAAAAAAAATTTGCTAATTAAATATAGGGCAAAGCCTTTCTTTTTTGTTTAGAATTTAGAAAGTTTCATATTGAAAAAATAAAATTTAACGCTTCAATTTAAACATAGTTGCGTTTACGTTTTTTTTATTTGCGTTTTGAAAACGCTGAAACGTTCAATTTGTGCGCGCTTATTTATTTTTATATAATAAGCCTTTTAAAAAATGGTTAATAATAATTGTTAAAAAGGTGTATAATTATTAGAGACCAAAAGAGGCCAAATTTCCACTTTTGTTTTAAAAAAAATATCATTATTTTTTGGCCTTGTTATTTTTCATTTTTTTTAAGCCCGACCCTAATTTTTAAAATTTTGATCATGTTATGTCCCGGTCCGGCTGGGATTTTTAAAATGTTGTTATTTTAAATAATTTTTGGTTATTAATCCTAAAAAAGAAAAATTTTAAGTGACTGATCCATTTATCTTTCTTTCTATATGATTTTCCAACTAATTAAATTTTTATTAAATTTATCAGGCTTAAAATTTTGATCTCTTACAGGTAGCTGGGAATTAGGTTTATATAGTTTATCGTAAAAAAATTTTCTTGCAAAGATAAATATATGAAATTTATATTTAAAATAATAATTTATAATAAATTTTGGAAACACCGTAGTTTTTCTAAATTAAACCTTCCAATTAGTGTGAATATAAAAATTTCGCAGGATTAAAAAAATTAGGATCTAATTAACATTTATTTTTTTCCTTTTCTTTCGTTTTTTCTATACTTTTCTTTTCTTTTTATTTAATTTTTATTAAATAAATAATTAATAAAAATATTCCTTTTTAAATAAAGCTACGATATTCAGCGGAATAGAACCTTCTAGACCGGAAGTCTGGCTTGGGTTCAATGACATATAATAATACCTAGACTGACGATGTATTCATTAAAAGTGTGCATCTATGAAAAACAGCTGGGGGACGCCATTATGATTACTCATACCATCATTAAAATTTTTAAACGAGAGGTCAATTTATTCCTATGTCTGAAGCAAACTTTTTTATTATTGCCTGGCAAGTTTCAATAGTAGTTTTTAACATGGAATAATTACTATCTGGGTCACCAAAATGGCGGGTCCAGCTGATTTGCATTCAACGAAGCTTTCAAATGCATCATCAGTCTAAGTATTATTATATGTCATTGCTTGTGCCTTAAAAGAAAATGGTATACAATATAGATAATATTTTCGTTAAAAAAAGGTTTTTTTTTCGCTTCTTTTTATATAAAATGATAATTTGTTTCTGATTAAATGATATTTAAAAAAATAATAAAATTGATAATTTGAACTAAGCTTAAAAATAGACAAATTTAAAGACTAGCTCTTTGTTCTTAAAACAATTAATAAAAATTCGAGAGTGCGCATACGCAAGATTCACAATATCAGCCGGGTTACCCTTCATTTAAAGTAAAGCCAATGATTTATGCATACTATTAGATTTTCTGTGCATTGATAAAAAGTGTCCAATAGGAGTCAGCTGAAGCGCCATTTTGTGGTTGGCATTTCGAGCAATTGTCTTATTATAAATATGCATATCAATGTCATTTAATCTACGTGCAAACAACAAAATGGCGCTACTACTTACTCATATGTATGGATACCTATAAATGCATTTAATGAGCGAATCGCCAATCTAGTAGTATATATACATCATTGAGTAAAAGCTATTTTATCGCTTGAGATAAAAAAATAATTAAAGTTATATAATCTTTTTTTTTAATTTTAAGAGGTGATTTAGATCTTATATTCTAAAATTATAAACATTTTTTTATATATATTTATAAACGTTTACAAAATAAATATTTTAATTTCAACGCCAAAGTGTAAGATCCGGTTTAATATACAGAAATAATATTTAAAAAAAGCTTTAAAAAAAATTTCTGCATCCGGTCCAGGTTTATCGATCCGCTCCGAATTTTAAAACCTAAAAAAAAGGTTTTAAAGCATTTTTTTACATTTTTTATAAAAAAAAAAATTTAAAGTTTTAAAATCGCTAAGAAATTTAAAAAAATAATGGCTCCTTGGGGAGTGAAAGAACAATGAGAAAGGATTTAATTTATATTAATTTTATATAAGCTAATTTACGGATGGATCAATAAATTTAAGAGAGAAAGAGATATAAAATCTGGAAGGGAGTAAGAAAGGTGGGGGATGAATCTAAATCTTGCGAAATAATTGCTTAATTAATGAAGCGAACTAAAAAAAGAGAATAAGAAGAGGATTTAGTGTGTCTGCCCCCCCCCCTTTATTTCCTTACCGAGCATATTATAATGAAAGGAATTACAAATTTTTTCTTTCTTTCTTTTTTTTAATTTTCCTTTCCTTTAATTCTCTCCTTTTTCCTTTCCTTTATGAAATTATGTAGGAATCAAAAAATGTTCATTCCAACTAGAAAAGATAATCATATTATTTAAAACCCTAATTCTTAAAGCTTTAAAATCTCTAAACAAGTACCTATCCACCCAATGCCCATATTTTAGAGTTAGGGATTCATCGATATTGTTAAAAATTCTACATTTTTTTTCGTATAGTTATAATACAAAAAATGCAAACTGTGAGAAAAATAAATAAAGAGTTAGTTATATTCATAAATATTTGTGTTTATTTTTTCGTTGTGATATAATTTATTTTTACAAGGTTATAATAACTAAAAAAAAAACTAATAACTTAACCATTTGTAATAAAAATTACAAAAAAAAAATTTAATATATTATAGAAAATAAATAAAATCGGTTTTGTTAATTTCGATTAATATGATTAGTATTTTTTAAATAAAATTGTATAATTTAAATAGAGATTAAAATTTTCTGCCTTTTGTTTCTTTATATTATTATTAAATTGAAGTCTAAATGTTAAATTCGGGGTTATAATATATATAATTTTTTTTTGAGAGAGTCCACTAAAAAGCCAGCTTGGATAAGGGGCCTGAGCTTCTAAAATCAATTTTAAGCAAACAGAGGCGATGGCGAAAAAAAAACTTACATTTTCAAGGTCGGGTCTGGAATATTTTTTTTTTATTTCACGCCAAGTGTGAATGTGTCGCGGTAATTTTTAAGATTAGCGGGTCATGTGATAATAGTTTTAACTCAAGGAATGATCTAAAGGATTTTGGATGACAAATATCTTAAGTATAAAGAAGCCGGATTAAAGATTAGAAAGATATGGGTTAGAATTAATTAAGTTAATTTTTTTTTTTAAATGGTGCTTAATCAAAATTTAATCATTTTAATTTACAACTTGTCAAAAGACGCATAAAAATATACATAAATAATTCCGCTGTTGTCAATGGAAACTTATTTGGAGTTAGATTAATCTGTGATGTACCATTTTTTATCAAATGGGCTAATATCTTAAAGATGGACGCTATCGGCCCTAATCCCGAAAGCCAGAGCCGGACAAATTGTGCCAAATTTTTTTTTACGAATTGGGCCCGAAGTTTTTCAAACATTTTTTTTAAAGCAGGATCGGGTTAAAAAATAATTACAGGTCTGTAATCTTTTCCATTAACTTAGGCAGTTCAAAATGTTTTCTTTTATCCCCCCCCCCTCACTTTATATATAAGTAGTTCTTCTTTACTTTCCTTCTCTCCCGTAAAATTATAAATCAAAACTGACATTACTTACTCGTATAAAAATATTGAAATTGACATTTTATGGGAGGTTCTGATAATTTTGAACGAGAGTTTTGCCATAAAACGAAGTTATTTTTTCGTATGAATATTAATATACGAATAAAATTATTCGGTTTCGAAAATATGAATCAAATCAATGCAAATATTTGAATCAGTTTTATAAAATATATTTTTAAAAAAAACATTCTGATTTTAATCCAGAAAGGATTGAAATTTTTTTCAATTAAAAAAAAAATTACCAAAATATTATATTACAAATGATTAGGATTAAAAGATAAATTTGATTTAAAAAAAATTATAAATAGAAATGTACAAAACCTTAGCATTTGAGATATAAAAAAAAAATATTTTCAGTCATAACAGGTGCCATTCAAGGTATTAATTGGAAACGGAGAGTAAAATAGCTTTTAAAAAATATCCTGAGGCGGGCTTAAAAACTAAATTCGACCCCTATAGGTCTCTCATACATAAATTAATATGTAGTAGCAAATCCATATAGGAACCTTAAGAACCTAATTTTTTTGTGAAAATTAAAACTTTCCACTAAAAAAAACCTAATTTTAACATTTAAAATAAAAAATAATATCGACGGATTCAGTTAAACTAATCACAGTTAAAAAGCAGTATATTGTCGGTTTAGCAAATTCATGGACCCAGTGACGTAGCCAGAATTAATACAGAGGGAGACGGGGAGGGTATGAAATTGGGTTTTCCACCATAACCCACCCTTCCCCTACCCAGTCTAATTTACGCCACTGAACTGATCCAAGAGTTAGCTATTTAAGATTATCATAGTGTAATCTCCTTTATTAAAATTCGAGAAATTCCTTTATAAATGCTTTCCTGAAATTTTTTTTCTTTAAAAATGGATATAGAACATTGCAATAATCACATCCGATGACGTATTAAAACTAGCTACTCCGGGAATTCTAGACAATTTTGTTTTTTTAAACTGTTTTATTTAACTATACTATTAATTTATTATTAAGCTTTTATTTATAGATTTTTCAATTTTTTATTTTTAGGCTGTGTCCAAAATATCAAAAAACTAAATTTACAAACTTTCGATACTTTAATTAAAAATAAATTATAAGCTATTTTAGATATAAAAATAAAAACATGTAAATTTCAAAATTTTTAAAATGGCGTCCTCAGCTGTATTCATTGATGTACACTTTTAATGAATGCATCGTCAGTCTAGGTATTATTATATGTCATTGGATTATAGCAAAATAAAATAATTCACAGGATTATGAGGTATTTATTCTATACATTCTAAAAAACATTCCGAGAAAAGGAAAAATTCTATTGCCCTTAATATTTTTATTGAAGCACTAAAGAGATATATTCAAAACTCACCCATATTTCTCAAATGAAGAGAAATTTTAAAGTTTAAGAAAATATAGAAGAAAACGTTAAATTTGAAAATTATTGGTAAAATTTTCCTTAAGGAATTCAGTAAATTTATAAATGATAGAAAAAAGTCGACGATTTAATTGTAAAATTAAAATATATATTTAAAATAAATATCAATTATCTAAATAAACTTTAACACCTTTAAATATGAATTTTTTTAAAAAAACCTGTCCAAAACGGAATTTCAGAGGAATAAATTTATTCTTTTAAACGTTCAAATCGTAAGAATGGCATTTAATTTATTTTCTCGGCAAAATCTTCTGTATTCTTTTTTGGAATATCACATATTATTTTTAAAATCAAAATAAAATATATATTATAAAAATAATATTTATAAAAAAAAAATTGGCTATACAAAACAGATGATTTAAAAAAATAATAATAAAATATTATATTGTATTATCTTTATTTATTTTTTAAAATATATTTTATCATCATATTTACTATTTTTTTAAAAAATAAAAATATCAATTTATTGGTGATTTTTTAAACATTCAATCAATCAATAAATAAAATGCTTTTGTAATCCAAAAAAAATTTTTTTTACAGGTGATGGGGGATTAATACAAATATAAATCATACGAGATAAATATTTGAGAATTTTTTTTTTGGAAATTAAGAATAGGAAGAAAAGGAAGAAGGAAGGGGGTTTTTTCCCAAAAATATTTTTTACTATTTTGCGTGATCTGCAAATTTCTGACATGTAACCAAGGCGAGTCTAATCTCTTTTTTTTAAAGCTCAAAGAGGTTAGAAAGTTTATATTTAGATGGGGAAAGGTTAGAAGAGTAAAAACTAGAGGTCAGCAATGGGGGGATTTTTAGCCAAAAAGCTCACCCAATCTTTGTTTAAAAAATTATTTTAATGGCTGGTTTGGCTCTTTATTTATTTATTTTAAATATATTTTTAATTAAACATATATTACTATGCAATATTATGATATAAAACTATCATTTTTTAACAAATTGAAATCCGTTTTGCTCATTTCGCCGAGAAATATCGCCCACGCTCGCCCATTACTTTAAAAAAATTTTCTAATTTGCCCGCTACCCGCTTATTGTTGAAAATATTTTAGAAAAAAAGAAAAGAAAGTATATCCTGACCTTTTGTATTCCTTCAATTAGGAATCAGGATGAAAGCCTTCTGCTTGAAATATATCTGGCCAAAAATTTATACAAATTAAATTCATTTTAATTCGCCGTGTTCTTCTTTCAAATAAATATTTGTTTCTTTTATGGACGAAATATCCTATTGAATATAATTCTTTAGTGTTACGGAAATGTAGCCCTAATATTGCATAAACCCATCAAGTCATATTTTTGAAGAAAAGACATGTCGATATTTAAGAACATTTGAGGGAAGTGGGAGGTTATTGAGGCGGGGTAGGGTGGGGGATAAAATAAATAAAATTTTTGTTATTTATATCAAAAAAAATTTTAAATGCTAATAATTATGGATGGATCAATTATTAATATTTGATAAATTATAACGGCTAATACAATGTAATTTATATTTATGCATTGAGACAAAAAATCATTGACTTCGAAAATCATGAGTGGAAACTTCTTATTTACCAATAACCGCAAAATTCTCGATGTTTTCCAATCACTAGTTCATTTATAGTTTGAAAGTCTCTTAAGAATAGTTTGTCCATTATATAGGATACGTTATACGCCATAATGCGTTTGCAAATTTTAAAAATTAGAGGAATATTGTCATATAAATTATTAACAATAACAACAAGATGCTACTTATGATTGAAACAATGTACAAGGCCCCTTTTTATTAATTTTTTTTGGAGCAAAATTTGTATTCCTCCATTTCTACCAGACATGATATTTACGCCATCATACGCCTTGCTTATTATATTATGAATTAATTTTTATATCATTAAGTTGTTTTAAAATACAATTTGCAATGCTTTCAGCAGAACGATATTTTCTAAATCAATTATTTTTTATTAAATTCCTTGAATTTTTCCACAAATAAATATACTATATAATGAAATCAAATTTTCACAACCTGCTGCATCTTTTGTCCAGACTTAAGACAAAAAAAACCAGCATCCCACTTTTGTTATAATTTGATGAGATAAGATTTCAGCATAATTTCTGGCATAATAGATATGACTCTATTTTGAATTTGAATTGATGTCTATTGGGAATGTTTTGGTATTGATTTCGTAATTTTTCCATCATTTGGCTGATGTATAAATTGCAATAAAAATTCATGAAGAATCAATTATATTTTCACCTGTAATAACATTTATTATTGTAGAACTGGACCCACGAAAATGGAGCTTTGTTATGGTGAGAAATCGGATCAAATCAAGAATTGATTTCAAATAATTTCGATTTTATATTACGATTTTTATCAAGCCACATTGAATTTGAATCACCTTTAGAGGTTTCATATTTTCCTAAGAATTTTGTTAACTTGTCATTTAGATTTGATAAATAGACTTGTGGTTAATTAGTTTGCTATATTTCTATCAAAATTTTTATGACAATAATTATCATATGAATTTGAATACTTTAAGTTTTACTTCTGTCCATTTGAATAAAATCTAACTAAAAAGAAGGCTATAAAATGAATTAAATAATATCATTTGAAAAACGCAGACGATAGTTAATTTAAATAGGATAGTTAAATTAAAATTAGCAAAAAATTATAATGATCGCGTTGTAGTTACGCGGACATCTCTATGCCTAATGTAATAATTTTTAAAATGATTATATTTTAAGTTAAATAAATTATGGATATCATTTAATTGAAATTCATAATTTTAAATAATTAATTTCACAGTTTTATACAAATGTCATTAATGTTTACTTAAATGATTTTAAAATAACATATAAAAAATTTTTTTAACCCGCCCGCCCATAGTTTTAGTATTTTTAATCCCCCCCCCCACTTAGATGGTCACGTGTAGGCGGTTGGGATAAACCCGCCAGTTGCAGACCTCTATTAGGTACCACAAAAACAGTGCCGAGAATTAAATCTTAAAAACTAAAAAAAAACAATCACCATTAATATGATTTGGAAAATTAAAATTAGAGAATAATTATATGTAAAAGAAATGATGAAATAAATTTATTCAATATTTTTTAGTTAGTATTTTTAAAAAAGTAACTACTATTTTAGCAGAGTAAACTAAAATGTAGCGGATATTTTTTTTTGGTTTAAATAATAAATTAAAAATTATTATTTACAACATTTTTTTGCAAATTTGGTGATGACATTGTTATTCATTCTAATATTTTTACATCTATGATAATAAATTATTGCTGTCGAAGAAGGTGATTAATTTTACATTTAACCATTAAAAATTATTTATAGTGTGCCATGCCATCTGGTATTGTTAAATGGCTAGATTTGAGCCGATTTTAACGGCCAACTCAATTTTATAGCCATAAAAATATTTCCTAAGTCTCAAGATTTTGATAATAAATGTACAAACCTTTCTTCCATCTATGAGTAAAATATCTAGGATTGCATAATATTGTTCTGGATAAAATAATGAGTTAGCCTTTTTTAAAAATCGCCTCAAATCGAGCCGTTTAACAACACTAGTGCCATCAGCGGCGATACTCTTAAATTGAAAATAAAAATCTTTTACATTCATGGAATTTGACAATTATAGTGGGCACAAATTGACCGTTCCAGCGCTTTGTTTTAAAAGCTAATAATGCATTTTTAGATGATATGCAAATTTGATTTTTTTTAAGGCAAGCGTTAAAAAAAGGCAAACTGGTTTGATTTTTTTTCCATGCTTTTTTTAATTTCGCGCTAAAATTTTAGAAGTTATTAGTTATTTATATTTATATAATTTTAGGATATATTAATTGATATTATTATAATTTTTGAATATTGGGATAAGGTTATTTTACCTTACTGGAAACTCAAGAAATGGTCTGGAACCAAACATCCAGACCATGAGAACTCTATATTAGTATTAGATGGTTTATCAACCATTAAAGATAAATATGTATATAATGATAAATTATATTTTTATTAGCTTGGAGATGGAATCTACTGCATGATATAACTAACTGTACCATGCATAAAGAAGAAGTTGAAAAACTTCAAAGACCAATTAAATAAAATAAAATTGGGCAAAGCTTCTAGAGCTTCTGAAACTCTCATACATATAATATGATTGTATCAAATTCGTGGAGCCAACTATAAAGGATAGAAAAACTACTGATAGTTTTAGTCTTAAAGAAATCATACCAAAGGAGTGGTTTAAAATTAACAGCCCTGTTGGATTGAAAGAATTTTGGCTCTTTTGGAATGGGTGCCTTCTGAGAGCCAGTAAAATATATATTTATCTATAAATTTAACATTATTATAGATTGTATCTTCAATCAATAACAGTTGGTTTGGAAAATATGTGTAATTCAAATAGATATCTTTTTTAAGTGAAGTATTCCATTTGTATCATACTAGGGAGCAAAGAGAGCATCCAAATACCACAGTTGAATTATCACCCACAAATTCAACAGTTACCTGGAAATCAAACCTCATTAGATTCATTTAATGAAATTATATCTTTTTGCAAATCTATTTTTATATATCTTAACGTCAATGTTTTTTTTTCCAGCAATGTGTTATTTTTTTTAAACTTTAAATCATTTTTTGAGCGCGTTTTTGAAAATTTTAAAATCTGATTTTACGGGAATTGTATTCCATCATGATTTCAGACAATATTTCTATGAACTTTTAAACTTAATATAATTTATATTCGATTTTCAAATGACTCAAAGGTTAACTACAAAATTGTCTACAATTCATAAGATAGAATATATTTGAGGAAATATCCGATTTTTAAATTTAAAAAAACACGTTGAAAAAAAGTAAAATTCACGCTAACATGTATAATTAAGTTTTAATCCAAATTATATTGTCCACATTTAAAAAATTTACAACATTAAATTTATTCAATTAAATTTTATCTTAATTCTGATTTGCGTTATTTCTTAATTTATATAAAAGAATATTTTTTTTATAATGAATTAACCTTCATATAGAGCATGCCTAAGTATTATGCCAAATATTTAAAGGGATAAAACTATAAATTGATTAACAAATATTAGTTATAACGTTTTTTATTTATATTCATAAAGAGGTGAGACAAATTGTATACCCTTATTGCCTAAAATATGTATATTATTCTATTATTTGATAAAATTTAGTCCTCTAGTTGGCGTTAAATGCTTTAAAAAAGAATTTTTTTTTTGCATTTTGGTAAAAAAAATATAAAATAATTTCTTATAATTTTTATTAAAAGAAACTTTCATATGCCGAATAAAAAGAATAAACAACGTTCCATTTGTAATGTGAATTCTCCAGATATTGTTGTTAAAAGGCTCGATTTTTTAAAACGGCCAATCCTGTTATTTAAGCCAAAAAAATTAAGCAAACTCCCAAATTTCGTTAATAGATGATCAAGCCATTCTGGTATCTAGGAGCAAAATCTCGAGGCTTGCGTTAATATTTTTGGCTAAAATATGGGGTTAGCCGTTTTTTTAAAAATATCATATATTTTATTTGAAGGTATCGGACGCTGATAGATACGCTATGTAACATAAATTAAACATCATTAATTTATTTTTCAATGTAATGAATAATAATCAAAAATAGCTCTTTCGAAGTTAATACATCTGTTAAGAGAAATTATTTACATTATGAGAATACAACAGAAACTTTTTAAATAAATAAAATATCTTCGGTCCAGAATTGGGATACTTGACATTTTCTTGATGCCAATTTTGAAAATTCTTATTTTGCCAATAACTTAAAAAGAATTATTGTCTTACTTTACCAAACGGATTGAGGCACTAAACAAAAATGAATACTAATTAAGCATTACCTATTAGTATAAACTTTATAATTAGTGCTTCCAAAAGCTTGGGCACACTTCATGCTTAAGGGCTGCGTCTTAATATGAGTTTAGGTATCGTCTCCAAATCTTTGAAAATTATAACTCGATTCAAAATATAATGAGATCTTAAGTTTTAAGCCAGTGTACTGTGGTACTACCTAATTTCTAAACACCCTAAAAAGTAAGATGCCACTTAGTGTTGGCTAACTCAATATTTCATCCAGAAAAATACTAGGCAAGCCTGAAGATTTTGCTCATAGAAGGTACAAAGGTGTAGACATATATGAACGAAATCTCGAGGCTTAGACTATATTTTTCTGGCTAAAATATTGAGTTATCAGTTTTAAAAAATCGGCTCAAAACGAGCCGTTTAACAAAACTAGTTATAACCTCTATCAGGGACCTGGAGAGGTACCATTTTCACGGCAAAATATTTTTCTGTATATTCAGGCCCGGGTATATTTTTTAAAAAATATTCCGGCCCTTCAGGCCCGCCCAGATATATTTAAATAAATTAAAATATGACGGCGTAGGGCCGGGCCTGACCTGCAGGTCTCACCAAGAAATCGAATTTGAAATGAAATTTTCGAAAATTTTGGATAGAAATGTGTTGTAGCTGTTGAAAAAAAGATGAAATAAATTTAATTTAATACATCAAATGTCAGTTATTTTCTGACAAGAGATTGGAGTTTTCCTGGTGGATGGGGGGAAAACGTGATCATCACATGGGTTGTTGTTAATAAAAAGTCTTTTGTTGGAGATTTGGAGTGAAGATATTGGATTAATTGGAGAAGATGTCAGCTGGGAAGAACAAGGACCTTTGGGAGTGAAGAATATATGAAGCTGGATAATTATGATTAATAATCTTTATATTTTAATTAATGGATAGGTATTAGATTGTTTTTTTAATGAATAAATATGAAATCTTCTGATAAATATAATTATGAATAAATATAGATCTTCGTTATTCGTATTTTGATATTAATTTTTCTAATATTTAATTGAGAAATTAAGCCTTACTAACTCTATATTTTTTTTTCCTTTATCCACATTCCTATTCAAAATTCTTTAGATATCAAAATTTTTATTTTGCAACACATTTTCGTTAAAGAATAAAAAACATATTGTTTATTTAACACGGTTTTAAGGGGATAAAAAGTAATAAAAGCAATGCGTCGTAAAATATGACGTTATTTTTTTTATAAAATAAAAGAATTGATTAAAATGAAGAGAAAAAAAAGATACGAAAGGAATTTTTAAATAAATACAAATAAAATATATAAATAAATGGAAAAATTACAAAGGATAAGAAAAAAAAGGAACAAATATTTTGTAAACCAACCCTATTCCTTTTAGCTTAGCTTATTACATTTTGCGTGTAAGATCAATGATCATATTATTTCATTTATTTTAGTTATTTATTGAATAAAACAAATTAACATTCCTATTGTTATTACTTTATTTTTTAGGCCTTAAGGAAGAAATGATAGGAAGGAACAATAAAATTTAATCAAATAATTATTTTACGAAAATGATAGGAAAATTATATATAAAAGTGATTTGAATTTAAACAGATGTACTAAAATATCATTTTTTTTAAAAAAACATTACGTATATACTTAATTTAGAGAGTTACTTAATATTTACATCATCACAACATCTTGCTTAAGCCGAATATTTGCTTACGTATAATATAATATTTAATATAATATGATATGGGATCTTAAAGTTAAACCTCTGATTAAACTTACATTGATTTTAATAAATTTATTAGGACATGGCCGGACTTGAACCATAAGTCTTTCCTTCCTCTCTTCCTTTTACTAAGAGCTGGGAGGGCAGGGGGACTTTTTCCAATAAATTGAATGACATTGATTAAGTAAACGGGAAAAATTTATATAATGAATTATTAACATTCATTTTCTAGTTCAAAATCACAAATTATATGAATATTTATGGAATTTGTTGTTATTTATTTTCTCTAGTTAATTCTATTCAAAATTTGTGAGTATTTTATTAATTTTACAAAGTATAAATAAATGATATGTCAGCATTTTAGGGTTCAGTATAAAATTTTCGTGAATAAATTTATTTGTTATCGGTATTTTATTTTTAATAATAGATTTACCAAATAAATATTTTTTTTTTCTTTCAATATTTTAAATTGATTACAATTTTAATGATATTACCAATAAAAAAATAATTAAATAATACATTATTTAAATTATTTAGTAATAAAATAAATTCATTATTATAAATTAATTGTATATCTAAATTTTAAAATTTTTGATATGAATTTACCCAAATTTATTAGCTTGTGATAATTTTTTTTGTATATCATAACATTAAATAACAATTAATGCATCCTTGCGGATTAAAATTTGTATTTTCTTATTATATGTTACATTATAGGAATTACTCATTATCGCTAAATATGTAATGCTTCCCATTCAAAGATTCGAAGCAAGAAATCATATCTCTCAAATTGATAAATTCGAACAGAACATCCTCTGTCCCACTAATTCTTGAATAATTTACATCACAATTATAAGTTAAGTCGAACAAGATGTCATAAATTGAAATATTGTAGGGGATATTAATTAACTTGAACGAGAACATAATATAAAAAAATGAATTTACTTTTCAATCTTCTTATATATATAGGGAAAATTTTTTTTTATTTTTTAAAGAAAAACATTTAATTTCCATAAGGTGAAGATTCTTTTACCTATTATGGAGCACCATGCAAAGGAACATGTATTGTGCTATTAAACAAAAATGTATTTTTATTATTAACTTTATTATATCTATCTTTTCCATTTCACACTTCGTTTATATACATATTTTATAAATCCAAATTAGAATACAATATTAAAAAAACGAAAAACAAAAATAAGATTAAAATATAAAAAAAGTAAGGTTATGAAATATAACAAGTAAAATTAGATTATAAAAAATAAAAATTAGAATGCAACGACGCAACATTCTCCCTCTTCTGAAAGTCTTCCCATAGGTACATCTAAGAGTATTTTATTTGCATATCTTAACCTCAGGATTGAAAAATTAATTTATAAATATAAATAAATTTAATTCTAAAACGCGAAATAAATTAGAGACTAAAACGCGAAAAAATAAATTGGAGACTAAAACGCAAAAAATTAATTGAACACTAAAACGCGAAAACTTAAAACGCTGAAAATTTTATATAACAATCTTATTGATTTTTTATCATTCTTTACATATTCTTATATCCAATTTGATGAACTATTATTTCTCATTAATCACAACTTACTGATGATAATAACATTTTGGAAAATGATAATAACAACTGAGTACAACTAAGCAAGCTACATGGTAAAACATTCGATATGGATATCAAGCTTACGATTTAAACAAAAACGTGCAAAAACGAACAAACCAATGATTTGGACAAGCCAACGATTAATGACTTATGCAACATTGACAATCAAAACGATAAACCACTTGAACAACAAACTCTCTATGACTTCTTAGATGAAATTATGGGAAGGCTTGTAGAAGAGGGAGAATGTTACATTATAGGAATTAATAAATTAAAATATTGGTTATTGAATAGTAATATATTTTAATTTATATAGCATACATTCTTTATATTTTTATTTTGTTAGGGAATTCAAATTCAACTTGTATTACTTTTTATGAATTCAAATTTATCTTTTCAATTCAACTTTTTATTTTTGTAATTCAGCTTATATTACTTATTATTTTTCGTAACCTTACTCTTTGTTTTTATATATATTCTAATTTATATTTATAGAAAATATATATGTACCTTAAGAAAAGAGAAAGAAGTTAGTTAATAAAATATATTTTTACTGACTCGCACCTCGCGCCATATCCTTAGTCTCCTTATACTTTTCATTATAATTATGTTTTAATATATTGTATAAATTCATAATTTAAAATATACCATTAATTTAATTTTAATGGCTTGTTTAGAGTGTAAGAAAATAAATTTAAAATATAATTAATAGAATGTATAAAATAATTTTTGCCCCCTGGATTTAGAGCTACAACTTAGGACATATCGAGGACCTAACCGCATATTGAATTTAATATTAATTTAATACTGGAGGTTTTAATTATTGGCTTCTAAGAGTTCGAGCTGGGCTTTAAAAAAAATTACTTCTAAATAACATGTCAAGCTTAAAATTTTTAAATCCGCGATGAGCATCTAAAGAAGAAAAAAAATTATAAATCTGAGTCGCGAGGGCTAAGAATTCACCTCTGTATCCCTGAATTCAGATACACTAACTATGAATTCAAGGTGTCTCCGCTTTTTAAGTAATAAGATATATATATTAACTTTTTTTAAATATAAATTCTTTCTTTCTTTCCTTCCTTCCTTCTTTCCTTGAAAGAAAGAAAGTATCAATCTTAGTTTGTTCAAAATTTGATTTTTAAAAAGAAAATTGGCATGGAGTTGACAATTGGCAACGAATTAGAGTAAATAAAAGTTTACATTTTCATAATGTAAAAGTCGGATTTTTTAAGATCGATATAAATATTTATTTCTCACCTGCTAACTAAATATTTTCTTGATCTTGGTCTCTTATAAATTCTTCCTTTCTTTCCTTCCTTCCTTCCTTCCTTCCTTCCTTCCTTCCTTCCTTCCTTCCTTCCTTCCTTGAAAGAAAGTATCAATCTTAGTTTGTTCAAAATTTGATTTTTAAAAAGAAAATTGGCATGGAGTTGTCAATTGGCAACGAATTAGAGTAAATAAAAGTTTACATTTTTATAATGTAAAAGTCGGATTTTTTAAAACATCTTTCTAAAATAATGAATAATTTGTCTTACTTTTTTTTTTACAACGTGGCGTGTTTAAATTACGTTAAAGTTTTTTTAAAATTATTATACCAATTATCCGCATTCACAGTTACAGTTAGTGCCATTTCACGGCGAAGCACATGAAATACATATTTCACCGCGAATTCAGGGTTAGGGCATGTGACAAAAAAATAAATCCGCTAAACATTTGAGCGCGTACAGTTCTTATATCGGGTTTCCTCGAAGGTTTGAACCATTATTTCGGTTAAGACCTCGATGCTAAGGTGATAGTTTTTGGGAGATAAAAATCGATTTTGCCATTTTTTGGAGCCAGCTCAAATCCGACTTAAATAAGGCGACTTTTAGTGTTGTTAAACGGCTCATTTTGAGCCGATTTCTAAATACGGCTAACTCTATACTTCATCCTTAAAAAATATTACCTAAGCCTGAAGATTTTGCTCATAGAAGGAACAAAGGTTTAGACATATATTATGGAAATCTTGAGACTTAAGCAATATTTTTTGTGGCTAAAATATTGAGTTAGCCGTTTTTAAAAATCGGCTCAAAGCGAGCCGTTTAACAACACTATTTACAATAGTACAGATTATAAATGAATAATAAATCATTTTTTTAAGCACTAAATATCGTTCGAGGCTAATTAATATATAAATCATTTAAGATAAGATATATTTATTCGTTTTTTAAATTTCATGCTGTTAAAAACCAAAAATTTCAATTTTTTGAAGGCAAAAAAAACCTGAAATTCTACACCACATGAAATGAAATAAACAATGATTTTTACCTTTTTGTCAAAAGGAATGAATTTTTTTTCTTCTTCTAATTTTTATATATTTATTGTTATAGTATAATTGGAAGCGTTTTGAAAATTTTAAAAACAATTGATATAAATCAAATATCTTCTCTTTTATTAAACTAATATTATATAATATTATAAATAATTAAACAACCAAAAACAAAGGTCAGAAAAATGATTTTTTGTGTGATTTATTGATTTGTTATTGTTGTATATAAAAATTTAAAGGTGACATTATAATAAATATACTAATACACAAGTAAACAAAGTGGAAAAAATTTGCATATTTTCTCACAGGCCAAGATTGAGAAAAATCCTATCCTTTCAGGCATGGAATTACTTTTGACAAAAAAATCATTTTTCAATCGATTATAATCCCCGAAATTTAAATAATTAATCCTTTATGACATTTTGATTATAATATTTCTTTCGATTTTGATTGATAAACTTTTTGATACAAATCAGATTTTTATAAATAATTTTAATTCCTGCTTACTTCCCCTTGCGTAATAATTTGTGATGTTTGTGGAGATCGGATAGAAAAATTTATCTTAAATGTATCTTAATTTTACAAATTGAAACCGGAGTTATACAACTAGTTAAGAAACTGACAGGAGAATAGAATTAGATCGGCTGCGCCGGTAACTAAACCTTTTTTGAATTGTTAAGTTATGGAATTTCAATTTTTCCCAAATTTTAGGTAAAATTTTTTTTCCATTTTTTGCTTATTTTGAAAAATAAATAAAGGAAATGCCCTTTCCCCTTTAAATCAAATATTCCTAAACTACAAACTTTGTTTAACTGTCTTAAATTTTAAACTTATTAGCAATAATTAATTTTTAATGAATATAAAGCTAGTTTCTGTTTCATTTCGCCCTCAATCGCCTGTCCGTTGGTTCATTGTCTAAAAAAAATTTCCGCGCGAATTTCAGAGAATCGCCGTGAAATTTTTAAATAATCTTAATTAATATTAATAAATTCATAACGGAATCTGATATTCAAAGGCAAAAATATACGACTCCGCCGGGTCTTTCAAAATAAAGAAACGCGAGCTATAAAATAATTTACGTTTCTAAGAATTACTTGAAAAACTCGAGTCACTGAGCATGGTCATAGATTCACCAAACTCCCTAAAGACTAGGATATATACATTTTAAAAGTGGCGTTTCGCGTATAAACTTTATTATTGCAAACAATATAAATTGCTATATAATCGTCAAGAATCGCATCACTCGCTCTCAGAATATTAACTTTTCAAATGTATCGAAATTTCAAAATTATCAGTTACCGTTCGATACATAAAAAAAGAGACATTTCGAGGGGAAATATCACGACACTAACAAATTTGTTATCATTTAGCCATTAATTTTAAAAAAAATCTCAAATAAGCACGTTTTTGGCTGCCTTTAATTATTTTTAAATTTTACTATATATATAATTATATACTAAAATAAAACTTTAAAATAAATACAGTAGAATACGTTTTTTTTTAAAAAAATCCAGGCCAGCCTTTATCTACTTTGTTATTTAATCATCATAGTATTTTTATTTTGAAGAAAAAAAGTAATTAAAAGAAGATAAATAAAAAAATAGAGATCTTTAAAAAAGCCGCTATTAATAATGGATATTTATTAATACCTTCTCTTCTCTTTGAAATAAAAAATAGACTTTAAGTAGAATTTTAGCAAAAACAAATAGTAATACATTTATTTTGGATAATTTAAAAAAATAATTCAATTTTATATAGTATCAAAAAATGAAAAATATTCCGTAAAATAACAAGGTTTTTTTTTTGCATATACATAAGAGTTCAGCAAGATATAAGATTTTATAAAGCGATTTTTTTTTAAAAAAAAAACAAACAAAATTCCAGGCCGAGAAGAGGATAGCCAAAAAATTTAATTAGGTAAAAGATTAAAGATTTATTTTTTCCTTTCAAAAATTTCAGGGAGCATGCGCATAATCAATGGGAAGGGGGGGGGGGAGAGATGGGGGAAAGGGTGGGTTTTGCAAATTTATCCGTTCTCGTAAATATTATTTTAAGCTAATAAAAATCTCCCTCCCACTTTTCCCCAAAAAATTTAGACAATATACCATCATTATAAGTTGTGTTGTTAAACGGCTCGCGTTGAGCTGATTTTTAAAACCGGCTAACTCCATATTTTAGCCAGAAAAATATTACCTAAGCCTCGAAATTTCGCTGATAGATGTCCAAAGATTTGTTCCTTCAACAGATAAAATCTTCAGGCTTGCGTAATATTATTCTAGATGAAATATTGAGTTAGGTTTTTAAAAATCGGATCAAAGAGAGCCGTTTAAAAACACTAATTGTAAGGAAGAATTTGTAAGAAAAAATTGTTAAAAATTAAAATAATAACTTTTTAAAATAACGACTATTATTCAAAATTTTTTTTAGAAAAAAAGCATTTTAATTAATAAAAAAAAATGTGTGTAAATTTAAAATTATATTTATAAAAAGATAATATAGCCAAAGGCATATACAATAATTGGATCTTTATATTTCCAATAAAATTTACGGGAAAAAAAAAATTCACCTAATAATGGTTCCTCCTTTCTCCTTAGCAAAATCCTCGATAAGCCAGTGCCAACGAGATTCCAATATTTAGTCATTATTTTTATATCAGAAGGTTATCTAAAAAAAAGGACTCATTTAGCTTAATATTTCTCGGACAAAAGTATGCTGGGCAAAAAGACACCGGACCAAGACACCCCAATTTTATTTTAAAAATATTTTTAATACCTTTAATAGCAGATACTTTTGTCCAGTAGCTTTTGGACAAGGATTCAATTATTTGATCTGAATTCTGGGCCAATTCTTTCTTTTTATCCTAAAAAATCTCACTTCATTCCAATTAATTTATAATATTGCTATAAGCATTTAAGGCAACGGTAATACGATATTTACCATCCTTTATTCAAAAAATAAGCTGACTAATCAGTTAAAATCGGGGGGAGTTCGGCTTCATTTGCAGACGCGTGCCGTAAAAATTTGCTAAGCCTCGAGGCCGCGAATTAATTTTGCTCTGCTTTCTCCAAGGTTGAGAATAACATTTCCAAAAAAAATCCCGAGATAACAGTTTTTCGGCTAAAAAACCCGCTTTCGCAGTTTTTAGAATGGACTTAAAATGAGAACGATTTCCCAATCCAACTATATTATTATTAAGCTTTCACATTTTAGGAGTTGCACAAAATATTTTCATAATTTCCTTTACAAAATTAATCAATTTTAATCTATACCCTAAAAAATTGGTGATTAACTTTCATATATTTTTTTTAAGCTTACATTTATGCTTTATATTTAAAAATTCGAAGAAAGTACTGTTTCCGTTCTAAATTACTAAAAACAAAAAATCACTAAAATTGAGAATCTTACTTAGAGGCCTCAATTAGCGGTACCCGCTCGATAGCATCAAAGTTATTTTATTGATTTGGCTCTTTATTTAATTTAAACTTATACAATATGCAATTATTATAATATTAAAAAAAATGATTATTAATAAATACAAGCCCGAAAAATATTTCAGATTCACCCAATCATTGTTTTAATAATATTTTTTTTAACCCACCTCCCCCTTTCCTCCTCCCAATGTTTAAAATTTTTAGGCCGGAGAACTATAAACCTACTCATTGCAGATCTAATTTGCTTATACCTCCAAGAAAATATTTTTTAAAAGCATATCGAAGATAATGTTAATAAAATGCTAGGGAAACTAATACTTTGTATTTTTCAATTGAGGTTTTGTTTTTTTTTTAAAAAATTGCTTAAAAATGTGGAAAAATATTGTTAATATTATAAAGTTAAATTTTCTTTTTCCTTCGTCTCAATTAATTATAATTTTAAGTTATATTTTCCATAGCATAAAATTTAATAATCATTCTTAAAAAGAATTTCAATTATTTTAAATAAAAATGATTTCATCCATTACGGGAATATTGAAGATATTTTCCCCATTTCATCTTATCAAATATTATTTATTTTTCAATATTGCTTTAAATTTTTTTAGGAAGAATGTAAGCAAAATTCCCGATTTAGAAACCTATTCCTAAACTAAAGTAATTATGTCGTATCGGCTAAAAGTGGGAGAAGGTTAAAAAGCTGAACTGAATACTAAAAATTGATATTTATCGTGATACAAAACTATATTTTTTATATACCTATTCCCGGATGTATATTATGGAACTTGTGATAAGAATGGTCGATTCGAATAAAATGCTGAAAGGATGGAATGGCTTCCGATTATTCCCCAAGGAAAATTAATAATTTAAGATATTGAACAAAAAAAATGAACAGAGCAAATAATCAAATCTAATTTTTTTTTCTATTATCTTTTTAAAAGATAAACGAATAAATAAAATAAAAAAAAGTACAAAAATTTGTTTTTGTGATAATTATTTTTATTCTTGAGAGAAGCAAAGGTAAATAAAAGAAAAAAACGTAATAATAAAAAAATTGAATTTTTTTTTTAAAATATTTTACTTTTTTGTTTTACCTGAAAGGGTAAATATTTCATGTTTTAAAAATAAAATAAATATTATATTACAGATAGATATATAGATAGATACTAAAGGAATTAACAAATCAACAATAAAAAAATATTTTTTATTACTATGTGATTTTTATTTAATTAGGCACATAATTTTGAGATATCGTCCTAGCCTTATATTCTATGTTATCTTTATCACGTCATGTTATAACATTTTTTTTTAAAAAATAAGATAAATTATTGTGTAAAAAAAAATGTAGCATGAAATGAAATGTTATTTTAAATCAGAATGCAATTAAATCATTAATTTTTTTTTTAAATCGGATTTTATTGTCATTTTTTTTCTCATGGGTTAAATATAAGAAAATCTTAAAATGAGGGGATTTGTGATTTATGAAATAAATTTTTGAAATGTTAAGTTAAATTAGAATGCATTTAAATCATTAATTTTTATTTCTTTAAAGTTATAAAAATCGGATTTTATTGATTTAAATCATTTTTTATTTTTTAAAATAGATTGGGTTAAATAACAAAATCTTTAAATGAGGGGATTTATGATTTGTGAAATAAATTTTTTAAATGTTAAATTAAATTTCAATTAAATTATTTTTTTTAAAAAAAAGTTTTAAAAATCGGATTTTATTGATTTAAATCATTTTTTTTTTCAAAATAGGTTTTAGGTTAAATATGACAAAATCTTTAAATAGGGGATTTATATGATTTGTGAAATAAATGTTTAAAGCGTCTTATTTTATGTGATAACCTATATTTATTTAAATTTTAAAACATTTTACAAATATATAGAAAAATATAAAATTAAATATATAATATATAAAAATGAATTTAATTGAGAATATGTATACAAGTGTAGATAATAATGCATAAAATATGATGAAGATGAGGATACTTTTAGTATTTTGAGATATTTCAACTGACGCGCTTTTCAAATATTTAATCTTACTTCTAATGATTTAGAAGGTAAGAAAAAGTGTAAAGGAACATATATTAAATATTTTAGAAATAATCATTTTGCGCTCTAAAGATAGCAAGGGTAGACAGAATACAGTAACAAGGTTTAAATCAATGAGTTAAAACATTTTTTTAATATATACGAAATATTTAAACAAAAAAAAATATTAAGGGTACGGTACTAAATCTAAACTTTGTATACTAGTATCGTTTAGATTGTTCCCTTATTCAAAATATTTTAACCTCGATATTTCTAGTAGCTCAAATTTAAAAAAAAACATATGATTTTAGATTAAATTCTGATATATATTTTTTAAAAAAAATTTTGATGAGGATCTGAATGAGATTTATATATTTTTATGAAAATAAAGATTATTCTTTGAATATTTTAAATAATTCCCCCCCCCCCTCCCACCAAATAAATGTTTATATACTAAATATAATACAACACTCCCGTCTTCTGCATCAGTTGAACGTGTTTAGTAATGTTGTTAAACCGATTAATATTTTAGCCAAAATAATATTATGTAAGCCTCGAGATTTTTTAAATAGAAAAGATGTCCAAAACTTACTGCCGTCTATCAACAAAATCTCCGGACTTACATAATATTATTTTGTCTAAAATCTTAATCGAATCGTTTTTAAAAATCGACCCAAATCACACTAATGTTGTGAAATCTGTTTTAAGCACTAAACGCTTTTGTTTACGTCATTAATTTTAAAAATCGATTGGTAACGAGCAACATATCTCTTTTTGAGGCAACGTTTACACCACTCTTAAACACGAATAAAATAAACACCTAAGATGATGAGCATTTGAATTCGTATATTAGCGCTAATATTTTCATTTTTCATCTTTGGGAAAAATGGCGCGTAGGGGTGGGTACAATGCAAATCCTTCATTGAATTTCAGATGGGTGATGGTATTCTCTTCTTAGTCCGTATCCTTACTTAATTTAAATCATTTTATATATTAATCCTTAAAGGGACTTAAACACTGAGTAATTCTAATTTGACTAATAGGATTTGGAAATAGAGAAAAATGAATTTATCCTTCTTTGACTGTTGAATGTATTGCAATTTTTTTTGAGCCGCGCTGAGCTAGTTTTGCTTAACCCTTAGAAATGCCATTAATTAGAGGAATATTCGTTTTTGAATACTCGTTAATTACTACTGTAAAATAAAAATTTATTAATGAATGTCTTTGTGATGGGGAAAACGAATAAATATATGGAATTATGATCAAAATGAATTAATTCGATTTTAATTTATATAATAATTCTAAACTCATATTAAAATAATATTTTTTTAAATTAATAATATCGATTAAAATTAATACAATAATTGAAATTACGAATTATAACAATTTCTTTAAAAATTCTATCTTAGGGCATCAAACACTTTGTTCTTCAGAGTAACTAAACGTCACCAGCTTAGAGGAAAACCAAGCAACTCTACAAATTTAATTATGATGACCTCACCTTAGCTGATTTGAGCCTTTGCAATAGTGGCAAAGGACTTTGGCTATACAAATTTTGTCTTGAATTATTAACATTTTTAAATGTCTCTTCTCTTCTAAGCTTTAAATTTTCTTCATCTTTACGGACATTAATATCGATACAGGGGTTGCTTAGAAAATTCGCATCAAAATTAGATGTAATTTCCCCATGATTTTCAAATGTCAAATCTTCGAATATTAGAGCGCTTTGGTTAGAATCGGATTTACCATCAATATTTTTAATAATTTGATCATTCAAGTATGAATGAAAGACGGTGGGTGATAAAGAATCTAAAAAAACGTCATCAATTATTGATATCGCATCATCGCATATTTTCTTTGGCGTTTGAAAATCGATTTTTGTAATTTCAGCTGTGATAGTTTCTCGGGAATCTATATTAGCTGAACGAGGGAATGTAGGAGATATAATTTTATTGAAAATTTTGTCATTTTCCACGATTTTACTAATTTCAGAATTTAGAGATAATCTAGATCCCTTTTCTGTTTCCCGTGGTCGTAAACTATCTTGTAAATTTTCGTTGATAACAGTATTCTTCATACGAATATTATAATTTAGGGAATCATTAGACGATAACTTATAGTGGTTAGGGATTTCGAATGATGTTTCATCTCCACTGATTATCACTGTGTCATCTTGACAGCTACATCGGTTGTCACTCTTGTGCGAGAAGTGACTAATCATCTCTTTATGACTAATTCCAAGATTTTTATCAAATTTTCTATCGGAGGAAATATGTGAAGTGGGTGAACGAATAACGATGATTGGCGTGTCTAAATCTAAATCGATTTTCGCGTTATAATTTTTCTTAGTAGAATGAAGGCCGTATGAGTTAATCATATTTTTGGCGCTATTTTTAAATTCGTTTTCGTTAAGACTCAATTTGGCAGCGAAATCTGTGATAAGGCGATTATTAAGAGTGGCATCATTATTTCTCGAAGATTTTTTCGAAACCTTGCTTTTGATACCTTTTTTTGGAAGGGGGAAAATATTAATTATTAATTTTAAATATTAGAAAAATAATAGTAAAATGGAAATTAAAAATAAAGATAAAAAAAGGTATAATTTAAAAGGAACTAGAAAATTTGAGGTAAGAAATATAATAAAATAAATAAAAATATAGCCTTGCACACAACTACCCTAATCCGCGGTCAGATGGGCTTCTCGAACACTATGTTTCTAGGCTCGTAGTGCGGGTAAAATTTTAATATTTTCTCAGTCCGGACCAGATCTCATTTTAAGTTAGATTGAAATTTAGTGGGATCTGATTGGCCAAACAAATATAATTTTTTAAAATATTTTACCCTCAAATAGAAATGTGACTCAAAAGCATACTGGGGAAACAATATTATCTGAGATTGATAGTATTGAAGAGGAGTTCCTAAAAGCCAAAATAATACAAATGGTAACTGATGCTGGGGCCAATGTCAAAAGAAGCGTCAGATTAGAGGATTATGAGCATCATTTATGCTTAGGGCATGGACTTCATAATTTGGTTACAGTTGATGGCATGAAAAAAGTTACCAAGATTGATATTCTCATTAAAAAAATTAGAGAAATTATTTCAGCCCTCAGATATCGAGTAGCTGATTTGTAATGTGAAATTGACTGCATTTGAATGTACTTTTAATTTTGGATTGCTTAAAGGATTTCACGATGGCCGGGTAAGCTAAATCCATATACCGAAACTTGACAGGGATCTCATAAAATTGTAACAGTCTATCTTTAGTGCTCGCCACTTCCTCGTGTGCTTCAGTAAAATTGTCGAATTCTGGTGCGATAATAAAAAGTTATAAATTTTTTTTATTTAGAAACGAAATTGACAATTCTTGTTTAAAGTATCATTTCAAATTATACCCAATAAACCCTTTCGCGCCCCATGGATAACTTTTAGAATCATAATTTTAGTAATTTTTATGGATTAAAAATGACCACTGATAACTTTTAAATTTTTAATATTTGCTGTTTCGTATTTTATCACCAACTGGCTGCTTCATATGTAATTATATCATATAATAGTTATAAAAAATCAATTTTTTTTTGTACCATTTTTGCGCCAAAATTTTAATTCATATTTCTGGTTATCAAATTTTCTTAAAAAATGTAACTAATCATTTCATATTTATGTATTAATATTTTTATTTAAAAAATATCATCTTTTAAAACATTTTAGGTGCTGGAAATTGAACATAATGCCATTTGGCATCAATGGTCATTTCTTATGCACTAAAAAAAATTTATTCAATAAATGGAAATTTTCGGCAAATTATTTAGGAAATTAAGATTTAGGGTTATGGAAATTGGAAAGGGGGGTGGGGGTAATTAGATTTTATAATAGTTAACTATATTGATTATCTAATATCTGATTTTCTGGTAGGAAGAGGTTCTAATAGCTATTTTATATAAATAACATGTAATATGAAATGCTTTTTTTATCAGTATGCATTTAGATATGACTACACGTATCCCCGAGGGTGATATGTCTGAGGCTGATATAGAGAGCTCAGACGAAGAATACAATTATTATCCTTTGCTGGGAGATGATTTGCCGAAATCATCTAATATTACAAATGAACTAGGCCTTGAATTGGAGGATATAATAGAAGATACTACTATATCTAAAGTAATAGATAACCCTCTTTGGTCTAAAAAAGACGCCGGAAACATGATTACAGAGTTTATCCCTATATTGAAAATTCCTGAACAGGATTCAACTCCTCTAATCTATTTTCATAAATTTTTTGGACAACCAGATAATTAGCAATTTTGTATCGGAAACAAATATTTATTCCCTTCAATGTTGTGGTAAATCTATAAATACAGATAGCGATAAAATTGTAAAAATTTATTGGGATACACTTATATACTAGCTTAGTCAAGATGCCTTCTATACGACAATATTGGTCTGGTGAAACATCTCACAAGTAGCGCAAACTATGCCCTGCAATCGTTTCCCTTTGATCCGGAAATTTTTCTGATCATTTCAGAGAGTTCGTATAATGTTTTCTGGGAATAATAAGAATCAGGTTTATTTTATCAAAGAATCCCATAATATATTTTAATAAATTCATGAACCAAGTTTATTTTATTAAAGGATTAAATTTATTTTTCACCGAAAATACAAATGAAATTCGTTGTTTATATAATAAAATATTTAATTTAAATGATCTCCGAAAGGTAACAAAATGACCTTTCGAAATAAATTGTAACTTGTATAATGTCATTAACAATTAGAATTTGTAACAAAAAAAGAAAAACATTTCAAAATTTAAAAGTCATTATCAAAACAAAAAAATTAATAGTTTAAAGGAGAATATAAAAAAATATTTAAACGACTTCTTAACATTTTCCATATTAATAATAACAAGGATATGGTAAATAGGGGATAAAGGATACAACAAATTAAACAAATTTCACCCGATGGGGATAAACTCTGTATTCATGTTTCCGATGTCTTTCTTAGACCATAGAGGGTTATCTTTTATTTTAGTTATAGTAGTATTTTCGATTATATCCTCCAATTCAAGACCTAGCTCATTTGTAATATAAGATGATGTTGGAATATCATCTGCCAGTAAGATAATAATTGTCTTCTTCGTCTAAGCTCTCTATATCAGCCTCAGTTATATCACCCTTGGGGATAAGTGTAGTCATATCTAAATGCATTAAAAAGCGTCTCATATCATGTTATTGATATAAAAAGCATTTCATGTTATTTATGCAAAATATTTATTAGAACCTCTCCCTATATCCAAGAAAACCCAATAATAGATATTAGATAATCAATATAGATATTTTATCAAAATCTAATTAACCCCCACCCTATTCCCGTTTCCATAACCCTAAATCTAAATATCCTAAATAATTTGCCTAAAATTTCTATTTATTGATAACAAATATTTTAGTGCATAAGAAATGACCATAGATGCCAAATAGCATTATAGCTCAATTTCCAGCACCTAAAATGATTAAAAAGATGATAATTTAATAAAAATATTAATACATATAAATATATATTAATAATAAAATTATTACTTATATATTTTTAGCAAGATTTGATAACCAGAAATATGAATTAAAATTTTATGAAAATGGTACGAAAAATTTTTTTTTTTATATAATTATAAAATGATACTCGAAAAGTTATTAATAGCTTGAAATGATAAACTATAAGTTTAAAATGATACTTAATGAAGTAAAATACTCAATTAGGCGAAGTTGTTAAAATAATACATATCAAGTCTAAATACAAAAAAAATGTTTGTATCCTTATTTATAAAGCTGAATAAAGTTTAGCTAATTGATATCCTCATTTATTAATTATCCATAGGTAAGTTCAATAGAAAACATCATGGTCAACACATTACATATCATTCATATAATAAGTAATAAGCCGCCATTACATTAACATTAAGCGAATCTTCTCGAAAACGACTCCCATAATTACTTGGATGGATTTCACACAATCCCCTGGACTTCATGTTTGATACTCAATCGTTACACTTATTATCTAGATACATTTTTAGTTGCATCTATTTATAGCTACATTTTTGATGCGATTTTATTTTATGTTCTTTAATTATATTTCTATTAAATATCTGTCCTAATTAATTCTTTCCAATTTCAGATACGTGTTATTTTACAAGCAATGGATAACGAATATCATGGTAAATAAGTTATTAATTATTCATCTTTATATAAATATTTAGACGATTTATTAACGCTAGATGAAGAAAAAACAATCAACACAGTCATTACCAAATTTTTCGAACTTTATTGAACTTGGTTACAAATTCCAGAAAATTAAACAAATTGACAACGATTAATCGATAAACTTTCAATTCCAGATGACACAAATGGCAGGCGTCTTACTTTATTAATATTTTTAAAAATTCAAATCGCATCAAGATACTTTTTTAGGTAAAATATTTGTATCTAGATACTTTAATACATATATCAGTTCCAAGAAGTTGGCAGATAGATTGGAAGTACTACCTAAAATCTGAGGCCATTTTTTTGTGGTAACCAAAACTAAGGAAAAAAGTTATAAACAAATACAAATAATAATTTTGTAAACTTTTACGTTTAAAAGGTCGAATGAAAGCAGTAACGATAAAGCATAGGCCTATTCAAAAACGTATTCGAATATAATAGTGCATTATTCGTATTCGATTCGAATTATTCGAATAATTTTCGAATAATTGAAATGAATTTTCTTAATAAAATAAATCATACTCAAATATATTGACAAATTTTTTTATTGCAAATTTGATTTCAAACAGAAAAAATTATAATAATCCAATGACAAATAAATATAATCAAGTTATAAACAAAATTAAAATATTATATTATTCATTTAATTTATAATTTTAAGCCAATTTTTAAGGCAAAGGGTTTTTCTTATATTTTCTTCTTTATACGACATGCGGTTTTTTGACAACAAATTAGTGCCAACTGAGAAAAGTCTTTCACACGCAGTTGATGTTCCTTGTATAGATAAATAATCTCTTGCCATTTTTAAGAGTATGGGGATCCTATGTGCATTTGTCTTCCACCACATTAATGGATCAGTATCATTCTTTGATCTTGGTTCACTCAGGTAAAAATCGATTTCACATAATTGAACATAATTTTGTTTAAAAACAATGTCAAGCCTGTTTTTGTTGACTTTCATCCTTATTTTGGCAGTTGTAATTATCAGTAGCTTATAAAATAAAATGATATGTATTTAAATGGGGGTAAATTAAATACCTGTATATCTGCTTTAAATCCCTTTAAACTTGTCTGTTAACCTGTACTTTATTAACATAACATACAGGAGGAATGGGACGATCTTGTAAAAATTAAATCTATCCTATTGCCTTTGTATGAAACTACAAATATGGTTTGTGGGGAAAATTATCCTACTTATAATTTGGTTATACCCTATTATATTCTAATTCTTGAACACTTAAAAAATGAGAAACCTTGTTTCCATAAAACCTCTAACAATGATTTCAAAGTGGCATGTGATAAATTTTTGGGCTATTACAATTTAACTGCAGATGATGCAATAATAGCTACAATATTGGATCCCAGGCTCAAAATAGAATTTTTAAAATCAATATCTCTTGATTATGACATTGATATATCCAGGTTAACAGACAAGTTTAAAGAGATTTATAGCAGATATACAGGTATTTAATTTACCCCCATTTAAATACATATCCTTTTATTTTATAAGCTACTGATAATTACAACTGCCAAAATAAGGATGAAAGTCAACAAAACAGGCTTGACATTGTTTTTAAACAAAATTATGTTCAACTATATGAAATCGATTTTTACCTGAGTGAACCAAGATCAAAGAGTGATACTGATCCATTAATGTGGTGGAAGACAAATGCACATAGGATCCCCATACTCTCAAAAATGGCAAGAGATTATTTATCTATACAAGGAACATCAACTGCGTGTGAAAGACTTTTCTGAGTTGGCACTAATTTATTGTCAAAAAACCGCATGTCGTATAAAGAAGAAAATATAAGAAAAACCCTTTGCCTTAAAATTATAAATTAAATGAATAATATAATATTTTAATTTTGTTTATAACTTGATTATATTTATTTGTCATCGGATTATTATAATTTTTTCTGTTTGAAATCAAATTTGCAATAAAAAAAGTCAATATATTTGAGTATGATTTATTTTATTAAGAAAATTCATTTCAATTATTCGAATAATTCGAATCGAATACAAATAGTAGATTTTATTATTCAACGAATCGAATACGAATAATGCACTATCCGATTCGAATACGTTTTTGAATAGGCCTAGTATAAACTAGATTCTTCGGGTAAATAAGAATAATTATTAGAAACTTAAATAGTATTTTTATCGCGTTTATTAAACCGATTGAAGCACTAGCGTCTACTAACAAAGCAGTAAAGAATAATATAGTTAGTGTTGTTAAAAAGCCCAATTTGAGTCGATTTTTCAAAATTAGCCAATTTAAGATTTTGGCTAAAATAATGTAAGCATCGAGATTGGACAAATAGATGTCCAAGCATTTCTGCCAGTTATGCGCAAAATCTTTAGGCTTACATAGTTATTTTGGTCAAAATCCTAATCGGGCCGTTTTTTGAAATAAATAATCGAGCTTTTTAACAATACTAATATAGGGTTCATCGTTAGTCCTTCCAATCGATTGGCCAACTTCACGAAACATCATACAGTATCTGTATTTGTAGCTAGACACATTAAAAATATCTTTTAACGACCCTGATAATAAGTTTGTTTCATATTTCTCTCTCATTGCGATCGCCTAAAAATTAGTGTGCCGTCTGAGGCGATCTGCCAACGAGTCTTGCTCTCCGCGAAACAGAGTGTAAGAGCGAGCCTAGCAAAGTGTACAGTGGTTAGATCCGAGAAATGGTAAAAAAAATTTTTTACTGATTCTTCCTTTTTTCCCTAAACTTTCTTAAAAGTCATAAATTACCATAATAAAAATAATGAATATCGAAAAGGAGCTACCAAACATCGTCCAATGAGTCGTATAATACTGAATCCCTTGTTTAACGCAAGTTTTCCCGATCCGTAAGGGTTTTATACCGATTGAAAACGAAAGTAAACGATCGTTAAAATCGTCTGGTTTATATTGGCTTAAATTGTTTTCCCATTTTTCGCGATTCGCCATTTTAAAATACGAGGTAAAGTAATGATTCACGAGATAAGGAAGCAATTTCTGTAAGGTGTAGGCTTTGTTCCAATCCAAAATTTTCGAGGTAAATTCCTTATTTTATAATCGTAATTTTTTTTTTAAAAAAAAAAGAAGTTTAAGTCTGGAAACCGGAACCGGAACAAATCTAGCAACCGGAAATGTTTGCCTCAAATTTATAGAAACCGGAAATTTGTGCCTAAAATTTATAGAAACCGGAAATGTTTGTCTAAAATTTATAGAAACCGGAAATGTTTGCCTAAAATTTATAGAAACCGGAAAATGATTTTACGATCTTTTTTAGGAAAATAGTAATTAGTTGTAATAAAAGTTCAACCATTTTATACGTTCAACCCTAAATCATATTAGATCGCCATAAATTTAATAGTATAAATTTCCACTTAAAATTTTACAGGTTGATAAATTAAATAATAGTCTTTAATTTAAATGAATCTTAAAGATTTACATGCCCTTTAAATATTAAAGGGGAAAATGGATAAATTATTAACTTTCATATAGATAACGTAGTATCCATTTTTGAAAGCTCTTATATTATTAAAGAAAATAAAATGACACCTATGTAACTAAAATAAAATACTAGGTCTGGGAGTAGTATTGTTAAACGGCTCATTTTGAGCCGATTTTTGAAAACGGCTAACTCAATATTTAAGCCAGAAAAATGGTGCCTAAGTCTAGAGATTTCTATAAGTCTAGACCTTTGTTTCTTCTATGAGCAAAATCTTCAGGCTTAAGTAATATTTTTCTGGGTGACTATATTGGAGAATCCACAAGTTTTTTTAACGATCCGATATACATGTAAAAGATATCAGATATTTTAGATTGATGTTTATTTACCATCCATCTATGAACCAAGCCATAAAAAATAGTCAAAATTTTGAAGAGTTTGAATAAAAAAATTTGATTTAAATTACAAAGGATTTATTTATAAATGATTTTGACATTTTCAAGGTAAAATTTGTATTTCTAATCGCCACAGGAATGATTAAGTGTCTTTTTTTAAAAAAAAAAATTTCCATAAGGTTAACTATATTTCTAATTGTTGACCTATCGACATAATAAGAAATTTAATAATTATCTTAATTATATTTATACCTTATTAAGGTATGTTCCAGTATCTTTTTTAAAATATTCAAAAAGTTATCAAAACTTTCAGAAATTTTTAAAATTTTAGGGAATTATATTTTGGACATGTTTTTATTTTTTATATGTTTAAAAAAAACATATTTCTTCTTTTTCGACAAAGTTTCAAAAGTTCGCGAATCGAGTTTTTTTTTTGTTAAATATTTTTAATCCTTCTCTCATAATATAACAAAATTTCTTTTTAAAATAACTCGATCATTATTTAACGCTGCACTTGGTTGAGTTGAGGGGATCAAATCCATCGAGGGAAGACCAAATGACGACGAGGATGAAAGTAATAATGGGTGACATAAAAATAAAAACGATGGGTTTTACCGATCATCGACGCCTATGACCGAAAAAAAATGGAGAAAAGGGATAAGAGGGGAAACTGGCTTAACCCGGGTTAAACCTGGAAAACCGCTTGCAAAAATTTTTTTTGAAATTATATAAAAATATAATATATATCAAAATAATTCGGACAGGATATTACGCCCTAATAATTATAAAGGACTGCATAAATTTTCGGATCATTTTACCCCGGTAATAGAATTAAGAATCTCGGCCTTCTGTCCATAGGAAGACCCAGTTGGAATCGTCCTTGTTAAAAATACGCTCGAATGTAACATCATGAATTATCATATTTGAGAAAATGAATTTTATACACTGAAATAATATGATTTTAATTTATTCCCCATTATATTTTTTGGATAATGTAGTAGCATCGTTTTATATAAAAATTCTTTTTTTTAAAAAAAATCTATGGAATTAAAAACAAGATTAAATATTGTTTACATAATTTGTGCTCTTTATAATGTGAGTTTCTGCTCGAAAAACAACGGTAAACCCTGTGTTATATAAATATTAATTAACTTAAAATATTCTTAATGAATTTTGTTTTCAAAGTGGATATGCGGGAAAAAATTTGTAGTCAAGCGTTCTAATTATTTAGGGTTGAAATCGTTCTAAATGCTGGAACCGTGCTAAATCTATGAACAGGAACTATTTTTTTTAGTAACCGGTATACGCAATGATATTAATACTAGCCTAAACTGATAATTCCTTTTCTTTTAAAGTGTGCGACTTTGAAGTCAGCTGTAGTCGATGTCATTGGCTATATTAGACGTTATTGAAAAACCTTTCGACAAAATAGCCCGAAATTGTCTTTCAAATTTCGTCTAAATGCCTTTTGATGGTGAAATTCAATGTGTAGAACACTTATTTTTTATTAAATCCATTTTAATGTATAAATCATTCGCAGTCTCGGTTGGTATCTAATGTTAATGTCAGAAATACTTTAAAAATATTCAGAACCCGATATGAAAGAAATTAAGAATTGTAAATTACTAATAATACAAGTTCAAACAACTATATATTTTTTTTTAAATATGATTATTAATTAAAATAAGATGTATATCGTCGGATGAGTATTATAGTGTTCTATATCAATTTTTTTTTAAATTGTTCAGGAGAGAATTTTATTTAAAAAAATACGTTTGCACATCATATTCCTGGCTTATTATATTCAATGAATTAATGTATAATACATTAAATTGCTCTAAAATAAAATTAGTAATGCTTTGAGCATACATTGTAATTAATGATTCCTATTAAACTTTTTTGGATTTCTCCACAAAAAATATAACGAATAATTATGCTCAGGTTTTCACAACTAAATAAAAAAAAATTTAAATATGGGGGGGGGGGGGTTAAATTTTTTTTCAAGGGACCAAGTTATGGGGGTGAAATTTTTTTGGGAGGTTTGCCTTTCCGCCGCTACGGTCTTGTAGAACAGTATAATACTCATCCGACGATAAATGAAATCATTCTAAATACCAATATTCCTTGCACATTCGGAGCGCTAGGTAATAATTCGTTATGTTCCGGGATTCTTTCCTTCGAGCTATTAGTAAATTCGTCTGCTATCTAGACAAACAAACAAAAATATTTATAATTTTTATTACAGTTTATTATAAAAAAAATATATATCCTGGCGGAAAATTTTTTTTTGCCTTTTTTGAAGAAGGCACAACTTAATAGAATACTTTTACTTTAAAGGTATTCATAAAAATTTTGAAATATATGCATATTTTTTTTTTAAAAAAAATTTATTATGAATATTGAATTTTAAATGAAAAAACACGATTGTAATTAAATAATAGGGCCTAATTTTCCAAGCCTGGCCCCGCCGGAAATTTGATTAAATAAATTTACCCTGACAGGCCCGGCTCGATAACGAACAAAATTTTTTTATTTGTACTGAAAAGCCCGACCCGAAATTAAAATTGTTTGTCCGCTCAACCCGGAGAGAATTTATTTAAAATATAGAAATATCGAGTTTTTGATCATTTCTACAAAACAAAAATAAATATTGTCTCCATGTTTCTTGTAAAAAATTTTAAAATCAGCCTGAACCAAATTTTTTTTTTAAATGTGAGGGCCGGGGTTGGTTTGGGCCTACTCCCGCAGATCCCGAGTTAATATAGCATAAAATATATATTAAATTTTTGAATAGGTTCATATTTGGATTTAAATTCAAATCATAACACAATCGTGAAATATGTAAAAAGTGCGTGAATCACAAAATAAATCGAACATCCACATCCGTTCAGATATTTAAAATCATATTTTCGTGCCCCTCCTAGCCATTTCATATATGGCAACTTCTTAACTTACCTAAAAAAGAAAGTAAACAAATATGTAGTAATGTTTTACAATTTACAAATAAAAGTTGATAATAATTATATTGTTTATTTTTATTAATTATACGATTGATTTTTATGATGTTTAATTTTATTTATATAAAAGTTACTTTAACAAGAAAACAGATTTAATATTTATATATCGCTAATTGAAAAATCTTTTCTTATATAAAGATAAATATTTGCAGAACAAAAAAGGAAAGAATTTTTGTTTTACCTTTAAAATTGAAATTTTGACAGTTATTTAAATTTAATAAAAAATACTTCTGATTCGGAGACAAATTAATTATTTTATTATCGCCATGTCTTAATCACTATACCAGTTAAAAATCCCCTACAAAATAAAATTTCAATATTCCTAATTTTTAAACAAAAAATTAAATTTGACAAAAAAAATAAATAAATGTATGATTTATTACTTGGGAATACGGAAACTTTTCAATGGGTATGCCCCTAACTTTTTTATAAATATTTAGTTCCAACTTGTGATAATCCAAGATTTCTTGAGCCATGTGCCATTGGCAAACACAGACCCTCGCAATTTGTTTACCTGTTGTGTTTAACATTGATAAGATTGGATTTATTTAAGAAAATCACAGTTTAAAAAAAAATCTGGTTTTGGAGAACACAGATTTTTTTGATCAAATTTTAACTAAAATTCCCCCCAAAATATTAAATTTTTTTTAATTTGAACCAAAATATAAGATTTAAATTTGTGTTTTCATCATTAAAGATTATTTCATAAAAATCATAGAAGTTTATACTTATAAATTAAGATATTTTAAATAAAATATGATCAAAAATACATACTTGAATCATTCTCAAAAAAAAATCTTCAGATAAAAAATTTTTATTTTGAAGATCATTTCAAACTCTAATGTATAAAAAAAAAGAGAGAAAGTATATATATAAAACAATTGAGCCTTTTTTCCATCTTTCTTTACATAATTCTTTTCAACAAGTTTCAAAACGATTTCTTAAAAAAATATTTCAAATTTGTTTAAATTTTTGACTTAAAGATTCTTTTTATACCTGAAAATCACTAAAAAATTTTTACTTTGTATAAAATTATTTTAAAAAATGATTTTGGTATTTATTTTCTATTCAAACTCTGATTAACCCGGCGAGATTATGAGGCGTAGTCTAACGTGGTAAATAAATGAATGAAATATTGGTTAATGGTTCATTTTAAAATTTTAATTAAACTTTTCAATGATAAATTATTTGAAGATAAATAGAAATCAAATCGGAACTAAAAGAACCATATGTCAATTATAAATTATAGCGACCAAGAAGGGCTAAAAAGAATCAATTTTATAAAATAAAATTTAAAAAATGATCAAATTTAAGGGTATTTTTGCTCAATTTTTTAAAAAATAAATGGCAAGAGTTTGAAAAAAAAATTCCAAAATCTTTTTTAATACATTAAATATTTTGTAATTTTCATAGATGTGTCCTGCCTGAGGAGTGGCAACGTCTTTTGGCGGCTAATGGAGGTCTAAAAGGTTCCCTGTGATCTGAGTCTAAAATAGGATCACCGTCTCCTCGACGGGGTGTAAAAACCTTCTAAAGGGGGGTTGATGTCAGGAAGGGTATCCGATTGTAAAAAATCTTGCTAGATTTAAATCAGAAGGAAAACTGGCCAACCTGGAAATCGCCATTAAACGGAGAAGAAGAAGTGTGTCCATATTAGTGTTGCTGAATGGACCGATTTGGTTTCGATTTTTAAAAAGGCCCAAATTAAGAAGCCTATAGATTTTGCTCATAGGTGAGAGAGAAAGGTTTGGACAACTATTCCAAATCTCGAGACATATACACAATATTATTTTGGCTAAAATCTTCATGGGGTCATTTAAAAATAGAACCCAAATCGGGTAGTTTAACAACACTAGCCCTGATTCTAATTATTTTTGATACTTATTTGTTTAGCCTAGTCTAGACAGCATCAGCTTTTGAACTAGGATACTCTTATTTTGGTTTGTTTTAAGTGTTTGATGGCATTACTATTTTTTTTAGAGATGTACCGATATATTTTATCGGATAGGATCGGGTCGATATTTCATCTATTTGCAAATATCGGTTATCGGCCAATATTATAAAATTTTCCGATCCGACATAAAATGGCGTCTTTAACAAAAAATAAAATATTATAAAATTTTTAAAAAAGGTTATATTTAAAATCATTTATTTTTATAAAATAAAATCGAAATTCATTTTTATGTATATTTTTTAATAATAATAATTAATTAATAAACATTCTACCATATTGTTATTTTTTGTGCTCATTCTGTTTATAAAAGTGCGCGATAATCTCTTCAGAATCTGTTTTTAGTGAAGCTGGTGATATACTTACCATCGCCAAAGGCTGATCTCTGATTAATTGGAAATTTTGGTATTTCTAAAAAGAAATCTCCGATATGTTAATGGTAAATATTTATTTCAAATTAATATATTTGTTTATTACTTATTATGTATATAGATTAATGTTATTACTTATTATATAAAAGTGATTTAAAAATAAAAATATTTTAGATACTTTTAGAATTGCAATTTAATTGAAAACTATAACTGATCATTATAATATTTAAATGACATAAGTTATGGTATAGTTAAATTATATATATTATACCAATAAAAAATATATTAAAAATTAAAACCATTGGTATCTTAAAATTAGATATGATATCGGATCGGTAATCGGCCGATATCAATTTAATATCGGATCGGATAGGCCTCCAAAAAGTGGTAACGGTATACCCCTAATTTTACATCTCTTTTTCAGGCTGTTTAGTCGAAGCTATATAGCTGACTAAACAGCTGGTTTAGTGATAAGTTGAACCAGGGAACACCCTCAAAGATTTTTGATCATAAGATATTTTTTCAAACTCCGATTAATATATTGATTTAATTTAAATTCGAAAACAAAAATTTTATAAATTACTTACTAGATTTTGTGGTACAACGTTTGGGCAAATTTTCAAGTTCAACCAAAAAATGAAAGAAAGGATCTTGTCGCCAGCTATGAATTCTACATATTTATAAGTAAAATAAATTATTAATTTTATATATATATATATATATTTTTTTAAAAAACAAAAATTTCTTTTTAGCTTTCACTTTTTCTGGTGAAAATATGGATTAATAATCTCAAGGAACCTGATAGATGGGCATTTTTTAGCCTTTCCTGTTCCTACCAAGGAAAGAAAAAAAATGGCTTACCAATTTTTAGAACATTTTTCAGAAAAAATATGACTCTACTTAGACCAACACATTTTTCATATCAATAAATCCAGATTTAAGACTGGTAACTAAGGGCTGAATTCAAAAGTTTACAACCAGCTGATTTACTTTTTGTGAGCAGTGTATTAAGATGTAAATGACCCAAGTTTATTTTGTAAATATTCAGTTTGTGATTCAAATGTGATTTAAATTTTTATATCAACAACCTGAAAATAACCAATATAATTAAAAATTAATGTAAATAATTTTGAGTGATAGATTTTTAAGGGCTATAAGGACTGAAAATGACTAGGATAAAAAGATGATTATGGGACTTTAAATTCAATGTTACTGGGTAAAATACTAGTGATGTTAAAAGTTACTTTTGAAACATAACTAGTTACAGTTACTAGTTACATTGGCAAAAACATAACTAGTTACAGTTACTAGTTACATTTTTACAAAAGTAACTAGTTATTAGTTACAGTTATTTTCAAAAGTAACTAGTTACTTACTTTATACATCATTCATATACGCATTATTTATTTATTAAATGCATTTATTTAATATAAAAAAAATTAGGATAAACAAAGTATAATCAGTTATTTAAAATAATATACAATTTATTTATATAAAAAAATATCGCAAAATTGAATATTTACATCGAATATAAAAATATATATTTGCATTGAAAAAAAAATTTATTTTTCATAAAAATTAGAATCTAATAAATGTTTATTTGCTTTTAACAACAAATTAATTTCAAAGTTATTATCTAGGAGACGTGCTCGTTTATCTCCAAAAATGAGCTTACCTAGACTGAACAAGGGCTCTAAGGGAGCACTTGATGTTAGAACAACATTATATTTAATAAAGAGTAATTTTAATTTGGAAAATCGTTATATAAAGAAAAAGTGTTATTAGATTTGATAAAGTTTTCTATAAGTTCATTATCCAGAATATTTTGGCGCTTTAGGTCAAAAAATCCAACTACATCAAGTGATGTTGGTTTTGAGCATGATTTATTCGTCTGGGATTCACTTTGAGGTATTTATTAAATTTAAAATTTACTCCTTTTTGGCTTTATTCCTTTCTTGCCTAATCCAAGGCCAGTCAGTTTTAAATAAATGGTGAAGAATTGCAGCACTGATGTTGTCATTATCATAAAGATTATTAAACCTATAACATATTTTTGTTAGACTTGGTTCTTCTAAGTAATGATTAATAATTTAATATTAAATTCTAAAATAATCTGTCTTTGTTTTCCCTTATACTATATTTAATTTTATTACGTATGATATGAAGTTCCAATGCTTGTTACTTGACGGAAAAAAATATATTGTGCTACATTTGTAAATAAATATAATATTAAAATTTATTAAATACTTGAATTTGCTTACAAAATTATGAAGCCCAGCAGCAATGTAACAATTTAAGAAAAGAAAATCAATTTGAATGGGAAATTATAACAATCAGACATTTTCACAAAATTTTAATTTAATAAATTTAATTTAATAAATAAATTTGATTTAAAATTAATTTATCACAACATATTAAAAATAAAATTAATTATTTGAATATATCTTTAAAAGTAACTAGTTACTTTTGGCAATTACATTTCAAAAATTATAACTAGTTACAGTTACTAGTTACAATTTTAAAAATATAACTAGTTACAGTTATTTTTTAGCCAAAATCTAGTTACCAACTAGTTACTTGTATCTAGTTACCAACTAGTTACTTGTAACTAGTTACCTTAACATCACTATAAAATAAAATGGGAAATATTGGGAAGAGATTCAAGTTTAGGTTAAAAAGTCCAATTTAAAAATAACCAGATTAAGATTTTAGCCATATGTTGGCAAATAGATGTCCAACCTTTTCTGCCTTCTATGAACAAAATCTTCAGACTTGGATATTATTTTGGCTATAATCTGAATCAGGTTTTTTTTAAACAAATCAACCTGAATCTAGATTTTTAATAGGGATGTACCGATATTTTATATCGGATCGGGCCGATATTTCGCCCATTTTAAAATATCGGTTATTGGCAAATATTATAAAATTTTCCGATCCGATATAAAATGGCGCTTTTAACAAAATTTAAAAAAAGTTATATCTAAAAATCCATTTATTTTTATAAATAAAATCAGAATATATTTTTATGCTTAATTATTTTAATAGTAATAATTAGTTAATAAACATTCTGCAATATAGTTATTTTTTTTCGCATTCTGTTTAAAAAAGTGTTCATTAATCTCTTCAGAATCTGTTTTTAGTGATACTAGTGATATTAACAGTCCCCCTCACCACAGACCGATCTCTGATAAATTGGAAATTTTGGTATTTCTAAAAAGAAATCTTCGATAAATTAATTTTATATATTAATTTCAAATTTCAATATATTTGTTTATTACTAATTATGTAAATAGATTAATGTTATTACTTATTATATAAATAATTGCAATTGAATTGAATATAAACTATAACTGATCATTATAATATATTTAAATGACATATGTTATGGTATAGTAAAATTATAGATGTTGTACTAATAAAAAGAATATTAAAAATTAAAACCGGTATCTTTACAGAATACAAAATTAGTTATGATATCGGATTGGTTATCGGCCAATATCAATTAAATATCTGGAATATCGGATCGGATCGGCCTCCAAAAAGTGGTATCGGTACACCTCTAATTTTTAACAACCATAATCAAGTCATTTTGGTAAGTTTGAGTAGGTCTAAGATTCAGCACCATTAATCTCACATAGATCCAAAGATCAACCCAAATTGGGCCATTTAACAACATTACTATGCAGTGTATAGGTTTAAAAATCAAGTTATAACAAAAAAATTCAAAGAAAACCTCCCAAAATTGTTTTATTTCTAAAGAGAGTAGATTGTGCTATATTTATTTCAAACTATCCTCTAAAATCTTAAGGGTTTGGAACATAACCATTCTGTTTTAATCTCTGTCTAAATAAGATAATAAAAAACATACTTTACAATTTATAAGGCATAATTTTTACCGTGTCATAAGATTTTGATTTTCTTCACCTTCTTTTTGTATATGAGATATAATTTTGAGAACTTGTTCTTTTCCCACACCATTAACTCCCCCTTGTAAATAATCACAGCCCAAAAGAACAGAGGCACCAATTAAATCAGGAAGAGTTAAATTTAATTCTTTTAAGGTTTTTTGACAGTCAAAACTTTTTATAAAGTTTTTCTTCATTTAAATTTTTTTTAAAATAAATAATAAAAATAGATACCTTTTTGTTAGCTAGATTTATGTCAAAATTCTTGTAAACAATATTAGCTCCATATAAAATTATATCACTATCATTTGAAATACATCCATCCACTTTCTAAATAAATAAATATAGCTAATTAGAAATAAGTTTACATTGTGGGAGTTCAAAAGTGCACAAAGCTTTTCTGCTTCACTTTGACTTTGTAAACATGGAATACCCATAAGAGCTATTAATTGTCTACACTTTTAAATATAGATTTAAAAAACTTGCAATACAAAATTACTTTGTCTGAAAGTTTTTTAAAATGTGGTCTTGAACATTTGTTACCACTATTGAAATTAATTTTAGATTTTAATGTGTTTTTTGAATTCCTCTGGTTTATAGTTGCATATTTCAATTCAGGGGGAATACCATCCATTATAAATATTAAATTTATTTCATGTTCATAAAAAGCAAGGATACGAAAAAATAAATTTCTAGATCGTGCAAAAAATGAATAAATATTGTATTATCATGGAATATATATAGGTCACCTTAAGTAAAGAGTATTATTTATTGGACCTTGCAAAAAGTGACCCATGGCTAAGTTTTCACAAATCCATATACTTAAATCAACGCCTAAAGTCTTGCCTCTTAGTGATTCTATATCACAAGTTGTATTAAATTGAGCAAATATATTCCATATTTCTTTCACACCCATGTGGTAAAATTTGAATTTACTGGATATTTAGCAGACCACCAATTCAAGGAATGTTCATTTGAAGGAACTATTTTAATTGGTTGAAATAAATATAAATTTAGGTAACAAATGGAACAATCTATATAATTATCAGAATAGAAGTTTATTTTATTAGTTTCATTATTATAATGATAGAACAAAGAACTTATTAATATTTATAAAATTATATCTTAATTTTATAGGATTTAAAAATCTGGAGTCTATTTTAAAAAATTTAATAATTCAAAGATGATTCTTAGAACAGCCCATATTATCTAATAAAATGGGAAACTTTTGTTTATAAGATGAAATAGGCAACTATTTATCATTTATTATTTAGACTATAAATAAGTCCTTCAATAAAAAGTTAACATATGCTTTTACTTCAAACTTACAAGCAAGGATATTTAAATTAAATATTTATAAAATTTGATATCTGGAATCCAGCTAACTGTATTCGCTAGGAGGAAAATAAAACATAGAAGATACAACTATATTCGTTAATTTTCTTCAATTTTTTTTTTATTTAACTCATTTTTTTTGAAAAATGTATTACCTCTAATTTTTTAGTTTTTATCAATATTTTATTAACAACTTTATTTAAAATAATAAAAACACAAATATTGTTAGGGGAACCAATTTGATGAGCTTATAAGCTAGGATGTCATCTTAAAAAATTATTGGCTACATAATAATAAATAAAGGTAATATTAAATTTTTTAGGTCATAAATTGGAAATATATGAATATTAAATTTAAATCATTCTTTATTGTGGATGTAAAAACATTTTTTGAGATTTTATGAAATTGATAATAACATAAAATTAGTATATTGCAAATATGTTCCAAATATATGTTGATATTGAAAATACTAAATATATACTTTTACTTAAATAACATATTTTATAAAAATAATTAAAATTTTGGAATCAACATTCATCAAATAAAAAGTAAATTTTGATTCATCTATTACCGAAATGAGAAATTCTTGAGGGGCAAAATAATTGAAATAAAAGATAAAATAACCGAGTTCTATATAATCACGCGAGTTTTCTGATTTATATATAGAATATATGTAATCATTGTTGGTTGAAGAGAAAATGAGGCATACCAAATTAAGGCTGCATTGAGAAATATATGTTTCCAGATAGGTCTAATTTGATTTTAGTTGCATTTTGACCTATTTATAGGGATTGCATATAACATTTACATTCAGCCCTTTGATTATATCTTGGTCAGCCAATCTTCAATAGCATTTTTTATTTTTCGTAAATAATAAATGGTGGCAAACCATAAACCACAAAGTTGAAAGAAAAAGGAGAAGGAAAAGAAAAAGGGAAACATAAAGGAAGGTAAAAAGCTAAATTAAAATACTACACTAATTTGTAAAGGAGTCAATATCAAGTGCTTTTCTAGAGGTTCGAGCATTAACATCATTAAAGGGCATATCCACTGTTTGGAAATATAAGCCTACTGTCAGGTATCGCTATCGGGTGAGGTCGAGAACTAAAATAAAGATATAATATTTAAGAATCATGGGAAAAAACCCCCGGAAAAGAAACCCCGAAAAAATAACCCCCGAAAAAAAACCCCTAAATTTTTTTTCGAATTTACTTAAGATCTAATAATATCGGTAGATTTTTATTTGGATTTATATAAGATATAGAAAAATTAGTTTCAAAGTTTCTCTGCACAGAAACGTTTAACTTAGCAGTTTATTTTTTTTTAACCTTTTTTTTTTATTAATTTCACAACAAGGAATAATATCTTCTTTTTTTTTAATTTCACAACAAGTAATAATATCTCGTCTTTATTTTTCTTTTAAAAGAAAGAAGGATTTTTAAAAAAAAACAATATATAAAAAAAATATAATTATAATAATTAATTTCCACTTTTTTTTTAGTTTATATATGATTATTTTTTTATAAATATTAAATTATTTTTTACATAATAAATATTAAAAATATTTATATAATAATGTTCATGATGACTGCGCGAAACTAAAAAAAAATATTAAAAATAAAATTCCAAACAAAAAAAAAATATTTCATGACTCATACAAAAAAAATAAAACTATTTATAACACGCCCCCATTAAATGAAAACCCTTGAACATACAAAAAAAAATTAAAATTGTTGTTTAACAAAGACAAACAGGGGGGTTTTGTACATAAAATCAAAATGTAATTACTTATTATTCTCTACATGTGTTAACATAAATAAAAAAAAATATATGATGTAAAATATTTTAAAAGTTTTACTACATATATTAATATCGTATTTTAATTATTCCCGAAAATCTATTAAGGAAAATGATATTTAAAAAAAAATTGTTTCATTATTACAAAATTTGTAAAATTTATTCTGGTCCCATTACATCCTCCAACAATTCCTGAATCTCAGAGGCCGACAAATCAACCATCGGCCACTCCTTAGCGTAATAGGCCCTGGGACTCATCTCCTGCGTTTCTTCTCGAAACGGCTCAATAATCACCACCGGTCGCCCCATCGCAGTTATGGATTGATATTGTTGCGGCATTGCCCCTATCGTCAAAGGCGGCAAAATGGTCCTAACTGGGCGTGCGTCGCTCCTTCCCGGGCTTCGGCTTCTGTGGCTCGTCGTTTCCCTATTATCATTTAAGTCTTGCCTACGATTTGGCCCACGGGGGCACCGCATTCGCAAATGACTAGGCGAACCACACAAGTAACAAGAACGTCTCCTCCTCGAGCGCATGCTGAGGTGCCGGGGCTCCGGTAATTCGGAGTGATCTAAATTATTCGTCATTATCCCGGACACTCCCCTTTGGACCTGGGGCGATCTACTGCTCCGGCGTATTGGAGGCGATTGGTCTATTATGTTTCGGTAAATCGAAGGCGAGATTGGTCGCCTATCCTCATTAACATATCCTCGGTAAATACTTATTCTAATGGTAAAATTCTCCCAATATATACACCTATGCCTCCCCGACATTCATTTTTAAGAAAAAGGTATAATATAAAAAAAATTAATAACAGTTTTCACTCACTTTTCTTTTGGGTCAAAATGAATAAATACAGGAAAATTTTCTTTAACAAAATTAACAATTATACAAAAAAAAAAATTAATATTTTGCATTTATAAAATTCCCCTTTTAAAACCCAATTATTGGAACCTTCCTTGTTTTGTGTCTCGCTTCCAACTGTCATTGCCGAAATCTTCCGTGTTTCAGTCCAACTTGGAACCATTTTTTATTTGTTTCCTAGTCCAATTGTCACTCCTTTTTATTCTATTCTTCAACTATATACAAGTTCTATTTCCAACTTTTGATTTACGATCCCGACATCTCCCAAAATTATCCCTTACTTTAATTTATTACTTTGGTTAACATACCCAACATTTTTAACTTTTTGTGCATTATTTATTGGCACTCTAACTAAGTTCCCCCTTTTTTTTAGAAAAAAAATACTCGCTTTATTCCCCGAATCACGAAATCATTGACTAACTGATATCATTGATATTTATTTTATTTTTTATTAAATGTGATGTAATCCCGTAATTGCGGAGGTATTAATATCTTGGGTTAATTATCATTATCGATTTTTTTTTTAAAATTAAATTTGATTTAATCTCGAAACTGCGGAGGTATTACCATCTTGGGTTAATTATCATTATTAGTATTATTATTTTCTATGTGCTTTAACTCGAGAATCACGAAAGTTTATATATATATATATATATATATATATATATATATATGCCCCTTAACCTCCAACATTATTAGCACCGGTTACCATTATTATTATTGATCCCCTTTTTTTTTATTAAATGTGATTTAATCCCGTAATTGCGGAGGTATTACTATCTCGGGTTAATTAATATTTATTTTGTTTTTTTATTAATGTGATGTAATTCCAGAATTGCGGAGGTATTACTAACTTGGGTTAATTATCATTATCGATTTTTTTTTAAAATTTGATTTAATCTCGGAATTGCGGAGGTATTAATATCTTGGGTTAATTATCATTATCGATTTTTTTTTTTAAATTAAATTTGATTTAATCTCGGAACTGCGGAGGTATTACCATCTTGGGTTAATTATCATTATTAGTATTATTATTTTCTATGTGCTTTAACTCGAGAATTGCTAAGATATCTATCCCTCTCTCCTCGCCGCATGATGGCTGGATCTCAATCTTTCAGACTCTACTCTCTTCCGTATCTGTTCTACGTGTCTAACTCCTTCCTTTCCGTCAACGAATTTTACTCTCACCATTTTATGCCCCATGTTCTGTATAATTATTCCTGACTCCCATTTTCGGGTACCTCCAAAAATTCTCGCCCATATGGTCTGACCATTCACAAATTCACACTGATTATCCATTGAATTTTCCTCCTGCGCCGGTTTGGGTCTTAAGAAATCCAACTGAATACGAGTTCTACAGCCCAAAAACTTTTCTGCTGGGGACAATTCCTCTCCCTTTCGACTATTGTTTAAATATGCAATCGCTATCCAAATCTCTCCACCCCCATATTTCGACTTCCTCAACCAACTTTTCACCACCGCCACCATCCTTTCAGCCTGCCCATTTGAGCTTGGGTGGTAAGGAGGCGCCAAAATGTGTCTCGCCCCAGTTTCAGTTCAAAACACTTTAAATTGTTTACTTATGAAAGCGGGTCCTCCATCCGACACGACTATTTCCGCTACCCCAAATTTTGCCCAAAGATCTTTTAACGTCTTAATTACTACTTGCGTTGTTAACCCCTTTACTTCTTGATACTCTACCCATTTTGAGTAAGCGTCCACCACGAGGAGATATATTTTATTTTCGAAGTCGAAAAAGTTTAAGTGCACTCTTTCCCATGGTCGAGTATCCCTAGGCCAAATACTTTTCTTGTCCTTTCGAGGCATACTTGCCCATGAATTACACATTTCACAACTTCTCACCATATTCTCGATTTCTTTATTCATGCCAGGCCACCATACGTATTCCCGCCCCCATTGTTTCATTCGTTCCATACCCTGATGTCCAGCATGGATCATTGCCTTTACTCCCTCCCGTAATCTGGACGGCACCACTCCCCGACTTCCTCGTACCACACACTCGTCCACTATCGTTAGCTCTTTCTCCACTTGCTTGAACTTTTTGTCCCCATCTCGCCATTGCTTCCGACCCAATATGCACGCTTTGATTCTCGTCAACTCGCGATCTTTTAAAGTAGCATTTTTGAGTTGTTCCTGCAACTGGTCCTCCTTTAGATATTCCGACTATCGCTTTAATCAACCCGTGCTCATCCTCTTCATCCATATCTTTCGACCTACTCGTTTTGCAATCCTCTCCCGCTCCACATCTAGAAAGAATATCCTGTAAGTAATTTTCTCTTCCTCGTCGGTATTTCACTTGCACGTCGAAACTGCCTACCAGCAATAGCCATCGCTGCAACCTAGGCGACCACATGAGCTCCTTGTTGTCCTTCCTGAAAAGATGAACCAAGGGCTTGTGATCCGTATATATGACAAATCGATGTTCGATCAAGTATTCCCGACATTTAGTCAATCCAAATATAACCGCTAGCGCTTCTTGCTCGATCACTGAATATCTTGTCTCGGCCTCTCTAAAGATTCTTGAGAAAATAAAATAGGTCTCTCCAATTCGTCTATACAATGTAATAGCGCTCCACCCACACCCCTATTCGAAGCGTCAACGGCCAATGTCACTGGCACATCGTTATCAAAACACACTAGTACTGGATCCCTTCCAATCCTCAATTTCAACTCCTCAAAAGCCTCCTCCTGTTCAATCTTCCATTCAAATCTTTCTCCTTTCTTTAACAATTTATACAACGGCGCCGCTATCTGCGCGAAGCCTTCCACAAAACGGTGAATAATTCACCATTCCCAAGAAAGCTTGTACTTCCACTTTATTATTAGGCTTCAACATGCTTGTTATATTCGTCATATTTTTGTCTAAAAGTCTGACCTCTTTCCCATTGATTTTATGCCCCAAATATACGATTTCTGATACTCCCAACACACTTTTTTCAACGCTTGCCCGCAATCCTTTATCCTTGATCCTTTTGAACACCTCCTCCAATCTTCGTTCGTGTTGCTCGGGAGTCTCTCCCATCACCAATACGTCATCCGTGTAGTAAAATACTCCCTCTAGTCCTTGAAAAACTGCCGCCATCGTTCGTTGAAAAATTGGAGCCGACACGCTAAGTCCAAACGGCAATCTACAGAAGGCATACAATCCCTTCGGAGTCGTGATCGATAATAGCTTTTGTACCTCGGGTTTCATCTTCAATTGTAAGTAAGCGTTCGAAAAGTCCACCTTTGAAAAATATATGCTACCCTTCAAATTAGCTAATATTTCTTCAATCCGAGGTAACGGATATTTTATCTCCACAACACGGGTTTAGCGTGACCCGAAAATCAGCGCATAAACGAAGCTTTCCATTGGCCTTCTTCACGGGTACTAACGGTGTTGCCCATTCGCTATATTCCACTGGACAAACAATGCCCTTCTGCACCCACTGCTCCAATTCCTTGTCTACTTCATTTAGCCATTCGAACGGTATCCGACGTAATGCACAAAACTTGGGCACATATCCCTCCTTTAATTTGATATCCACTTCATAATCTCGGAGACAACCCAACTTCTCATCAAAAATCTCCTTGTAATTTTTCATCAAGTTTCTCACTCCCTCTTGTACTTTGATCATACCAAATTCTATCTCTCTATCCCGCAATTCCCTCTCTTCCCGTCGTCTCGTTTCCTTTCCATCCATTTCCATTTGTTGGCTATGTGTTCCCTTAGTATTTCCTTGTTCCAAATCATCATCTTCTCTAGTTTCTTCTTCTGGCAACATTATTTTCCCATCTGCCAATTCCTCCAGCCCCGCTTCAAACTTTCCTTGATCATAAATTTCTTTCTGTTCTTCGGTATCATTTCTTTCTTCCTTTCTCCCAAAGTCGCGACAACCCCTAAAATTCCCCCGATACCTCCCCTATAATTCCCCCCGATACCTCCCTAATATTCCCCCCGATACCTCCCCTATAATTCCCCCTGATACCACCCCTATAGTTCTCCCCAATACCTCCCCTAAAATTCCCCCCGATATCTCCCCTATAGTTCCCCCCAAAACCTCCCCTAAAATTCCCCCCGATATCTCCCCTATAGTTCCCCCCAAAACCTCCCCTATAGTTCCCCCCAAAACCTCCCCTACAGTCTCTAACAACCCTATTATCCTCTCCTCTCCTTTCCCCTTCCAAAAAGGTTTCAATTCCTGGCAAACTTTCTCCATACCACAAATTCATATCTCTATTTTCTTCACATCTTGCAACAGGTAAAAATACACCACACCATGCGAATACCCCCCAAAAACCACAATCTGGACCAATTCGGGTGATCCAATCCCATCCCACTACTGACTCTACTTTTCGATCTACTATCCATAAGTCCAAAATCTCCACTCTATTCTCTAATACCACCTTTAACTCCACCCTTCCCATCACTGCGACTTCTGATCCATCCAACTGACGGATCTTGATGTCCTCCCGTTTAATTATCCCTTCCGACCAAATACTCTGATATTTCTCATATCCCATCACGGATATGGCTGCCCCGGTATCAAATAACATGGATACCATATTTCCATTCAAATTTATCCAAACTCTAGGGCAAGGATCATGTATCTTTTCCTCTTGTATCATATTTATGCCCTTTGATACCCAATCTTTCTCACTATAATCTAATCTTTCCATCTCTTTCGCTCAAAGCCCCCCCCCCCCGACCTTTGCGGCATGCTCTTTGCCATCATATAGTCACAAATACTCGCAATCTCTCGCCCCATGTCCTTCCTTCCGGCAACGGAAACAGATTCTATTCTGCTCTTTATTCACAGCCAAAAATGGTATTCCTACCTCTTTATTTTTTTCACTTTCTATAATTCTAACATTTGGAGCACTTTGCCCCATGTCCCTCTGTGGAAAACCGCCTCTAGTTTTGAAATTACCCACATTGCATTCCTCCCTATTGTGACCAAATCGACCACAACCTGCACATCGTAGCTTATCACGTCTTCCTGGACAAAACGTGGCTATATGTCCATATTTTCCACATTCAAAACATTTCGCTTCTTGGCAATCTCTGACCATATGTCCCTGTCTTCCTCAATTATAACAATTCATTCCCCCCCTTACTCTAGAATCAAAGTTGGGTCTCATTTCTCCTCTCCTTCCCTGAGAACTTTTTCTAGGTCCCCTATATGTCCCCAATCTCTGATTAGTATATGAATCTCTCCTTTCAGGCCTATAGGTTAATTTATCTAATTCGCTATCCGTCCACCCATTTATTAACTCCTGCACTGGGAATCATGTTACCTTTCCCATAACATCCTCTTCCCCATTATGTCCTTCTATCGTCAATGTCTGCCCCTTTATTTTCACACTTCGACTTATTTTCAACTTTCTTCCCCATATTAAGCTACACATCCATATTACTAATATAACCAATGCCCCAAAAATATTATACTGTATTTCCCAGTATTTTACAAATTTTAAACTTTTCATTTCGACCTTATAAAAAATTTATAATTAATTTCAAAATAAAAATTTTGGTTATTTGTAATGTTAATAGATATGATATTATTAATAGTGTAAACAACCCAATAATACACATGTACATCTACAGTTAATAAGTCTAAAGATACGACAAAAATTTGGGCAAATTTTGTGTAACAGATTTACAACTCGTTAAATTCGGACAGCACTTCCGTACGATAAGATTTTTTTTTTTATTTTGGGAGAGAAGAAAAAATAAATAAATAAAATAAATGGACAGCTGATGTCGATGATGAAGACGATGTACAATTCACTTCAAGACTCAAATACCACTATATGATATTTTTCACTCGAAGACTCAAATACCACTATATGATATTTTACCGTAGATGTAGATGATGAAGACGATGTTCAATTCACTTCAAGACTCAAATACCACTATATGATATTTTTCACTCGAAGACTCAAATACCACTATATGATATTTTACCGTAGATGTAGATGATGAAGACGATGTTCAATTCACTTCAAGACTCAAATACCACTATATGATATTTTTACTCGAAGACTCAAATACCACTATATGATATTTTACCGTAGATGTAGACTCAAATACCACTATATGATATTACAACAACCGCACTAACCAGGTGGTTTTGTATAAACACGGCACCAATTTCAAAGTTTCTCTGCACAGAAACGTTTAACTTAGCAGTTTATTTTTTTTTTACCTTTTTTTTTATTAATTTCACAACAAGGAATAATATCTTCTTTTTTTTTTAATTTCACAACAAGGAATAATATCTCGTCTTTATTTTTCTTTTAAAAGAAAGAAGGATTTTTAAAAAAAAACAATATATAAAAAAAAATACAATTATAATAATTAATTTCCACTTTTTTTTTAGTTTATATATGATTATTTTTTTATAAATATTAAATTATTTTTTACATAATAAATATTAAAAATATTTATATAATAATGTTCATGATGACTGCGCGAAACTAAAAAAAAATATTAAAAATAAAATTCCAAACAAAAAAAAAATATTTCATGACTCATACAAAAAAAATAATTTATTTATAACAATTAGTATTTTAGAAAATATTATAAAATGATTTATCAATAAAATAAACAGATCTTATTGCAAATTTTGTCAAATTTTTGTCAAATTTAGTCTACTTAATATAGTAATTAAGGAAGGATATTTATTACTATAGCAAAAAATTTTTACGAAAATAAGTTATACATGGGTTATTTTACTGGGAAATATTTTTTCCCAGTACCATTGAATATCACCATTTTTTCTTGTTTAAGCACTGCGATTTTGTTTTCAGTGTCCAACTACCTACACGCCATCGTTCAAGTTTGGTTTCATCGGCAGCCACCTCGCATTTCATTTTTTTTAATCAATACCCAGATTGATGGGTGTTTATTCCCAATCAGATTAGAAAAACGATGATTCGAACCTTTGCATTGACTATTTATGAGTTATTAGTTGGATAGAGTGCTCTGATTCAAGTTTCTGGAGGAAATCGAGGCCAAATTCGACCTGTCTGAGATTGCGAATTGCTTCTTGTGACCTCCCTTGATATTCCATTGATGTAATTTTTATCGAAATATTCAAGTATATCCATATCATTGCTCGGAGTAACCGATCTAAAGAATGCCATTGCATTGCCCATATCACATAAAGGAACAAATGCTAAGCTGTCCATCATGCCACAAAAGAAGCTTAGGGCTTCATCGATTATGTATTGGCTTTCCAGAACTAGCTTTTAAATTTTTCTATGGGTACTTTGACACAAATGGTAAAAGCATCCTTTGATTATGATGTGATCTCCTAATTGAAAAAATAAATATAAATAATTTAACATATTAATAATCATACCAATGACAGTTTTAACAGCGCTCATAGCAGACTTTTGAAATCCATGTATATATATAATGGATCAGGAAATAAATCCCGTTTTTGACATTTAGACATTATTACTTCGAATATTTTTTCGTATATATTTTGTGTTTTTTTTTGGAGTCTAATAGCTGTTAATGATTGTGGCATTCGCTTATAAAATTATTTATCAATATTAATTATTGCTAGGTTATACTTAAAAAAATTAAGTGAAAATTGAGAAGAAAAAAATTGAGATAGAAAAATAAAGATTAACAATGACTTAAAGCAAAAATTGGAAGAAAACAATAAATTGAGAAAAAAAATTAAGAAAAATTGACAAGAAAAATTTTTTAAAAAATAACTATTTTCTTTTTTTAAATTTTATTTCCATGGGGTTTTTTTTCCTGGGGTTATTTTACGGGGTTTTTTTTTCCTATTACCGATATTTAATAATAAATATTATTATGTTCATATAGATTTTAATATACTATCAATAAAATAGAAGGAAAATATTAAAAAATGGAATGATAAAGAAGAATGGAAAGGAAGGGAAAAGCGAAAAGCGAAATGAAAAAGAAAAGATAACGGATAAGAAGAAGAAAGCCGAAGAAACAAGGGAAGAGAAATGAAAAAAGAAAAGGTAAGGAAACGAAAAGAAAAGAAAAATGAGAAGGGAAGGAAGGAGAAAAAGAAAAGAGAAAAGGAGAAGGTAAAAGAAAGGGATTGGAATTTATGTCTATAATAAAATTTAAAACACATGATAATTGATTTATCTTCTGAATTATGTCAGTAAAAATTAATGTCGAATACTTGTTTTGAATTAATGATAATTTTAAAGAAACACTTAATTTTAACATAGAATTTGTAAAGATAATTGAAAAATTGCAAAGGTAAAATTGAAAGTTTTATAATTGTAAGCAAATTAAAGGATAATAATTATATAAAATAATTACTGAGATTATATAAATTTTAATTGATAAATATAGAAGAAGTAAAAGAAAAAAAAACTAATATAATTTTTTGGTTTAATTTTATATTTTTAAGTTTGATTTTATATTTTTACGTTTTAGTTTATTTATATGTTATTCTTGAATGATTTTGATTATATTTAATAAATTAAACTGGCATCTTCAATTCGTGTTCATATTAAATTTAAACTTTCAACAATTAATAGTCGGCAAATTCTAACTTATCAATGATATTGATTTGTAACATTGTATTAAATGTTTTTATTTAATATTTTTTATAAATATAAATGGTTAAAAGTTTTAGGGAATTTGGGAAGAAATTATAAACTATAAAATATAATTCATAAAATTTTATGTTGAAATTATATTGAAATGGTCTCAAATATTGATAGCTTAGATGTATTATTTTACGTTTCCGGTTCGAAAATACATATATTTTAATAATTTTTATGTGTAATATAAAATTGAAAATAGCGAGGTAGCGCAAATTAGTGGCTAGCTACAACTACAGCTATTACTATTTTGTTTGTTTAAGGTAAAGATAACACACTAACGATCTCGCTACTTGTAAGAATTAGCTCGGAATTTAAAATATCAGAATTATCTTTATTAAAACAAACAACGGCTCCAATAATAATAATTTGAAAGTAAAAATAACTGATTGGTATAAATAATATTTATCTTTGTATAAAAAAAAACGATATTCAAAGAGTGAACAATTTACCATATAAACATGAAAATATATTAACTTTTACAATTATCGATGATTAAAATATTTGATTTACTATTCTGCTGCAATATACAAATATACAATAAAGATAATTATAACTATTTTGTTTAAAGGTAACTCGCTAAAGCTCTCGCTACTGAAAAAAAAGTGGCGCGCTATATTAGCTCCTTTTTTCCATTAGTGAGAATATATGTCCGGAGAATCTTTGTCTGGGATTCACAGTATATGTATAAGCAAATAAGAAAAATAAATTTTAAAAAATATCATTGTTGCGCAATAAAAATTGTTTTAAAATGCTCTCAAAGATTATTATAATATCTACAAAGAAGAAAGACTAAATTATATAGTTGAGAACCTTTTATTCTAAAACTTTTATAGCTGGTTGCAAAATTTAGGGCTCCCAATATTAAAAAATGAATCAGGAATGGTATAAAAATAAAAGCATCTTTTGTAGATTCCAATTTTTAAAAAAAAATCATTTTGTAGAGTTTGTTTTATTCCTATCCCTCAGAAAACTATTTTTATAATAAGAAATTTCAACAACTTTAAAAAAAAAGGTTTTATAGAAAAACGTCTAAGTCAATCTTACATATTAGTTTAAAGATGAAATAAGCCTTTCATTTTCCAATGGGGTTGTTCATTTAGTCAAAGGATTAGATCTACGTGGCCTATCTATGTTAAACAAATAAATTTTTATAAAGGTTTCAATCGGAAACTACTTTATAAATATTATTCATTTATATGGGTTCACAATGCTTCACGTTAAATCCTTTTGAAAATAAATATTCTTATAAAATATAATTTATTCAAAATTCATTTTTAAGCAAAACCTTATCTTTGAACATTTTCTTTTTGAAAAAAATTATTTTACGAGTGTTATTTTATAATTTTCCGTTTTATTTTTGGTGAGAATGAAAGCAAAACAAAAAAAAAATCTCATAATTATAAAAACAACAATATTTAATTTGCAAGACAAATTTAATATTTGAAGATTTTGACAGCAAAAAAAAAATAATATTCTTTCATTACTTTGTTTGTTAATGGTGACAGAACCATTTCCCACTCCTTTCACAATAATATTGAATATTTAAATACAATGTCCATTCTTTATTTGCATTTACACGCCATGCATTAAATAAAGGTAGTAGTACCCCAATAAGCAGAATTATTATTATATTTATTACAAAAATAAAACTTTTAGATCTCTTATATTGTCATTGATTCAAAACGTTCGGAAAAATAAATGAAAAATTTTTATATGAATAAATGGAACAGATCTTTTAGCTCGAGTTAATTAGTGATTAAAGAGATTTATTAAAGACGTAATTTGGGTCTCTTTTTAAAAAAAAATTAATAGGTTCCATATCAATTCAGTAAAACTTTTAATGGAAAAAAACCCTTCGCGAAACTTTTATCTCAAATTTTTATTACAGCGAAGATTATTGCGAATTTTTTAGAGCAAAAAACCCATCAATAAGCAAAAAAAATTTTATTTTTTATAGCAAAGTCATTATCGCGAAATACAAATTGCGAAGACAAAATAAGCAAAAACAATAGCGCCAAAGCTATACAACCGCGATCCGTGATAATTGCTAATGGTTTATATTTTATTTTAAAAAACAATTTATTTTTTAAGACCATGTTAATTAAATAGTATTTTTTTTAAAAAAAATAGGTTGTGAAAGATCGATTCAAATGTTAAAGTTTTTTTTTTAAACCAAGAATAAATATATATATAATGATTTTCGTAGTGTTGTTAAACCGTTCATTTGTGCTAAATTTTTAAAAAAGTCTAACTTAGTATTTTAGCCAGAAAAGCCTAAGTCTCGAAATTCCGCTAATAGATGTCCAAACCATTGTCCCTTCTACAAACAAAATCTTCAGGCTTGCGTAATATTATTCTGAATGAAATATTGGGTTAGCCCTATTTAAAAATCGGCTCAAAACGAGCTGTTAAACAACACTAGATTTTCGAAGTTTCGTATTGGTTTAGAAAAATTTATTACATGAATATAATTTTTTTTTTGCTACCCTTGTGCTATGCATCTCCTCCAAGATTTATTTTCTAAGAATAACGTACTATGAACTCGGGCTTTAAGAATATATTAGTTATTGGGTTTATTAGTTAACTTTGATCCTTATTGGTTGTTTTGGGCTTTATAGACTTAAGATCAAATTATTTACGAGAAATCCCCTTGAGTTGTTCCACTAAAAACAAAAGGTCTATAAAATTTTCAAGTGAGGCTTCAAATGCCATTCACACAAGGATAAAATTATTTAATTTTAATTTAATATTATCCCTGAGACTAGCTATCTATCTTCCTTTTTTTCTTTTTTTTTTCTTTCTTTCTTTTTTTCTTCCTTCCTTCCTTTCTTCCTTCCTTCCTTCCTTCCTTCCTTCCTTCCTTCCTTCCTTCCTTCCTTCCTTCCTTCCTTCCTTCCTTCCTTCCTTCCTTCCTTCCTTCCTTCCTTCCTTCCTTCCTTCCTTCCTTCCTTCCTTCCTTCCTTCCTTCCTTCCTTCCTTCCTTCTTTGTTTCTTTAATAGATATCCAAAATTGAAAATATTTTGGCCATATGATATTAAGGAATCCACTACTAAATTTGCCTTTTATTTATAAAAAAACCTAACTGCCAATATGCACAAAATATTTTAAAAATGATTGAGGAAAAAATTGATTTTCAAGTTAAATTTAAATATTTTGCAATGTCAAAGTTAGAATACCCTAAAAACGACATTTAGGTGACACACAAAGAATATGGATTATCCATAAAAAATTTTAAACTAACAAGACATCATTAAAATGAAATCAATTTTCCCATTTACCAAGTGTATGAAAATATGAAGCAATTATTTTATAAAATGGAATTAATATTCAAAAGGCGTCAAACAAAAATATGGTATATGTAATTATAATTATAATTATAAATTTATATAAATATTAAAAAAAAACTAATTTTAACAAATTTTTTATTACAGTTACGAAACCGAATTATGAAATATTTATTAGGTATAATAATATGTTCCATAATTATCGTTGGTTTTAAATAAATATGTTATACTAATTTAAAACAAAACTCACAATACTTTATATTAAAAATTTTTTTTTATGAATTCCATATAAAAATTTTTTTGGCAAGGTCGATTTCATAATTTTCCCATAGCCATTTTAAGAGGGGAAAAAAATTGAATACATTGTCATTAAATGGATGAGGAGGGGGGGTTGAAGAATACCAGGGGAAATAATATATATTTTTATAAATAATAACTAAAAAAATTTAATATAGTGTTAACTTGCCTTTTTATATATTTTTTTTAAATATTAAAGTCTAACTTAGATGATTATTATCTATATTCTATCCCATATGCATAATATATATATTTTTTCGACAGTTTGATATATGTATATATTTATTTTTAAATAGAAAATTTGGAATATAGAAGCAAACGTTAAGCTATAAAATCTTAATTAACACAATTTTCAGTTAGACCTCATAGTGAATGGTTAAAAATTTTGAAATGCGGAAAAGGGTATAATATCGATAACGCGAAGAATTATGAATGTCAAATCGTTGAAGGGAACAATTGATCGAAAGCGTGAAACACTGAAGGCGTAAAAACTAAAACAAAGACCTACAAAATTGCTTCTTTTGTTTTGTTTAAGGAAGATAAAAATTCTTTTTCATAAATCTACAAAGTACAAAGGCTTACGAACAAGTTTTTGACAAAAGAAAATCGCGCAAACTATTTACCTCAATGTCAGGACTTGTGCGATAGATCAAACATGATATCCATATTTTATTACAAGACAATATACCATTCAGTGCCAAATATAAAATTTCTGTATGAAAACTATCCAAATTTTGTCAAATTATATGAATTGCTATTAGATTATCTGTATGTAAACCTGTTAAATTATCATATTTGGAACTAACATAAACCTGGAGAATAAACACCTTAAGAAAGTCGTTTAAATCTCTGGAGTTACGCAAATAATTCAAGATATAGGGCCTCTCATATCTAAAAAATTACAATAAAATAGTCATCAACCAATAAAAAACCTGGTCTCTGATTATAATATTGACACACCCAGTGGTGCAATGTAACCATTCTTTAAATTAAAAAAAGATTGAAATGTTGCTGTCACCTTAACCTCCAAAAGGAAAAAAAAAGTGGGAAAATAGTTTTAAAAACAATCTAAAAGTGGTCGCATCGGGTTTAACTTTGTGAGCCCTCCACGGCCCGTAATAAAATATTTATCCGGCCCGGCCCGAACTTAAACCCGAAAAATATTAGGCCCAACTCAGCCCGAACTATAAAAAATTTTTTTTTAAATAGAGTCAGCCCGGCGCCCATACAGGCCGCACCTATTTTGACAAATTTCTAGCCTATATATCATTTTAACGAAATTTTAAAATATGTGATTCAAAAATTATCTGAAAATTAAAAGGTTAGATTTTTTCTAATAATCACAAATTAAGCAAAATGAGTGAGTTGTTTTAAAATGATTATGATGATAAAGAATTAGCCAAAATTAGAATAATATTGGTAATTTATAATCTAAGGATGATTGTGATAATGGAAAAATTTCAATAAAAATATATTAGCAGCATATACTTTTTATAAAATAAAAATAATGGGAAATAAAAAAGTTATTTTTGTTTCCAACTCAAAAATAAGGGATTTTTATTTATTTATTTATTTATTTATTATCTTTCTTTCTTTCTTTCTTTCTTCCTTCCTTTCTTTCTTTCTTTCTTTCTTTCTTTCTTTCTTTCTTCTCTTTCTTTCTTTTCTTTCTTTCTTTCGAAATCTTTAATGTTGTTAAACCGTTCGATTTGAGCCGATTATTAAAATGACTTACTCAATATTTTAGGCAGAAAAAATATTTCCTTAAGGCTAGAGATCTCGCTTCCAAACCTTTGTGCCATTTATGTCCAAAATCTTCAGGCTTGCGTAAAAAATCTTCTAAATAAAATACAGTCTTTTTATTTCTAAAAAAATTTACTCTTCCTCTTAATCATTAAAATAATCTTTTTTTAAATCAACAGAAGTCTTTATCGAGAATCAATTTAACATGATACGTTATTTATTTATTTTTAGCATAGTAAAAAAAAAGAAGAAAATTCAACTCAAGGAATGTTCAACTGCAGATAGTTTTTAATTGGGTGAAATAAATTTAAGGATAAATAACTACCTAAAGTAAGGGGTCGTATTAAAGGTTAAAGGGCTGCTGGCTAGTATTTATTAAAGGTTTGAAAGATATGGGTTAAGGTTAAGATATTTCAAAATGTTTCTTAACAAATTATAAATATTTTTTTTAAAATTTAACAGGTCATGTGATAATAAATAGACGAATAAAATTTAGAGATATCAGCTATGCTAAGGTTGGAACAACAATTGTTTTGAAGAACTTAATTTTTTTTTTAAATGTTGGCTAACTTCCAAAACGGGCATATTTTTTTGTAAATGATAATCGAATGGCATATAACAATACCTAAACTGTGTATTCTTTCATATAAATGTTTGCCAATATAAATCAGCTGTTGGCACTCCATTTTTGGTTTCCTCGTATAAAATATTTATATTTAAATTTTTATGAAAAAATCAGTAGTATTATTTATAATAATAATAATATGAATTATATGGGACGACACCAAAATGACGTGAAACCAAAATGATGTGACACCAGCCTAAAAATTTGTATAGAACGACGTTTCGAAATACTTTGGGAATTATTGTATGTCATTGGAAATAATATACTCTGAAATAAATGTTCAATAAAAAAATCTATATATTATTTTAAAAAATAAATATAAATAAAAATAAAAAGAAGGTCGCCATTGAGTTCATAGAAAGCTTAGATAGTTGCGTCGGAGCACAGTTATTTGGTCTTATTGTAAATTTGATCTACAATTCTTAATATCTCAGATTTTTTTTTTTACCTAAAATATTAAAAACAATTTGTTGTTTAGGAGACTTAAGCATCAAGGTAGAAATAACTAATGTGATGAATTGAAAGTTACTTTGTAATTTATTAGCCTTCCAGCTATTATAATAAGATAAATGTTTAGGTTATAGAAGAAATGGGAGACTTAATAATTTCAACCAAGGGATATTAATTGTGAGGATACAGGGATAGATAAACGGGTTCAAGGTAATTTGGACAGTTAGTCAAACCCAATTTATTTGAGCTTATCAATAATTGCACTATGGCAACTGAACCGCCCTTTAGAACACAGGTAAGCTGTGCCAGCAGATCTACCTTTAGGATCGGACTCTTTCCCACATCATTCATATAGGTAGACATGTGTCGCGAACTAGTCTATACCCTGTTGTCACCCTCAACTCATCTTTCAACCACAGACCAGGTACTTGAAACTGCTTTAGCCAATCTTGACCCGAGTCCCAAGTAATTGAGAATGGGAATGTCTTCAATGTTATTACCCACCAATCTAAAGTTAGACAAAAGAGAAATCTTTCTGCCGTAGATTGTTGCCTCCATATATTACAGGCAGCTTTAGTTAATCTCATACCTTCACAAGCTTATGGATAATCTCCTCGCAATAACGACGGGATGAATGGAAGGCTGACACAGATGCCTAATTGAGAGGGAGAAATAACCGATTCGAAAGCTGGTTCCAATTTAACTAAGGGAAATTGATGTTAAGGGTTAAGGGTAACTTCTAAGAAGATTTTGATTTTTAACATCTAGGAAGGAAAGAAAAATGGAGTTTAAAAACGAAGAATATGCCTAATATAAATATTTTTGAAGGTAACTAGATGGAATATTTCGCAGTTCTGCTTTTTTGTTGTGAAAATTTCTATAGGCTAATTATTATCAGAATAGCATTAAATGGAAACTCCAATAAAGTGATTGAATCCCTGTCAATAACCTTAAATCTGTTAAAATTGTCAGAAGGTGATTCATATGAAACACATATTTCTATTTTATATTTAATACAAAACCTATAAATTTTATTACCTTTTCCATGATCGATCACTTACAACACATTCGCACCTGGACCCTGTGTTTACATAAGCGGAATGTGGGGGGGGGGGGTTGTAGAACAGTTTGCCAAACGGCTAATTCAATATTTTAGCCAGAAAAATTTGCCTAAGTCTCGAGATTTCGCTAATTGATGTCTAGACCTTCGTGCCATCTATGAGCAAAATCTTCAGGCTTGCGTAATATTATTCTAGATAAAATAATAAGTTAGCCTTTTTTAAAAATCGGCTCAAATCGAACCGTTTAACAACACTAGTTATAGGTCCATGAAGAAGTGTGTAAGATTAATTAAAAGTAAGTAATTGGGAATTGGGAATTGATCTCCTACCAAACGTAAACTGCGCTTTTTTTTAAACATAAACGCGAAGTGGCAGATGATCAGTAATTTTATTTAGTATCTCATCTTATAATTGAACCTTTTATGATAATTTTGATATAGGTTTCATCAATTTGAATTATCATCTTAAAAATAAATTGTAAATATAAATAAAAACAAGTCTAGGCTTAATATCGGGTCGCTATTACCTCTCTACCTGCCTTATTGACAAATATTATTCCTTTTTTAAAAAAAAGGTATATTGATTGACTCTACAGTTATCAATTATTCTTTCATATTAAGTTTCAGTTTCAGTTTCGCATTATTTTAATTTTTAAAATATTTAAAAATAAAAAAATAAATCAGAAGAAAAAATTTTTGTAAATTTTTTATTATAAAAATAAAAATGGTATAATAAATAAAAATAATAGGGGAGAGGGGAAAATCAATAATTATAAATAGGATATTAATGAAAGAAATTAAAAATTTGAGTTAGAAAGGCTTTAAAAAACCCCTCCCGTTTTTTTTTTCAAAAAAAAACTTTTATCCTCCTTTGTTTTTCTAATTAAAAAGTATAGATTTTTTTTTATATACTTTTACGATTTTACATTTTCATCAAATTTTTGGGAATTGGTTTATATATTCGCGAAAAATCCATTTAGAAAAACCACAAACTCACACAAAAAAAAAGTATACAAAGATTATTTAATTCGGAAGGTTCCATTTTCTTATGTTCTGTTGCAGTGGAAATGAAGTAAAATAAAAAACTAATTTTTTTTTATTTATAATGTGTTAAGTATGTCCAGATTATTTCAAACTGGATCCAATATGCTACCGAGGAGTTAAGTCGGAAAAACACTCGAAAAAAATGAAGGTTGGGATCTTTTTAACCCCAATTCTTCGACTATCAAATTATACGTTTTAAAGTTTAATTGACTTTTATTTTTAACACTTTATTTAATGAAGAATGATTTTGGTCAGTCACCCACGTTGAGTGGTAGACAGGATTTATTTCGAAAATAATTAACTTTTACTAATTTTTCTTTCAGATTCTTGTTTATGATATATTATAACATATATTTTTTTTAGGGGGAAAAGGAGTATATGTAGGGGGTTGGGGGGGGGGGTGTTTAATAGTTTAAAATGTTATTTAACAGAACGGGCGATTTACCGAAGAGGGGGAATCATTCTTCACCACCACCCTGAAGGCGCCTATGTTGCCACCAAAATATAATCTCGTGATACAAGCCTATATATTAAATTTTTATTTGAATTGTTGGGTAGGAAATTACTATCATTTTATTTTATGGAAATTTTGATCCTGTTAGATAATAATGGGTTGGTTCTTTTTGATAGTGAATTCTAAAAGATATTTAAGCTATTAACGAATAAATTTTTAAGATAATTATTATTTTTTTATCGGTGATGGAATGTTTATACATATATATATATATTATTCTTTTTTTTTCAATGCTTAAATTAATGGTAAGATCTCCATCTCCTGCATTTCTATTGTAATCCATCTTTAAAATGATTGATTATCATTTATCATTATAAGATACTAAAATTATAACCCGCTCCAACTTTAGTGTTTCCTCAAGGACCCGGTATTTATAAAAATTAAAAGCGGGAAACGTTATAACCGGAAGGTTTGCAAATTATAAGATTTCTGGGGAACTCAAAGCTCAAAACTGTATTAAATCTTGTATAAAGTTTTATTATATTTTTAATATATAACATTTTTTTTTGTCTTAATAAAGCGATCATTTTTAAAAACCTTGTAAAATATTTATTCTAAACTTGAAGGTAATCATTCCAAAACCTGCAATTTTTTGCAATTCGTGAAATTTGAAATGATGAGAAATAAAAAGATTTAAGTTCAGGAATGATGATTGATATTAAGGAAAAAATAAATAATGTTAGATACAATAAATTAAAATAAAAGGAGATCAGTGTTTTGTCTATACCCTCAACTCTCCCTAAGTAAATAACGCGGAGGCATCTCTGATACTAATATATTTTAAGTATAAATAGGCTTTCACAGTTAAAGCGATCTCGAGGCGAAATATATAAAATACACACAAAATATAACATTTTTTGTCTTCGTCCCGACTTCGTACTGTGAATGGATAGTGATTACTCATTCACGGTTTGCGCGAAATTCGAATACAACATCTTATTTTGTATAATTCGCCGTGAATTCCTAACTATGAATGATGGGTAAGAAGGAGTCCATCTGGATGTATCTTTAACTCGATTAATTCGTACCCAAATATGTGCTAGAGGACCCTGAATAGTTCAATATCACCTGATATTATTTGGATCTGGCCAATAATTAACGAATCACTTTTATCTACTAATCACGTGTAAAATTCGAATCCACAGCTCATATGTGGAATGTTGCATTACATTTTTACAGAATTAAAATGCTATGCAATAATACAAGAAGGGCATTATGTCTTAAAGAGATTATATTTATGTACTTAGCCAGATTCTTCTTAAAAAGTGATTTGGATTGTACCTCCTCGCCCCCCCCCCACCCTCACGCTATAAATTATTTTTTTTGAATACCATGACACGTGACAAATCTTAATTGTATTTTAATGAAATATGATATTCAGTATTTATTGGGGGAGAAGGGGAATTGTAGAGATATAATTTTTACTTCCATAGGCAGATTTCCTACACACTTTCGCCATCTTGGCCACGTTTATGGTTACCTTTGATATAATGAATTTTTTTTTATTGATTTTGTATATATTGTTTTTTAATTGCAAAAAAAGGGGATAATTTTTTTTTATCTTTTCTATACAGCTGATTTTTAATAAAATGGGGGATTTAAAAGAAAAAAAATATATAAAAATTAATTAACACAAATATCATAAATCAAAAAAAAAATGAAGACAATATAATGATTAATATTGTCACGCGATTACAATAACAATTCAAACAGAATTTGGGATTAAGTTGTCATAAACTTTGCCTAAATAAAATATTTCTTTTCTTTTCTTTTCTTTTCTTTTCTTTTCTTTTCTTTTCTTTTCTTTTCTTTTCTTTTCTTTTCTTTTCTTTTCTTTTCTTTTCTTTTCTTTTCTTTTCTTTTCTTTTCTTTTCTTTCTTTTCTTTTCTTTCTTTCTTTCTTTCTTTCTTTCTTTCTTTCTTTCTTTCTTTCTTTCTTTCTTTCTTTCTTTCTTTCTTTCTTTCTTTCTTTCTTTCTTTCTTTCTTTCTTTCTTTCTTTCTTTCTTTCTTTCTTTCTTTCTTTCTTTCTTTCTTTCTTTCTTTCTTTCTTTCTTTCTTTCTTTCTTTCTTTCTTTCTTTCTTTCTTTCTTTCTTTATTTCTTTTTAGGCATACAAGGATAATTGTTTACTTAAGGTTTTTTCAATCCCACATTCGCGTTTAATATAAATTCTATTATACATACTCTTCTCTTAGAAATAAACCATTACTGAAATTTAGTTGAATAGGAAAAACTGTGTCATCAGCCTAATTTTATCCTATTCTAAAATGGCTTAATCAACTTTTTTATCCTAAAAAATTGGTATATCTTTAATGAGTTGATTTTATTGGTTCAAAGGTTATGCTCAAATCGGAAATATTTTATGGGGTGGAGGCGACTAGGGATTACGGGAAATAGAACCCTGAAAATTCAACTTACTTGAACCCGACTAGAAAATTTTTATAAATATTTAAGCTTGAGCGTGGCCCGACCTGGAATATCAAATTAAAATGAATATGAAAATTAAAGCATTTTTTTTATGAAGATGACTGAAGTAATAATCACAAATCGCTTTGTCTTTATCACACTATAAATTCCAATTATCATTTTATTTTGGTAAAAGAAAAAGAAAACAGCATTTTCAATGTTATTTTATTAGAATATTTTAAGCCATGGCCGTGCATCAAAATACTTTTAAATATCCGAACTTAAACTGGGCTGATTTTTTCTGGCAAAATCGGGACGCCAATGTTAGTCCCTAAAAGTCAAACGTCAGTAATATAAAGAATTACCCAATAATTTTAAATAAATTGTATGGCCGTGGTGCCCATCTTGTTTTATTTTCTAAACAGAAATCTGTTTTAGTCGGTCTATCTAGCTTCCTCGAACATAATTTTTTTTTTTTTAAAAAGAGGCTATTTAGATTTAGTCTACATATAAAATAAAATAGTCCAGGACTTAAGACTAACCAGGACACGGTCAAAAAACCCAAGAATCCTTGGGGTCTTTTTTATTCATATTAAATATGGCCACGATTTTATTGTTTCGATTTTATTGCTTCTCAATCAAATCATTTAAACAAATTTTAAAGTTTAATCAAATATATATGTCGTATTGGGATATTGAATCCATAGGGGAATCCCTCCATTTTAAGCTCATTTAAAATGGACGATTTTTTAAAGATTGGAAATGTATTCCAGAATATGTAGAAAACTTACATTGTGAAATTTATTTCGCTGTGAATTTTAGAACCACTTCACAAATTTACATAAATTTTTATATCGATTTTTAAAAAATATAAATTAAAATGATATATACACATAAAGTTCTAACGGAAATTATCTGAAATAAATTACAAATAGTTATTATTTTATACGTGCTCTGAAATAACATTTCAGGTCAAATAAGATAATAATTTATGATTTAAGAAAATTTCCCTCAAGTAAAATGATTTTAAAATAAGATTAAATTCCAAATTCCCCGCGAATTCAAAATTAAGTGATGTTGATAAATGGCCCGATTTGGGGTAGAATGATAGGAAAACCTCAAAATTTGGCAAATAAGAGGTCCAATCTACCACCTGTGAGCAAAAATCTCAGACTTTACATAATAGTGCTAAATTGCACGTTTCAACTCAGCGTTTCAAAACGCAAATAATGCATTTTTAATGTATTCTTTTAAATTGGACAGTATTTTATTTTTGTTTTAAATTTAGACGTTTCATATTAAAAAATAAATAAAAATTAAAACAGTTCAATTTAAACATAGCTTGCGTTTACGTTGTTTTTATTTGCGTTTTGAAACGCTGCTTTGAAACGTTCAATTTGTGCGCACTATAATATTATTTTTGGCTAAAACTCTTAATAGGACCGTTTTAAAAAAAATAGACTCAAATAAGGCACCTTATTGGGATATGGGATATATATTTTTATTATTTCGGTAATTTGCCATTTCTATCTATTTTTTTTTAAAAAAAAAAAACTCTCTAAAATATGATAATTATCTTGTCATTTTTTTTAGTTATATATAACCTTTTTATAATGTTAAGCTTCGTACATAATTATATTTAGACAGTAATGTGTTGTGATGATTCATAAAATATTTATGGTTTTTTTTTTGAAAAATGATAATTTTTTCAGAAATACAAATAATGTAATAAAAAGGAAAAGATTTTTTTTTTATAAAAATAAAATTTTTTCAAAAATTTTTTTGAAAATTAAAAAAGATATTTTCATAAAAAAAAATATATGTTATAATAATAATAATAATTGATTCTGAATCCCCGATAATGTATTTTTAATGGATTTTATTGATTTAAAATTATATAAAAAAAATAAAATAAATAATGTATATTGATATTGGGCGGTGGTCTCTATCCAAAATTTGTTAGGAATTTTGTATTTTTTAGAGAAATAAGGGATCCGTGGGATTTGGGGAACTCTCGACTTTATATCATTTACTGAAAGACATTTTTATGAAATTTGAAATTGACTGAAAATTGATTCGCCATATGCTTTTATTCAGGGATTCAAACTGAACCCGGAAAAGAGAACCCGAGTTTTTGAAAAAAATCCCTACCCGAACCACACCTGAACCTATTTATAAAATTTTCAAAACACCGAACCGAATTCGGGTATTTTATTTGAACCCGGGTTCAACCGGGTTCAGTGTATTGTTTATAATCATATATTAAAATATATATATAATTGTTAAATACAAATATTAATAATTTAGATGAGATTTTATAATATTTTCAAATTTCCAATAAAGTGAAGTGTTAATATATTTGAAACAATTTAATTAATTTACGCCATTTTTAAATTTTAGTTAAAATTTATTCTCAAAGTTTCTTATTGTATAGTGTTAATAAATTTTAAACAATTAAATTCAATTACGCCATTTATTTTTAATTTCTGACTTATTCTCAAAGATTAGAAAGTGAACAAATTCAAAGTTAAAATTATTATATTAGATATTGTTAATTTAAAAAAAAATCTAACTTAACAAAGATATAGGGCAGTTTTTGCAAACTTTTGTATTTTTAACTATATTTTGCCTATTATAAATAGAATAAAAAATTAATTTTTTATACCAAATTTATGTCTAGTTTTTTAACTATGATTTAAATATAAAATTTTTTTTTATCAATTCAATCTTAAACCCCCGGAACTAAACCCGGGTTCAAAGATATTTCGCTGAACCGAACCCGAACCGAACCCACCTATTTTTTTACTTTAAACCGAACCCCGACTAAAATTTTGCCGGGTTCGCATCCCTGCTTTTATTAGTGTTTTAAACCGTTCGATTCGAGCCGATTTCTAAGAACGGCTAACTCAATATTTTAGCTAGAAAAACATTGCTTAACCCTCGAGACTTTTCTAATAGATGTGTAAAACCTTTGTGCCATCTATGAGCAAGGTTTTCAGACTTGCATTTTATTTTTCTGGATAAGATATTGAGTTAGCCATTTTAGAAAATTTGCTCAAATCGAGCCTAATAACACTAACTTTTATGTATTTATTTTTTTTTTCGAAAATTTATATGCAAAATCTATATAAAAAATTGATATAAATTTTAAGAATACTTAAAAAGTTCTGGGCTAAATTGTCTGAAATTCACAGTGTGGATGGAAGCTTCTTCCATATGGGGTACTCGGATTTAAAATATTTTTAAAATCGCTCTGGGGTAAATGATTCAAAATTTAAAAATTCCAAATCCCAATGGATTCCATTACCCCCAAAACGACATATATAATATATTCGATAGTCAAAAAATGATTTTTTTTTTAAAAAAAATTTCCAATCTTAAAGTTTTGAAGATTTCAATCTCTAAGCAATTCATAAAATCTTGATTTATTTATATTTTCACCCTCTAATAATAATATAGCGCTATAATTTAGGGATACATTTAAATCAGTTTCCTTAGCTACATTTCTATACCGGAGTGAGCAGAAGTATTTTTTTGGAGCGCGGGCTTTCCAATAAGATAGCAAATTAAATATTGCTATGCCGCAGATTAAAGTGTCTAATTTTATTTTTATTACCTGGGAATTATATTCTGAAAATCTGGCTTATAGTTTGATTCCCAATAAATGTATTGCTCATAACACTCTTAATTATCAATCATATTTATAATAAATTACATGATAATAAAATACCACTCAAATCTTCGATCGATTTAATTATGAGATTCTAACCTTACTTTTCAGTATAAAATTGGTTAGATTCCAAATTCTATAACGGGGCCAATTACCTTCATTCCCCCTACATTAAAGGCCTAAAATACATAAATAATTCATCTTTTTTTAAATTTATAAAACAAAAAGTTATTTTATTATAATTGTTACTGTAAGTTTTAAAAAGAATTATCATTTATGAAAATGGTTAAAACCTTTCCTAGATTTTTATAGTCGTATTTTATATTCTCTCTTAATTTTTTTTTGTATAAAAATGTGATTAATTTTTATTTTTCGTTAAAATTTTTATTTGAGTTTTAAGTGGCAATTTAATCGTTATTACAAAAATGATTTTTTTTTAAAAAATAAAAATATTAGAAAATTGTTTCTAAAAAAAACTTTTTTTTTAAAAAAACGTATATAATGACCATAGTTATCTTTGATAATGGAATATATAGTTTAAAAATATTCCTTCCTTCCTTCCTCAGCTGATACCATCCGATACCCAATGCCAAAAAATTAATTCCTATTAATTTTCAATTTACATATATTTTTTTTTAAAATTAATCATGTTTTTCCGATTTCATAATCATATTTTAAAGAGGGATATTAAAGATCATCGGAATAATCCAAGAGGTTAAATTCATCAAAAGATAGTGACAATTTCTCTTAGGGATTCGAATAGAATATTTATATTTTATTAACCTTTTTAATTTTCAATGTATATATTTTAATAGTATTAATTTTAAAGCCTATTTGATAGAATAAAAAGAAATATGATGAAAATTTTTTTTTATAATCTCAAGGTTGATACTGTATCCTCTTTTAACAACTTTTAATATAAAAAATGTTTTTATTTAAAGATATTAAATATAAAATTGTATTTTTTTTAATTAATCAAAAAAGAATTTCCCCTAAAAATTATATATTCTAAAATATATTAAAATTAAAATTGAGATAAAAAGATACAAGTTATGTAAAATTTTTATTTAAAATTTAAATTTTATGAAATTTTTATCTCTCGATTGTCGTAAAACTTTAACAATTTATTTAAAAAAAAATATATCTGTGCATTTATATTGATATTTTATTAAAATTTATCCAAAAAAAATCGAAGTTATTTATCGGTAGGGTAGGGATCAATGACATATAATAATACCTAGACTGTCGCTGCATTCAATAAAAGTGTACATCAATGAAAACAGCTGGGGACCCCATTTTGGTGACCCGTATCATTATTAAAAATTTTATAACTAGAGGCCAATTTATTCCTATGTCTGACACAAACTTTATTAAGGTATTGCCTGATCATCGAGATAATAAGGAAGCAAGCTATCGATTTAATAGTAGTTTTTAATGTGAGAATAATTATTATATGAGTTACCAAGATGGCGGATCCGGCTGATTTGCATTCAACAACACTTTCAAATGCATTATTATGAATGCGTCTTCAGTCTAGGTATTATTAAATTGGGGGGGGGGGGGGATAAATATTATTAGAATATATTAAATTTTTTTGAAATTATCTAATCATAAAAGCCTATTTAAGACTCTAATAGATTAGAAATATCGATACTATACTACTGGTCTAAACTCAATCTGTATTATCAAATAATTTTAACCTCTTTTCTTCTTAAGATTATGATTTTTAGAACAAAACCTTTCTCTATTTTTTTTGTTAGCCCGACTGAGTGATAAGTGCTAGCGGCGTCAACTTGTTTGGATTGGTAATATAAATTTATACATTTGTAATCTATTAAAAAGAATGACCACAATTTCAATTCATAAAAAAAAATGGGTGATCTTCGAAAAAAACTAATCAATATTTTTGAAAAAGAAGTGTTTGAAAAAATTAATTTTTTGCCCAAAATTTTGAGAAATAATTTGAGATATTAAAAGACTATAAAAGTATTTTATTATCTAATAAAAATATCTACGATAAAATATTGTACAAAAAAAGATTTATATTTAAATGATAAAAGGTGTTCGTAACCCGGTCCAGATGATATAAAAATACTAACACAGATTATATTCTAATATAAAATTTGACACAGTAAAATAGGGTTCAAAGCTTGTTGCATTTATTACATTGTATATGATTTTTAATCTTATTACTCCAGAGATAAAATTAATCCAGTTAAATTTTCTTTAAATTTTAGCGTTAAAAACATATCTTCGAGTACAAATTTTTATTGGGTCAACATAAGGTAATCATTTTTTTTTCTCACGAGAGGTACATATCATAGTTATCTATTTTAGGATAAAATTTCAAACCTTAAATTTAAATTAGTTTTTAAATGAATCAGACTAGACTCTGATGCAGCCCTTGATCAACTCTCCGGTCTCCCTTAGTAACTAATAATATTTTGGAATTCCTGATATCTCATTTTCTTTCTGGATTCTTTTTTCTTTTAAAATCTCTTCCCCCCTAATTAACTTGTCGCAAAATTGTTATCTGAATAATCGACATGGTGGCCTAGTGGTGTATGATGTATGTTTGTAAACCGAAGGTCCCAGGTTCAATCCTGGCAAGGAGCTAAAATATTTCGGGTTTTTCTTCGATGAAGGATGTGTACATACATCTTATAAGATTTTCTGAGCTGAGAAATGCTACCCCGGTCCGACAGGCTTGGACAGACGGGTGCTAGGATACTTGTCCAATGAACCAAATAAGATGGCCAGCTAAACTCGTGGGTCATTCAAGGATGATAACGATCTCTTGACCAGCACTAGGATAATAGTGACCTCGGGAACCTTTCAAGCACTGTATACCAAGCTACAATGGATTTGATAACGATACTCCGGTGGGAGATCAAGCTTATAATAGAATCGATAAGAATACTTCGGTGTACTCTGTAGGATATCTGTCGATATTAATGCTTTGGTGTGAGGAATATGTGGGATATCTATCGATATTTAAAGAGTGAGACCAAGATACAATGGCCTCGGTGGGAGATCCAAATGATCGATCAGAAATATAAAAATAGATAGTATGAGTAATAAAGTTGAGAGAGATTGAAAAGGAGCTTACCATCAGAAAAGGTAAGCGAAAAGGGGAAAAAAAATGTTATCGAATAACATGTCTTTCGCATTATCATCTTGTATATTAATTTATATTAACAAAAAAAAAGTTTTTTTTTTTTACATATCATAGATATATGATATTTCCTTTTCTCATCTGACAAACAACAGTGGTATACTCCAGCCATAAATTATACTAGATATCCCTTTTATTATTACCTCATTCTATTACTATTTATAGGGATCGCATCTTTACCTGACTTTATTCTAATCCAATCCTGCATTAAATAATTTCTGAGGCTCACCATCATGCGCCTTATTTATTTTTATTTATTTTTATTTATCTCGTTCCCTCTTTATTTCTCTACCTCCCAAGTAATGATCTTGCTATCATCGTTTTCATCTCCCCCATCATTTCGTCAACTTCCTTATTTTTATTTATCTCGAGTCTATTGATCAATTCACTGTCTTTCCATTTTCTACCTTGCATTTTATTTCCATTTCCTGTTTCCTATTTGATTATCTATCCAGACTATTTTTTTTTAACTTCTATCTTCCATTGTGTCGGGTGATTATTTCTTCTCTCTTCTTGCCCTTCTGGCCAGATCTAATTTTCACTTCAAATAGCGTTCTTCTTTTGCTACTATCCTCATAGTAAAATACCACTTTTCCACTCTTAGCATTCTTACCCCTTTTCTCTCGTGTGTTCTTCTGCTGATAGAATAGTAAATATCTAAATATTATAATAGTTGTTTGAGAAAAAAAAATCTATGATAGTTAATAAAGATGGATATACTGCAAAAAATTTTGTAGCGACAGCTTATCTCTATTTGAAAGTTAAAAAAACAACTACATTTTTTTTTCCTAAAAATAATTTAAAATTTTTTTTAAAAAAAAAAAATTCAATAATCATTATGTCCATATAATAAACAATATATTTCTTTTATGGTTATCGAAAATAAAATTGTTATAAAAAAAATTTAATTAATATTAATAAAAAATATATATATTAAATTTTTTTTTATGAAAGTAATTCTTTTGTGAGTATAAAATGAGAGTCATTTATAGTTTTTTTTTGAAAATTTAATTATACTTAAATAGTTAAGGTAATTAAATAAAAATATGGCTTGAAAATTTCATAATGAAATATAAGGTGATGGCAAATATTGCATATAATAACTCTAATTTTCCCAAACAAAAATGAATGATTTAAAAGGTCGAAAGGTAATTGGGCATGAAGGGTGTTGAGCAGGAAGGGTGATTGACATGAAGGGTGTTAGGCATGAGGGTTGTTAGGCATGAAGAGTGTTAGACATAGAGGTTGTTAGGTATAGTATGGAGAACTTAATAGGCATGAAGGGTATTATGCTTCATGGATGTTCGTTATAGATGTATTGTTGAAATAATTGGGTTAAGGGGAGGGGTGGTTTAAAATTTAAAATTACGCTATAATATATTTCTAAGTAAAAAATGATGGTGGAGAATTTCAGCCTTTTTAACCCCCACCTCCTTTGTAATATAATGGTGTTATACATAGTGGATGTTTTAAATGTTATACATAAAGAATGGTGATATGAAGTTTTCTAGAAATGAAAGATGTTAGATATGGAGAGGTGATAGGTATGGAGACAGTATTAAGTAGTATGAAGGAAGCATGTTAGCTATGACGGGTGTTAGATATGAAAGGGTGATGTATGATGGATGTTAAGTATGAAGGGTGTCAGATATGAAGGATGTTATGTATGAGAGATTGAAAGATTTTAATATAAAAGGCGTTAAGGGTGGAACTAAGCTGTTTGATATGTGAAAAATACTATAAATATAATGTGACTATATTTTTGTTTAATTCTAGGATGAGAAAGCAGGTTTCAAAGCATGGATAGTTTCACATCCGAATTATTATAATTTTGTGAAATTATAAGTATAACCTCCCTCTTCCGTTTCTTATGTATTAGAACATTCGCGATATTAGGATATTCGCATCGAAATATTTCTCCTGAGCAAAAAATTTGTACTTATTATTCAGGAAAAATTCGTAGATTTTCTGGCACCAATCCTCATCGAATAAAAATTCTAAATAAGGACCTTATGGGGACAAATTCTAGAGAAAATTATCTTTTCTAATTAAAAAAAAGGTTATGCTCCCAAAATTTGATTTCATGAATAATAGTCAATTATATGAAATACAGGACAGCTATCTGCAACAACCTGTCAAATGAGAATTCACGAAATGGAATATTTTTTTTAAAAAAAGTATTTATTTATTTATCATTATTGTGCCTATCTTAATCTTTTATTTAAGCTAAGAATAACACTATAATGAATGATTCAAAAACAAAACAAAAAATATTAAAATGTGTTGTAAGTAAAAGATTATTGATAAGGTGTCGATCATCACGAATAGATGCTAAGAATATTGGAAGCACGGTATCGAGTGATCCCTATTAATTTAAGTATTGGAGTTTTGTGATTTTGAAAAGAAATAGTAGAATTGCATAGTGACATGTGATCGACTTTCTTCCCATCTGTATTTATATTTATATTATAATTCTATTACAGATACATTTAACAAAATTCTCCTTTACCTAAAACGCTAACATTGTTGCCGAAATCAAGTTTATTCTTTTCAGTTTAATACTCTTAAAAATAGCTTTTCGACAAACACAAATTACAATTTTAGGATATAGTGTCATGAAGAAACCCCTGTTAAAAATAATATTATTTTTTCTTTCAGGTGAATCCAGTTTACAAAATAAAATGTGGTAATATTAAGAATCGTGTTATCTGAAATGAGAATGGAAAACCATTAAATATTTAGCAAGAACAATGATAAATATGATTTATGAATTCAAAAGAGTGTTGGAAGTTTGGCCTTCTATACAGCATAATAAACTCTTAAAAATATCAAGAAATATTAAATCAGTATCTTCAATAATTATTATTATGGCGTAAGGATACTTCACTTCAACAATACGTGCCATGTCATACCGAAATAGACTAATCTGGTTATCCTATAAAAGGATTAATATAATAAAATAGCCAACATCGACCTGATTTAAACCAAATAAAACCTAAGGGAATACCATGTATAAAACAATTCAGCCATATTATTAGGATGAATTTAAAGAATAGATGATATATGGAATTTTATTTGGCTAGAATTATGCAAGTAGCAATACCTGATGAATATATTAAATACAATTGGACTTTATGTAGCTGTATTATTTATTTTTAAATGTAATATAATATTTTTATATATTCTAATATCTATATTAATATAATTAATAAATATATAAATAAGTAAATTATCAGGGGCGTCGCTAGCCTTTACAATCTCAGGGGGCTCAATATTCAAAATAACATTTTGTAACTATAAAATATGATATAGAGTGATATGATGAAAGCAATTAAGAATTTATATATTATTGTCGCACCATCTCCAGTTGGTATATTAAATCTTAAAATAATAATAGTTTGTAATAATATCAAAAATATACTGGTGTTAAAAATTTAAATCAAAACTGTTTTTCAAGAAAAAAATAGCTTTCCTAAAAACACATAAAAACTAGAAGATAAGATATCTAATTTATTACATCCACTGTGGAATGAAAAATTAGATGTTTAATTTTAATAATATTTTTAAATAAATAGATGGCGTTAAAGAATTGCATGCAAATTGTTACTTATATTTATTATTAAAAGCATTTATTAGTAAAATATATTAAAATAATTAACTGTAATATAATATAAAACCATCAAATACGTCTATAAAAGTTGCATTTTATCTAATATTTTATAAACAACTGTATATAGTAGAGGATTATAAACTATATGTCTGTCTACTAACTTTTTATAAAGAAATCTCTTATATTTATTTGGACCTTTAAAATATTTTTAGGAATAGGTATGATAATAAAATTTAAAAATAAATATACAGTTGATTAGTGATTTTGAACTCGGCTAATTACAATATTAAATTTATTAATTTTCAATTAATAAATGATTATATTTATTAAATTAGTTATAAAATAATTTAAATAATAAAAGTGAATTAAGCTTCAACTGTTAATGCTAAATTAATATTTGGGAGTGATATTGATATTCCTATGTTAACACAGAATTTGATTGCAAGCTGATATAGTGAAAATATAATTTATATGAATTAATCTATTCTAGTAATTAAAATAGTATTCATTTTAAAAAAAGTTTAGATAGTCTTATTAATTTTTAAATAATAAATTTAAATCTATATATTACATAATAGAATTATAAAAGAAATCTTTCAGGGGCAATCAAAAAAATTTATTTTTAGTTCAAGGGGATATTAAGGAGCCATTAAAAAAAAAATTATTCAGATTTTTAAGCCCTAACTCCCCCCCCCCCCCACCCTAGTGACAGCGCTGTAAATTAATATAATAAATAAATAATAAAATAAATGAAGTAATTTAAATAAAGTGATATTATCGAAATTTATTAAAATTTATAAATAAACAAATATATTGCGAAATGGACGAATATATGAAGTATTACACTAAATATTTAGTAAATTTTATCTTTATATATCAAAACCTGTTATTCAAATAATATACCAGTGTTGCTGAACGCTTAAAAGTAACGCGTTATCCCTATCGCTATTTTACAAAAAACTCGCTACTGATATTTCTCAAAGTAGCGCGCTCTTAGCTACTTTAAAAAAGGTAGCTTAGAGCTAGCTATTTTTTTTTAACTAGCTACTTACTTTTTTAAAGCTACTTTGGATTTTTTTAAAAAATATATATTTTGCGTATCTCTATTTCCACAAATAAGCATATTGGTATAAAAATATGAAATATATAATATAAATTCTTTTTTCCATACTGTCATACCCAAGTCTAGAGCGAAGATCATAAAGTATAAGCTTTATCGTACTAAATAATTGTTCAACTTGAGGGCAATGCAATATTAAATTTAATAGATATTTTAAGAAAAATCATCAAAAATTATCATATGAGTATTTTTAGATCTAAAAAAATGCTTCTTCAAAAGTATTATTATTTGTTTCAAAAAAATCATATATAGTATGCGGCGTTTTTGACCTGGCTAGGGTATCCTAGCTTGGTTTAGTATTAATTAACGTTATTATTAGCAATCAAGTTGCCCTTTGAATTCAGGCAAATTTAACAATTCAACTTGAAATTAGGGCAAACAATTGCAGCTATGTTTAACATACAGATAATAAAGATAGTAATTTATAAAATATTATCATAAAATGTATAAGTTTGATGATAAAAAATGAGTACAATTAATTATTTATTGTAATTTTTAATTTATAAATAATATCTTATGGTCAGTTAAAACAGACAGTGTTTGGACTGGAAAATCAACTTTCACATAAACTCATCTAGCTCGAAAACTATTATAGATTCAAATTTTATTTTTAAGATTAAGGATTGGGCCTTCACATTGATATTAAATTTGTTTGATATATTACCTTTAAATGTTTTCTCAAGTAGAACCCACTAGTTTTGTTTGATAATAAAACTTTCTGGCAAATCTTACAACGAAATTTATAACCTGTGTTAATTTTTTTTATTTAAATTAAAATATTTTGCGAATTTAGGAAAAGGAAATTCCATATTATCATCACTATCCATAGAAATTTCCAAAATTATCTTCAATATCAATTTCTATTGTCGACTTAAAATTATAACTAGATTTATACTGTATGTTTTTAAATATAAATTTAAATTTCAATATTAAATTAAATATAAAGAATGTGATATTGGAATTTCTAAATTAGAAGCGAGATACCACTATCGATATTTTAGCTTGCTACTTTAGCAGCACTGTAAATAATATTAAGTATTAAAAAGATATTAATGGGCATTATTTAAAAGTCTTACTTGTCAAAAGATATTTTAATATGTATCTTAATAAAAAGGTATCATTTCATTACAATTTATTTCAAAATATACTTAAGATGCCATTTTTTATTACGAATATCTAAGGTGTGCATGCTAAAATCAAAATTTTGAATAAAATTTTTAATCTATTGTTAGAACTCAAAATTTTAATATAGCTTAATCCTGAAATTTCATTCAAAGTTTGATGGCTGTTTCGTATCCTCGTATCATCTATAGAGTTGTTTAAGAAAATTGTATATAAAATTCTTCGATTTTTTTTGGCCCTTTGTGTAAAAAATTTGTTTTTTTTCGTAATTGTAAAAGAAATAAACTCGCAGAATTTTAATAAATTTAAATCCAAGAAAGGGGGTAGTTATTAGTTCTAAACTCCCATGCCTTGGGCCGGGTCTAGCCCCCATATATTTCTGATTATGCATTTTTTTTAAAAAATATTTCTTATTTTATGATTGTTTTTATATTGCTTTTTAAAAAAATGTAATATCTTTTTATTATCATTTACTTGAAGTTGACCAAACAATTGGAAGCAATAGCTCTATATTTCATTCTTTATTAGTGCCTACCTGTATAGTAAGAAAAAAATTATATTCGCAGCAAGTTTATGGCTAATTTTGGGTATAAAAATCGACAGACGATATTTCTTCTGAAAATTTTATTAATATTACATGCTTAAGATGGCGAAATATGTGGGAAAAATGCCAAAATTGATATTATATCCATAACGAAAAAATATTAAAGTTCTGGTTTATGTTAATATTGCCTTACTTAATGTTTCTTCAATCACTTTCACCTACTATAAAAAAAAAATTAACTGAATTATAAGCAAAATAAATACGATGTTTCGAAGAATTAATTTTTATACTTATGTATATCAATAATTAGTGCGTATTTAATACATTTTTACTGCCTCAAGCCTTTTGGTAGATAGTTTAAGAAGTATTATTGGGACAAAATAAAAACAAATTGCCACGATTGGCATTAAGCCAGAACAAATTCTATAAGCAGTGATTTAATTACTTCAAACATAAATATTAATATATCAAAGTCAGGCACTTAAACATAAAATATTACAGAAGGGCATTTATTTAAAATCAAAATAAACCATAGCAAATTTTTTTTCCCTAACATGTTTTCCATAGAGAGTCCAAATGATCCTTCATCTTCATTTTTCTAAATTATGAGTAGAAAATTATTTTAAAAACAGATAATTTTACCCCAACATATCCAATTGAAGGGGGGGGGGGGGGTTCATTCCAGAAAACCTCTCCTGTAAATGCCATTGATTTATTAATAGATAAAGATAGGTCTAAAAATGTATTGATAAAAACACTTTTTTTAAAAATGTATTATAGATATAAAATACCAGTTATATAGACATTAAAACAACTCTGACCTAAATATATTTTTATCAAAAAACTTTATATTTGTATATATTTATTATATTATTACATAATGACCTTCCAAATTTGATGATAAAAACTAAACTTATAAATTAATTATAGACTGTATATTTGTAAAAAAAAAAGTTAATGAATCTACGATGCATAATTGCTTATTAAAAAACAGTTTTTTATTCTTCTCTCTCTTTACTAAAAAAAAAACTTTACACTCCTTATCAATATTCATGCAATCTTATAAACATTCGAAATTTTTCTTATTATAATAACGGTTAAATATAATACATATAACATTTTACTTAATAATTTTCCTATTTTTTTAAAAATAACGATTAAACAGTAAGCAAGCAACTTTTTGAGCTTTTTAATTAAATATAATAACAATTTATGAATATAAAATTTTGATTTCGATATTGTTTTTAACCATTTTTGGCTTTTTTTCACCTTCAAGGAATGTTTTAGGCATTAGACAAAATTCAAATTAATTTTTTAAGTTATATAATTATAATTCTCTGATTTTTTTGGGGGGAAATATTATTTAAAAAGTTTTATATCAACAATTTTATACTTTTGAAAATGAATATTTTATAATTTACATATATAACACTACGCTTTTATTTTATAGTGTAAGGAAAACTTGTCTGGCTTTGGGCATCTGCTAGCCGAATAAATAATATTTATATGATTAAAGTTTTTAAGGACTATAAAAGATAAAAGTTTTTCTTTATTTCTAAAATAACTACCATCAAAGTCTTTGTAATGTTTTCCTGAAAATCAATATTACATATCTTAATAACATTGGATTATAAATAACAAAAAATCATTCTCACTTATGTAAAATGAGCCCCTTATAAGTAGGTTAGGTTATATTTTAAAATATATTTAAAACAATTTAAAGGGACGAAAATAATTATATACATTTTTTAAATTATCAACTGTTTGGATTGTACGGCATGAACAGACCTACTTAATTTTATATTAGTCATAAATTGACCACATTAAATTTTAAAAATATTTTTTTTTTGGATTTTAATAGTGTTTTTAATTTATTTTTTGGGTTTGCTTTTTATGATATTTTACGAATTTTTAAATTATTGCAGAAAATTCTACCCTCTCCCCCCCACCCCCCTTCTACTCCTATTATCCTGGTGAATCAAATTAATATAAGGTGTTAATCTATGCATAATTATACTTATGTAATTATATTAGGATATGACTCATAACTAGTGCTGTTAAAAAGCCCCATTAGGGTCAATTTTCTAAAAGGGGCCCGATTAAAGATTTTAGGGAAAATAATTTTCTATAAGCCTTGGAGAAGATTTTACTCATAGGTGACAGAAAGATTTTGACTTCTACTTGACAAATCTCGAGGCTTACATAATATTATTTTGACTGCGTTTAGCATATCACACAAATATCAAAACTTACCCACTTTTTCTAGGGTTAACCCATTGCCAATATCCAAACCACATTTTCTACGTTATCATTATTATGTATCCCTTTCATACATGTTCTACAAATAATGGTCATTCTTGCTAACATAAAACTTCCCTTATCCCGCTATTATGTACCCATTTCCGTCATCTGTTGGATTATATTTCTAGCATTTCTTTTCCCACACACATCACAAGGCCACTTACTGGATTCCACCATTTTTAGATTTCTTCACCAATCCTCACCTTTGACTTTGCTGCATTCATTTTCAGACTTTGCTTCCATAGTCATCTTCCATTAATTAATTTTATCCCTCAATTCTTCTTCACTGTTTGCCATAATAATGTACTCAGCACCGATCCTTGATAAAGTCCTACCTCCACTTCAAAGCTTCCACTAATACCACAATCTGCCCGTACTGCTGTTTGTGCTCCCACTTACATTGCCATCACTGCGATAACCAAACATTCCTCCATACCTGATTTTCTCAAGGCCCATCTAGTAACCTCATGTGGCACCCTGTCAATGCTTTCTCCAAAATAAAACCCACAATATAGTTTTTTTTCCTTCGCAAGATATTTCTGCATTTGTTTCACCACAAAAATCGCATCTGTCGTGCCTTTTGCCGATGTAAAACCAAACTGCATTTCATCAATTTTAGTTGTCCCTTATTCGCTTCTCTACCACCCTCTCAAATATCTTCATTGCATATTCCAAGAGTTTAATAGCTCTTTAAGACCCGCAATTTAAAGGATCACATTTTCCTTTGTATACCGGGATAATAATACTGCCAGTCCTTGGGAATAGTTACTTCTGTTACAATTTGATTGGATCCCTAAGTAATCAGAACCTTTAAACATCTCTGATACCACCATCGTTAAACCCGATGCCTTCCCTTTTTTCATCTTTTTCACTGCTCTCCTTATTTCGTCCTTGCCAAATTTACACCCTAGACCTTCTACCTTTGCAAACTAATATTATTATTCCATTCATTTTCTTCGTTCAAAAGTCCTTCCATGTAGAACTTCCAGATATTTACAATATCACTATTATCAATCACCATTTTTCCTTCCATATTTTTCAAACATTTAACACCTACCACATTCTACCTCTTTTTCTCCATCTGCTTTGCCATTCGAGCCACATTTCCTATTCCTTCAGCGCATTCCATTTCTTTAGCAAATTCCTGCCTTTTTTCTTACGCCATTGCTATTAATTTTTTAGCATTTATTTTCGCTATCTTGTCAATATCGTTATCACTATTTTCTTTACTACCATGCTTTGGAGCACCTCTATTTCTCATCCACAGATTTCATTACCTCCGCGTTTTACCACCAATCCTTATGTCTAGGCGACCCTTTTATCCATCCACATACCTACTCAGTTGTCATCACCCAGGATTTCTTCATGGCTTTCCCACTTGCCATTTACCCCAGAGTGCCACCTCTTGAATTGACTTATACCACTCTCCTCCTTCAATTTCCAAACCCTCAGCCTTGGCACAAACTCTTAGTGATCCTGGTGCCTATTTAGACTTCCTATAACTAGTCGATTTGATTAAAAAATTCCTCCCGGTATCGCTTTCACATTTTTACTAAACATCTATCATATCTCCTTAACAATAAATAATCCACTCCACTTTTTCCTGTTATGTAAGAATTATTCATTTCTTCTTCATGTAACAAGAATATCTCATGGGTAATTCTTAGAATTCCACGGGACATTTGAAAATTAAGAATAAAAAAAAATTGGGAAAAACTTATGTTCGTTTAAAATTAGTTATGACCATTTAAAACAAAGTCTAATATAAAAAATTAAAAAACGACGTTTTTTTGAAATTAAAATAACTTTATAAATATATTGTTATAACTTCGAAATTAGTGATCAAAAATAAATTATTAAAACACCACAATTGGAATTTTAAAAATAACTATAAATTACCATATTAAAATCCATTAAAGAAATCTTGAGGCTTAGGCAATATTTTTCTGGCTAAAATGTTGAGTTAGCCGTTTTTAAAAATCGGCTCAAATCTAGCCGTTTAACAGCACTAGTCAGAATACAACTGCATACAAAATATTTCGTCACAAATTAGTATAAAAAAAGACAAGATATAAAGCCAGTGTTATTTGAATTTGGGTCGATATATTGACTACTTGGATATTAACCCGACCCCCCCCCCCTCTTTAAAATATTACCTAATTCTACATTTTTTGTCCTTGAATTTTTATATAAATCGTAAGAACAATCTTATATTAATTTTATGATAATAGTAAAAGATATTTCAAATACAAAATTTAATTTATATGCAAATATTATGTAAAATAATTTATGTGGCCATTTATCTAGGCAAAGATTTCAGTAAATAAATCAATTTTTAAATAATATATCACTAATCTAATGATATAAGATTTAGTACTTAAATTTTTTTTATGAAAGTAAATTTAATTTTTGCTGAATTTCACTGGTAAAAGAAAAATCGACAAAAAAAAAATTAGTGTCTTTAAATTTAAAATTGATACATTAAATATTATAAATTTTAAATAAGATTATGTTTTATATTTTTTTTGAACTATTATGCAAAAGTTGGCCAAATGGGTGAGAATATGTTTTATATTTTCTGAACTTATAAAAAGTGAGACTGCAAAATAATATCAAATAAACTATAGACCGTTCAGAGGGGAAACGTGCGGTATTAGTTTAAATGATGTGTTAAAGATGCAGAGCTACATTTTCAAAATCGTCTTTAAATATTGTGAAATAGTTTAGCCACTGTGAAAAGCGAAAAAGTCACCATGTCTTATTACATCTTATTTTTGAAATGTAATTCTGTTAAGAGGCCAGTCAACTCAGATTTTGAACTAGTGCCACCCTATTCTGCTTTATTTTAAGTTTACATTAAATCTAAATAGCATCTTTTTATTCATTTTAGAGGAGGCTATATAGACGGCCAAACATATTTTTAATTAGAAATTAGAAAAATGTTGGGAAACGGCCCAGGGTTTTATTATACGATTTGGACGGTTATTATATCAACTTTGGTCGATAAACCTTGATAATTATTTATACGCCTGTTTCTCACAAATAGAATATCAAGAAGTTAAGGAAAAAGATGTTGGCAACATAAGATATGTTTATTATATCCGTAAATCATAAGCGTGTTCAAAAGTAATAAAAGTAAAACCAAGTATGTATCGGACAATTGCGATAGTGACGGGAAATATTTAAAAATATCGTGGACACAAGATTGATGAAAGATTGATTTGACCTGAATATACTAGAAGATTAAATATGTTTATATAGTCAAGGATGGATAATGTAGGGATTGGGGAGGGCTCGAATTGGAGTATTGTAATCGATGGTATGGAATAGAATTAACAAGGTTAGTAGGGATTTTATTTTTATAACGAATTTGCAGAATAAATATTATTAGCGAATAAAAAAATCAAAGTCTGAATATATCAATTATTGATATTATTGAACTATATATAGGTAATTTTGTTTCGCTTGTTTGGTCAAAAAAAATATAAAAAAGTAAATTGTATCTTTTTTAATATTATAACAAACTATAGCCCTCAGAACAGTAAAAATATAACACTTTTAAAATCAATTGAACATATTATAATATGAAAATATCGCCTCAGCCTCAGTACAGTAAACATATAAACATTTAAATATAATTTATCACAGCAAGGTAATAAAATTTTGTAGTTTTAATTCCTTTTTTATAAAAAAACTTAATTGAATACTAATAACATGTGATCGAGATTTAAATTAGTAATCATAATTATTATATAATTAAAAAATTTTTTTATCTTAACCGTAAAATTTTTTTAATTTGTATAGATTAGTATTGTTGTAATAATTAGAATGTTATTATTTGTATTTGCATTTAATTAAATAGCGGTTTATATAAATTTGAATAGTTAAGGAAAACAGTTTATATATATATATAAAGTTAAATATTAAAATTTGAATATGAATATGACGAGATTATATGATGTAAATTTTAGTAGTATACATATAGCGATAAAAAAATGTAATATGAATGAAGAAGAAATTTTTATAAATTTTAGTCGACTTTAATTTTTATTTTGCATTTTAATTTTTGTTATGTGTATTTATAATTTATTTAATTACAATCAATATTATTTAATAAAGTATAGTATTTAATTTTATTTATTCTATTTTATTTAAATTCTCTAAATTCTCATTTCTAATAAGTATGACAATGTTTATTTTTGTATTTTATTAATATATGCCTAAAAAAGGTAGATTATTGTTTTATTCTTCTTTTTTCATTGCGAATATGATATTAGAATTTTTTTTTAATTTTTTACTAATAAGATATAACCCAAATAAATTGGTATTTTTAAATAACAAATATCATAAAAACCAATATTAATAAAATTATATTTTATTTTTAGTAATTTAAAACTATTTTGCTGTTCATAAATCAAACTTATTTTTTTGGAATCAATTCTCTTTTCATCTTATGTTGCTCTTGTAGGTATCCATGACTTCGCAGGTTTTTTTGCATACTAAAATTTCCAAATATTCATTTTTTTTAATAACTGAGTTGAGAACAGAGTGGTTTGTGAGGCATTTTCCTCTTCTCAACGGTATAGAGTCTTAATATAAACATTTTTAATGATAGTTAAGATGTGCGCGATCTAGGTGTTCTCTAACTGATAGAATAATCGTGCATCAAATATTGAATTGTATAAGAATTTTCTTTTATCGAAACAAGTTAAAAATACGATTTTTAAAAAAATACTGAATATATGTATGTATAAGTTCTTAAATTCTTATCTCGAAAATATATTGACAAAATTTTTTAAATATTTTTAAATACTTCATTTTTTTTCTCAAAATCGATTTTATTTATCTATGAATTTTCTTATGGATGCTATGTAAACTTTTTTCACATTAATACGCAAATATATATATATTGCACTAAATGCAATCTCAGTATTTCTTAAAATAATAATCGGCTAAGAGTTTTTAGCCGAAATTATCACTGGCCTCGGGGAATATAGCAGCTTAAATTATATGATAGAAGGGGAATATTTATTAAATACTTTTTTAATCAACAGGTGTTCTTTAAAGATGAGCCATTATAAGATTTATTAGGCTATAGCCTTAGTTTTCGCACTCCAATGATGTCTTTCATGTTTGTTATTTACAGAGTTTGGGAAACCAGAAAAAACCGCGCTTTGGGCTGAGCCATGCAAACTTCTTAAAATAGCGTCAAATCTAAATATCAAAACCAATAAATTATTTTTAAGTAAATCAAAATCATCACTGGAACTTATTCTTTTTTTCTGTTCATTATTATCAAACTTATCGCAAAACGTGTATTTTAGACCTCCTAAAAATATATATGTTTCACATTCACATCTTTAAGCCAATTTTTTTTTATGCACAAAGTAAAATAAATATCTTGATAATAAATACTGTTATTATAGCCATATATATATATAAAATTATAATTTTAAATAAAATTATAGAATTTATTTGCAGTTTTATGATCACAAATGAAATACTAAGTTCATATCCATACATTGAATTTTATTTTTATTAATATATCGTAGGTCTAGAATTGAAGTGCTCCATCGACATTTTCAAAATTTTTGAGTCAAAAGTGGATAATAACTTATTTATTCCCAATATACATAAAATAAACTAGATTAAAAAATATTAATTTTTGCCAAAATTATAGCTCTGTCAAAATTGATCAATAAAATTTCCTGTATTTGATTTTAAACTTTAATGTTGATTTTCTTATTTTAAACATTTGCGCAAGTGGAGCACTCCAATTCTAGACCGACGATATAATATTACTATAATTTATGAATTAAATATTTTTTTCGAAGCCTTGTGCCAATGAGACATGTAATAATTATCGAGGCCATCATTTTCTGCGTTCCTATAATTGGAGGTTCAATTTAAGTCAAAAGAAATATATAGACCTCTAATTATCGTGAAATTCAAAGACTATTTTAAATATATAGTGAGTGGTAATTTTAATTTATATAGTATAAAATCGCTTGACTTATCTACAAATATGTTATTTCTTAAATTGAGTCTAATAATATGGGCAACAAATTATTTACCGATTTTTTTTAGCTTTTCACATTAATTTATATTATTAGTCAAAATGGGAATGAAGAATATAACCCATATTTATTCTATTCTATTTTTGAAAATTAATAAAATCTTGATTCATATGAAAAAAAAGGCATATATATAACTTTAAAATCATATGTAGTAAATTTACTGTTCAAAATTACTCATAGAGTTGCAATGATAATTTCCCCCCCCCCCCCTCCATTACATTGGAATTTTTTTTCTATTGATTAGGGATATGTAGAAATTTACAATAAGCATTACGTTATAGGTAACGTTACATTTACATAACATAAAGTTCCTGCAATTCTATCATTTCAAAAATGAAACTAAACCCTCTATAAAACCTTTTATATTTGTAAGGATAACCACACTTGCTTTCGTTACTTTATATTTAATCTTTTTTAAAATCTTTCTAAAACTGTTAAATTTTAAAATCTTCCGCCTAGTCTGAATGCTTAAAATGGTTTCATTGTTACTTTAATAGATATCCTTTTTTATTCCAGTATGTATTTACAAGTAAGGGAAGGAATGGATAAAATATACACGGCCAAAAAACTTATTAAATAGAAATTTTGAAATATCGACGCGACGATGACTGCTAATTTCAAAACAGACAAAACACATTGAAAATAGACCACTTTAAAGAGTATTTTTTTTGTGTATTTTCTAAAAATATGATCTTTCTTATTTTCCTATAAATAACATTATAAAAGGCCTATCTTAATTAATCCTACATAATCTTATTTTAATTATATAATGAAGAGCTTTTAGCCATTACATTTCTCAAAATAGGTTTTTATGTTCTACTTTAAATTTCAGTAAAAAGTTTAAATTAATTTTTATATTTTCTAACTTGTGTATTATTATTATTTTCTGGGTAATTTTGAAACATATTATCTTAAATTATTTTTAAACCTTGAACACTGATGGATATATTAAAAATTTATCGACCAATATATATAATTTAATATAAAAAATATATAACCCAAACCCAATACCAGAAATCATAATAACTGATTATTCATTTTCACAATCTGATACGTAATGAATGCAAATTAAAGTATTGAACAAAGCGAAGAATCTATAAAGATAGGTAAGGATGAAATAAGGTTTTCAGGAGCTCAGTAATAATTTTTCAGACAGAATTTGCTATATAGAAATATTTTTAAAACTTTTTTGTGCTAAGAAGAGGCCAAAAGCATGCCAAGCATGTTAAAGTCTTCGATTTCTGGTTGTTACAACATTTTTATCTAGTTAAGACTATTTAGATTGCCCCTGAAAAAATATCAGAATGGCCTGAACAGATATTTCATCTGAAGCTGGTGAATTATTGGATTCAAAATGACAGCCGATAATTTTTTTGGCATTGGAATATGTATTTATAAATTATTTAATTAAAATTTTATGCAATATTTTTTTTGAAATAGAAATTAGTGTTGGTTATTATAATATTACAACTTAGAAAACTAAGAAACAATAACGAGCAAAAATTTCACTTAGATTTATGTGATTATTAAGGCGAAACGGGATTATATACTTGAAATTCGTCTTAGGATATATTAATCTTGATATTGAAATTGAATATTTTCCAATTATTCAGAAGATATGAATGTATCTGAAGGCCATATCTGATGACCAATTCATTTAAGAATTTAAATCTTGGTATAAAAGATTAATTATTATTTACTCAATAAACGCCATGGAAGCCTTGCATATTTTAAACTAAGTTATTTTCTAAATATATTAAAATTCCTGGCAATAACAATTAGTAAAAATACAACATCTTTACCTAATATACATATATTTAATTGGTAATTTCTTTATTTTTTAAGTTGCTAAAATCTGACTGAATTAATTTTTTGACCTAAAATCACATAAAACTAGTGTTTTTTTTTGAAAATGTAGTTCAATATTTAAGAAAGCAGAAGTAAATTAACTCACGCTTTAATGGTCAAAAGATTCTTTAGCCCTCGTCTGTAAAACCGAAATGCCCGATTTTAATCATTACTCAACTAGGGTCCCTCCTTCCAATAATTTTATCCAGCTGCTGAACATAATAACTTTAAAAACTAATTAATTACTAATTATAAGTAGTCATACAATTACAAATTTCCTTTTGTTTTAAAATAAGTAATTGGATATAACATTTATTAGTAATCAATTTTTATACTAGTAATGAGATTACTAATAAAAAATTATTTTTAAATGATATGATGCACTTTGAGTATTAAATAACTCGTGGAATAGTCTTTGTAATGCTTTATTAATAGGTAATAAATATTAATCAAATATCTTTTAAATTTCAATATTATTTTTTATTTTAAACAAGTTAATATCTTAATTAAATATTGATAATATGTGGTATATGATTGCAAGTTTATGTTTTTGTTAAACCAAGATATATATATATATAAGTATATGATGTCTCTTTTTATTAATTTAAACGAATTTAAGAATGTTTTTATTAATTAAATTAATATTTAGATCTAAAAGATATCGAAATAATAAGAGATATAAATATATGACACTTGTCATCATTTTTATGTTCTAAATTTTCAATTCTAACGATTCCAAAAATAATTAAACCATATGTTGTAATCAATGACATATAATAATACCTAGATTGACTATGCATTCACAATAATGCATTTGAAAGCATCGTTGAATGCAAATCAGCTGGGCCCGCCATTTTGGTAACCCATATGGTAATTATTCTCATGTTAAAAACTACTATTAAATAGATAACTTGCTTCCTTTAATAAAGTCTTTGTCAGACATAGGAATAAATTGACCTCTCTTTTAAAATTTTCAATAATGATATGGGTAATCAAAATGGCGCCCAGCTGATTTCATTCATGTACACTTTTAATGAATGCATCGTCAGCCTAGGTAATATTATATGTCATTGGTTATAATGCACATAGCTTCTCCGCCCCCCCCCTCAGAAAATTTCCCTCTCTCAAATTAAAATTTAAGTTAACCTTTTTTTTACGGTAATAACTTAATCAAAATATAAAAAATAAAAAGAATAGAAAAATGTTAAACCAAAATTATTTTTTAAAAATAATGTAACCTAATCAAAAGGCCCTTAAAAAGAGGGTCTAACTAATTCCGATAAAATTTATGGAAGGAGAACCCACTCAAATGTTATATGTAAATTCTGGTTTTCGGCCTGTATACATAAAATATTTCATACCTGGTTTGTGTTTAATATCAGAAATTAAACTATATCTCTATAAGAAAATAATGCTGTAATAATCATATTCTAAAACAAGTTGAATAGTAATGAATATGAATCATAAAATTGTTCATTAATATGAATAAAGAATTATTGTATTTTTTGGATAATTTAAATAACTTGAATATTGGATCAAATTTAAATAATTCGTTTATTTAACAAAAATTATTTGAATAGAGTAATTATGATATCTTGATAAGACGTTTTATAGTTATAAAAATGATTGTGTATGAAATTTACAATGAATGATTTCTATAAACAATTAATCAATATTAATTCAATATTTAGTCATTTAAAAAAATACACTTAAATTTATTGCTATGCCAGAATTAAATCCAAAAAGTTACAAACTTTAATATTTAAATGAATCTTAAATTTCTAAAATTTCTAAAATTTTATAAATGTTTTGGGCATGTTTTTATTCTTATATTTAAAATAGCTAATTCATTTATTTTCATTTAAAGTTTTGAAAGTTCGTGAATTTAATTTTTTGATGTTTTGGACACAATCTAAATTAATCTTCTTTTTAAAAGTAATTTTTCATTTTTATAATCTCTTACATACGTTTGTTTTATCAAAATAAAAAATAAAAAATTTAAACTTTATTTCTTGTTGAATGATATTTATTTAACAAATTAGAAAACTTCACGTTCGACTTAATTTATGGGATTAAGGGGTAGTGTTGTTAAACGACTCGTTTTGAGCCGATTTTTAAAAACGGCTAACTCAATATTTGATCTAAAATAATATTACGCAAGCCTGAAGATTTTGTCTGTAGAAGGAACAAAGATTTGGACATCTATTAGCGAAATCTCGAGGTTTAGGCAATATTTTTTGGCTAAAATATTGAGTTAGCCGTTTTAAAATCGGCTCAAACCGAGCCGTTTAACAACACTATTAAGGGTATAAAATAATAAATTGGTTGGCACAATTTCTGGGTTTTTTACATTTGAAATTATTTATTAATATATAACAGAGACCTGCAGGCCCGACCCTATACCCGGCCGATATAGACGGGCCAGGCCTGAAAATTTTTTTTAAAAAAATACCCGGGCCGGACCGGACCGGTCTATATATTTTAAAACTAAATATTTTACATCGCCTTTATTAGCTATAAAAATTAAAAATAAATATAATATATTTTAAAAAAATCCGAGCTGGGCATTGAAAATATAAAACTCGGGCCGTGCAAATGGTGCCTCTGCAGGTCTCTGATATATATTAAAAAATATTATTAAATAAATTTAACTCATTTTTACCCCATAGACTCATCATATCTAAGATTTAAGTAAGGAGTCGAATTGATGTAATTAAAATTACCAATACCTTGCTATTTATTAATTCTAAATTTATCATTTATTTCTTAAGTGATAATTCAATAAAGGTACAATTTTATAGTACTCGTATTTACTTTATTTATTTAAAATTTTTAATACCAACTAACGGGAATATTTTTTATATTAAATTTTAAAATTGTATATAACTTTTGAGAAATGCATTGAAAAATATTGTCCACTTTTCGTGAATATTACGAAAGCTGATATACTCGCCCTGTCAGGAGATACTCCACTAACTTCTTCAAGAGAGCCGATTTTTTTGGGCAAAGAACTCTGTCGGTTGTTTACCAACACTTATGCCAATACCTGGGTTGAGCAATACGTTTATATGACGGTAAAATTCAAGGCGAGAGATTGATCCAAAACTAATTATCTCTATTTTTGTTTTCGTTAAGTCTAAATAAATAATTAATAAAATTTCTAAGAGGGTTTTTCCCACACCTCTATATTTTATTCGAAGGTTTTAGGCGCCTTTATCAGACCTTTGGTCAGGTTACTTTTTTCTTAAAAATAATAATTTTGATTTTGACATTTTTTTTTCTTTTTTAAATGCTTTATATTTTTAATTTTTTTTTTAAACTTATATTACTAAAAAAATATTTTTTTTTATTGTTTATTAGGGGACATATCGTATTTATTTTTTAGGGATAGGAGACGGGAAATATGATAGTTGCGAAAATTTGTAAATCCCCTTCTCCTATTGGCTGCTTATTATAACATTTAAATTTATATTTTAATAATATTATCTCACACTAATAGCCATTATGCACTTGTAATTTCTACTTTTTTAAAAAAAAACCATTTTATTTCATTTTTCTTTTTAAAATTTCATTTGGAAAAAATATATCTTCGAAAATAAAAAAATAATAAATGTAATATCTTACTATGTTCTATGTGTTATTTTTTTTTTAAAGATTAATATTTTTATTTTATCACTAAATTAAAATTACTCGAAATATAATATTATGAATGAAAGACGAAGGGGAGGATATCTTGCTTTTAATCCGGTATATATTTTTAGATTAAATTAGAGAGATATTAAATCTAAAATTAAATGTATAAGGATATTTTGAATGAGGTAAGTTCATGTATTTTAAATTTCTAATATTTTTAATATCAATTCAAGTAATCTGAGAATTATAATTTAATTATTCACTAAGAGATTTTAATGATCTTCAATAAACGTTTCGTTTGCCCGAAAAATAATTTATAATGACAAGTAATGATGTTAAATCGCTCCATTTGAGCCGATTTTTAAAAAACGATTAACAGAAAAATATTAGTTAAGCAAAGATTTTGCTCAAAGATGGCACAAAAGTTTTGGACATCTATTAAGCAACTTATGCATTTTCTGTCTAAAATATTGAGTTAGCCGTTTTAAAAAATCATCTCGAGTGGAGCCATATTGCATCACTAATGACGAGGGTATAACTTGTTGCGATCATTTCAAATAAAATAATTTTGAACTAAAATAGGATAGATATATAAAAAAAAGAAAAAATAATTGTTTAGTATCCCAATACGGAATAGATTGAAATGCAATTGCATCGACAGGTAGAAATTGTGTTGGATTGATGAGCCCCGCAAAGCTTTGTTAGTTTCGATATAATTTTATAACTTATTTATTTTTAAAACGACTCTTTTCCAAAAATTTTATAAGGGTATATATAGATATATGGGAAAATATTTGGCGACCTCTATGGCTGACAAATGATGAGCAGAGAATGGAGAGACTAGTATATCCTAAAAGAATGTTTAATATTGTGTATTACATAATAAGCAAATGTTATAATATTTTGGTATTAATAAGATTTGAAAATCCATGATTAATATTTTTAAAAAAAATTATTAACTAAATTTTAAGGAACTAAAAGAAAATATATTAAATTAAATTAAGTCATCGGTGTAAAATAAAAGAAAATTTTATTCCACAGATCCTCTTATTTCATTTATTTGTTCGATGGGTAATATTTGAGAGACAACATAGCAAATTACTGAACAATGCTCTAAATTTTAATAAAATAAATATATAAAATATATTTCCATTTAAAAAGAAAAATGTATATATAAACCGATTCTAAAAACATATCTCTCTAACCCTACCCTTAACTTACCACTATTTTCCCGTCGAGTTCGTTTCAGCCACCCCTTTTCCCTTAAGCTTGAGGTCCAAACCTTAACTTTCCTCATCTGAATTCTTGTCTATAACCTCTGAGCTACACATAGGAACTTCTACTAGTGGGGAATTATGACTCAAGTTCATCTTGGTTATTTTAATTTTGTTTTAATTTTGATTTGGTAGGAGAGGAGATATGGAGCTAAAAACAAAGGGGGGAGGGCAAGAGGGTAAAATGTCTGAGGGGGGGGGCGGTATTATGATAATTGTCTGTCTTGGAAGGGGTAGGTGCAGAAGTCTTCGGCCACACAAAATGCCGATTAATTTTTTTTTAACATCCCGGACCTTAAATATAATCACACATGTCCTGCTCAATTTTTATCATTAAACTCTATCTTATACCCCTTTAAAGTAAGCGCAATGAGGATTGGCGATGTGATTATTATCCCTATAAACAATAGCACAGTTGTAATCGCTAGGGAAAACGATGTCGGGTATTTCGATTACTATAAAGAATAAGCCTTATGCTCGCGTAATTTTAATATTTTCAATTTAAAAATTCCTCAAAAGATTTATATTCTATTTAAAAAAAAATCCTTTATGTAAGCGGCAATTAAAAGTGGTCAGGTCCAACTTCGAGTTTGTTACCAAACGCTTGATTATTTACAAAAGCTTTTTTTAAAAAATAATTATATTAAATATTTATAATATATTTAGTGGCTAGGTATATTATATATATTTATACCGATGAATACTAATTTTAAAGGCAAAATATGTTTTTTTAAGGATAATAATATATAATTATTTGACACGTTTTTTTAGTATAAATAAAATTTACTATAAATTTTATATTATAATTTCTCTATTTGTAACATTAAAAAAAAACTTAATAATTAGAATACATAAAGCAGTATGATTTCTTATAAAAACTATTAGTTAATTTTTTTTTGGGACAAAAAATAGTGAGGTGAGGTTAAATTGTAAAAGATTCCTTGAATTTGAATTTCGGCGAATATATACGAGATAAAAGGGAGGTGCCAATATAATATATTTGTACAATTGTAAAATATTGAGACTTTATTATCTGAATCTCTTCACAATTGGGGACATATTGCACTTTGCCCTAATATAATCTAAAAAAAATTTTTAATCATAATAATTTACATTCATTCTTTTTAATAATATTCATATTAAATCATTATATTTAATTTTATAAATATATTTCAATAAAGATATATTCTTAGTATAAAGAGCGGTATGGGTGCTATTCGCTCATTTTCTTGACATTATTATTAAGTTCTTCTAAATGGAGTTTCACCCAGATCAATGCGGACATGGTTAATTATATTATATTTTATCATTGTTGTTCATATATGATAGAAGAAATATAACCCTAAGACCGCCCGGTCTTGAAATTTTTTTTTAAAATACCCAGGCCGAACCTGGCCTTAAAACCAAATATTTGAAATCGCAATTATTTGCTATAAAAATCAAAGATATAAAAAAATCAGACCGGGCCTTCAAATATAAAACCCGGGCCGGTCCGTAAAAATTTTTTAAAAAACTAGGCATCCCTTATTCATGCATTACTAAATAAAAGCCAAAAAAATAATATATTGATCAAAAAAAAAATTTCCGATTGCCATCTTGATTGAAATATAAAATGCTGAGAATTTCTCTTCAAGATTTGAATTTCCTCGGGGGAAAAATTTGTGTTTTTTCTTCCTCCATCTTAAATCGCTAGTTTGTTTTTTTTTAAAAAAAAGGAAATTCTTATCATAATATTTAAGTAGGCCCCTGAGCTCACGTTTGTACTTGCATAACGGTGACGTCAAAAGTTAAGGCTCGCGTTTGTACCTGCATAACGATGACGTCATGGGTTATGTAAATTACCTAATTATTTCCGGCCTCTCAAATTATTTTTGGAATATTCTCGTTTTTAGCCTGAAATCATAGATATTATCAATTGATCAATTTGTATTGTTACATTATTATTATATGTCATATTGGGATTTGGAATCTTTCATTTTTAAATTATATATTTTGAGAGGCATTTTTTCAGATATAGAGATGTCTGACTTGAACCGGAAATGTATTCCGGCATGTTTAGAGTGAGTGCCCCACAACCGTAAATTTTAAAATAATTTGGCAGCGAACTTTTTAACTGCTCTCGGTTTATTGTTAATTTAAAAAAATTTTTTAATTACAACACATAGTTTATCACAAAAATTGTCAAAAATTTTACATTTGTGTGGCTACTCAACACATGCTGGAATTCATTTAGGGTCAATTGAGATTTCTCCTAACCCCTCCTTCATATTTGGCGCGAATTTTGCTAAATACTCTGTATTTTTGTAATCACCTCCACAGAATTCGCCCTAACTGTAAATGAGAGGTTACTCAGCATTCGCAGTTATCACAAATTCGCTGCGAAATTTACAAAATATGATATAATAGAAACCTGTTAAAATCAAAAAAAAATAGAGAAATAGGAAAAGAAATATAAAAATTAATATTATTCGAACCATAGGCCGGACCTATATATTTAAAATGTTAGTGTCATTCCGGCCCTTAGAGGACTCTAAATGACAAATATAATAATCTAAATAATTTACCTTACCTTTTAAAACTAATTGGTATAGTTGGGTAATATTGCTATATTTTTAGATGTTAACCCAATTTTTATCGGCTAAACCAAATTTTTGCCTAAATCTATCACTTTGGCCTCAGGATTTTTCTTAAAAAGATATCAGCTCAAATTCGAAAAGAAATTAATATTAATTAAAATCTCATAATGTTAAAGGATTTTCTCCGACACGCAACTGAAGACTAAGCCGAATTAGTGGACATTTAACCATTACCCAATTATACTTATTGGTTATAATATAAATCATATAAAATACTTTTGAAGATGAATTTATTTGATATGTTTGGTTTAAATTATTATTTTGTTTTATATGATCAATATTTTTGTTAATATCATTTGTGTTTTTGTGTTTTAAAAAAGAAATGTTTTTTGTATTTTTTGCCAATTATTATATAAAAAAATAATAATATAATAATATGAGAGAGATTATTCAATAATAAAAAAAAAGAGACAACTTTTATTTTGTATTTTTGCTATTAAAAATTTACAAAATCAATAAAAAATGGAATAAAGGCTTAAATATTTCGGACTTCGATATATAAAAGATAAATTATAAGACGAAAATTTCTACTAATCTTCTTTTGATCATTTGTCTAGTTTTTCTTGATTCAAAAATAAAGGTAAAATTTAGGAAAATATTAACAAATTTTTTTTTAAAAATATATATATATATTAGTAAGCAAAATTGTAATATAATCAGGAAATTCATTAAAGTGTTATAGTGTACTTTAGTTAATACAAGTGCTGTAAAATTATTTTTCTTAACAATTTTTGAAAGTTAAATAATTTGAAAAATAAATTTTTTTAAAAAAAAATAGAAATATTTTCCATTAAACCAACACAACACTGTTAAACAAAGATATTTAATAAAATTATCAGAGTTGTTAAAAGATACTTTTTAAATGGATCTAGATACAGATACATCGTCTAAAATAATATCTAGATACAGATATTTTAATCAAAAATCTATCTAGATACAGACACCACATTTTTATATCTAACTACAGGATCTAGTTACTTGTATCTAGATCCTTTAACAACTCTGAAAATGATGAAATATAGCTAACGCTATTTTTTTTAAAAAAAAATTGCCATTATTTCAACTAATGTTTGTTAAGCGGCTCATTTTAAGCCGATTTTTATAAACGGCTAACTCAATATTTTATTAGGAAAAATATTATGCAAGTCTTAAGATTTTGCTCATAGGTGGCACAAAGGTTTGAACATCTACTTACGAAATCTCGAGGCCTAGACAATATTTTTCTGGCTTAAATATTGAGCCCTTTAACAACACTAATTTAAACTAAATATGGGTTTATTTAAACATGCCTACCGCATCATAATGATGAAAGATATAATTATTAACAAGATATATATTTTTTTTTTAAAAATTACTGATCACATAACTATCAGGCTTTCAAGAAAGAAAAAAAGAAAGAAAAAAAGAAAGAAAAAAAGAAAGAAAAAAAGAAAGAAAAAAAGAAAGAAAGAAAGAAAGAAAGAAAGAAAAAAAGAAAGAAAGAACTGGTCCCTCACTTTTCTTCTAAATATCTTTAAAAAAACATATGTGATATGGTAAACTTCTGTCCCAAATATATACCATTTATCAAAGTGCTGAAATGACTAAATTTAGCCGATTTTAAATTAAGATTTTAGCCCCAAATAATATTACGGCAAGTCTCGAGATATCTTTGATAGTTGTCCAAACCTTTGTCATCTCCCAGTTTTTAAAAATCGAGCCATTTAACACTAGACATAACAAATCATATTGATCAATTAGTATGTAGATTTGTAATATTCTTCGTAATTATAAATAATAATTTTTATAGATTAACGATACATTATATTGTATATATATATATATTATGTATGAATATATCGATTTTTTTTTGCTTATTCCTACTTCGTTATCACATAAATCACAAAATATAAAATTATGCAAAATTAAGCGTTATTTCATTTATTACAGGAAATTAGCCCAATCCCTTCATATTGATTGATATTATTATAGATGTTAATGTGATTGTTAAATAGTGGAATATCACTACAAAATTGTGAAAAAGTAATTATTTAGAAATTTTTGGGATTGAAGAGTTGTTGCCATTGACCAATCCAAAACTCATATATATTATATATATAAGCGTATCCAGGATCTTCCTTTGGAAGGGAAGGGGTATTATAGGTGGGGTTTTCCGCGATAAATTTTATTGGAGGTCTTTAGGACCACTCATTGTAGACTTTTGGCTATGTTTTATATTTTTATAAAAAATGATTTAGATTTATAAAAATAGCTTCTTTTTTTATAAAAATTTTGAATGGTTCGTTAATTTAAAAAAATTATGCTTAAATTTTTATAGGGGGGAAATTTTTTTTTATTTTCTTAAAATGATATTTAAGAGAAGAGTCAAATATCCGAGGGGATGGGAAATTTCACACTTTCCCATTCCTTGGACATACCTATGTTATATAGTTTTACATTCAATTTTAGTTATTGCCTTATACATTTATTTAAGCAAATGAGTTAATATAATTGTTTAAATGCTTTTGAACGCATTATTAAAATGAAATATGTATTAATTATTAGAATTTAATCAATAATTTTGTTATTTCTTTTTTTGGAAAAATAATAATAATTAATACTTGCCCACCCTACAGTACACAAACACAGGGTTCCAGTACTAAATCGCTAAAAATAAAATTGGTGAATTTTGCCTATATCTTCCTAGAAGTAAACACTTGTTTTTAAATTGAGTTTTTTTTTTAAAAAAAAAATTCGCTAAAAATAGAGGAAAATATCATCAATATTACCCAAAGTTGTTTCCGATTCTGGGGGAAAAAATGATAATATTTTCCGCCATTTTTAGCGATTTTTTTTTAAAAAAAACTTAATTTAAAAAAGTTTACTTCCCTATCATCTATCGTTATTATTTTCAATATTACTTTTAGAAATTTTTCTAGGGGATATAAGAGAGATTCCCAATTTTTAGCGATTTTTGCTTTAGCAATTTAGAATCCTTCTCATGTCTGCTTCGTATTTTTTATATTTTTCTTTAAAACATAATCATTTTTTTTATATCTCCTCGCTTGCCATGCACATGCATAATTAAAAAAAATAAATAGCTCATCCTTATTCCAATTGATTTATATATTTTATCATTAATATGCTTTCATTTTTTTTTCCTTTTTTAAAAAATAAATTAATTTATTTTATATATTATAATAATTTAATCTTTATTCAATTTATTTTAAACTTTCTGTCAGTGATTCAGAATTAATCTCTTATCAAATTTTACTTTTTAAAAAGGAAATATAAAAGACTATAAATCAATTAAAAGCCCTACAGTTTGTCATAAGTCATTCTTCAACATGTCTATCAAAAATTGGAAAAATGATGAGGTCGGGGGGGGGGGGCGAGGGGAATTAAATTTATAATGAGAAGAATCATCTACCAATTATTGAGCAGGCTGCAGTTACATATGCACACATATAGAATGTCTGTATGCTTAAACGCTTATGGACAGTAAAAAAAATCCCATACCCAGTTTAATCAAATATTTTTATCTGGTTTAAATTTATATGTTACTTAGTTAAAGTTTATAAGGTTTTTCCTGAAATCAATGTATAATGATGAGTATACAATTTTTTTTATTAATTATTAAGCATGTATTATCTAGAAATATAAATATATAGATGATTTAAATACTTTTCTATTGATTTGGCGTGTTGATATTTCCAGACAGGTATAAGTGAACGAATATGTTTCTTATCGTGATGAAGAATTTGGTTGGGACTGAGATAAAGTTAGAGTTTTCCAGTTTTTTTTATAATGCAAATTAGCTTTTATTTTTTAAGTTTTTTTTTAAATTGACTTTTTGTTATTTAATTTAGTGAATTCGTCGCTTAAGAATTATATTATTCTATATCCACTTTTTGTCAAAAATGAATTTTTTACATAAATCAATTTTTTATAGTTATACTATTCTATTTAACCAAAAAAATTCTAAATACATATAAAATAAGTAAAATTATAGCAAATATAAGGTTAAATATCCCATTGAAAATAACAAAAACTTAAATTTTAAAATTGTACTCCTGTAAAATTAAGAAAAGTGTAAATATCTAATTCTCAGGAGACAAATTGTTTCATTAGTTAAATTTAGACTATCGTTTGTGGTTTTATACATACAGTGCGATCTATAAAACCCGTATTTCTTCACTTTGTATGAGTTAAGCTACAGAGATAATCATATGCTATGTTCACCTCATGAATTTCTTCTTAATATATGGCCAAAAAGTTCAATTCCTATTTTTCCCCACAATGATAAGAATATTCATATGTGTGATGATTTTTCCCACACTTTTTAATTCGATATGACTTTGAGATAACTGTATCCATTAAGTTGTCTGAGCTATTTATTTATTGTGTTTTAATATGCACATCCCATGTATCGCTACAATATAATAAGGATTGGTATAACTGTGGAGCTAATAATTCTGATACGCGTTTGCAGTGATACCTCTTTCGACGATCATAGTTTGCAATATTTTTTGAATATTCGCGTTCTTTATTCTGGCTTCTATTCTTCCGTCAGTATTACCTTGTCTATTAAAACTTCAAGATATTTGAAACATTCAGTTGTTTATATGACTTTTGCAACTGTAATGTTATCCATTTAGATAACTTGATGAGGGCATAATGATGGTTTTAATATAATAATTGATACTTAGTCGGGCTCTTAAAATATTTGTGCTTAAAAGTTTTATCAATTCCATAGTTTCTGTAATTGCATTCTTAATGAGAACTATATCATAGATCATGTAGGAAATTTTTTGATATTGTGTGAAATATTGTAAAGGATTTCATAATTATTTTTATACGGTATAAAGGCTGTAGGCGTTTCATTTTTTAAAACGATCGGCTGACGGCGGCAAATCGATTTAGACGCCGCCACAAAAATCGGCATCGGTGCGGCGAAGTCAAATATTTTTCCCACTTAAATTAAATTTATTGGAAATAATTTTAAAATAAAATTCATGATTTATAATGCAAATTTCGAATTAAATTATGACTATATTTTAACGGTTTTATCAAGTTATAATTATAATGTATAAATATTATTTTATTTAAATATATAGGAATAATCTTTTAGAGTTAATGAGCCAAGCTATGGAAAATACACGCTCGCTGGTTATGCTCCTAGCTGAAACACACAGGGTTTTTTTTAGCTAATATTGAAAGCTTAGGAAGATCCAATGCTCTTATCTTCCAATAATCTAAGATATCTTTTATCTCTAAATTAGAAGGCGAGGATAATACACTTTTTCTAGACTAGTTAAATAGTCTTGGTATTTCAAATTCTAGTGATGAATGTTTGGTAGCTAATATTTTAAGATAATCGAATTCTGAAGTAACTTCTGCAGTTTCACATTCGGTTAATAGGGAGCATGTGACATAAAAATTTAACCGGATTAATATTTTTTCTCTTTATATATTCATTTACTATGTTAATAGATTGAAAACGATGATCTAAAATGGCTCCCAACACCTAAATAAAAAAAATAAAACAGGGAGAAATAAATAAAAATGAAAACTAATTTATGTATTTTAAAATACTACCTGAAGATCGGTTATTGGAAATCTATTATCAAAATTATTAAGCATATTTTGTTTAAGGGATGCTAAGGGAGGACTATCATATACTTTTTAAGACTAAATAATTTTAAATTTCACTACGAAATAATAAGGATAAATTTATAAGTACATCCTTTTTGGGCGGATAAAAATTCAACAGTTTTTTGAAGGTTCTATGAAAATTTAAAAATTTATGCACCAAGTCCCAATCTGAGTTACATAATTTGAAATACGGATTCTCCATCCTATTTAAGTTTTCACATTTAAAATTTGAGTTTATTATTATCTGAATCATTTTCTTTTTACTTGTAAAAATTATTTTTTTATTTTTTTTAGATATGTATACAGTCTTTATAATTTATAAAAATTAAATTAAATTAAAAAATATTTTTTTGTTAAAAATGATGTTATAAAAAATAAAATTTATATATTAAATGAATAGGGCAAATATAAAGATAAACAATCCTCACTAAAATAAAACAATACAATGCAGAAATATTCATTATGCTCAAAAAAAGGAAATTTTAAATTTTAATATAAAAAAAAGTTTATTTATTTAAAGAAAAAAGTTTTTATGATACCAAAAAAAGGACATTTTAATTTTCAAAATATCCAATAAAGTTCATGTGAATAATTTTTATTAATATTTATTTAAATGATTTTAAATAACAAAAATTAAAAAAATTTTTAACCCGCCCACCTGGTCCGTTACTAAATTTTTTTAACCCAACCACTTAGATGGGCGGACGTGGGCCTGCGCGTCGAAAACCCGCCCAATCCAGACCTCTAGTCCAGATGCCATTTTTTACAATCATAGGGTGTTTTAGGACTTCTTCCGAGACTTCGTTTTTTTTTTGTATATCTACCCTAAAATTGAAGTAACTTAACTCTTATTTATATATTTGACGAATCGAGCTAAAAACGCGCCAACCCAAAAAACTAACAGTCTCAGTGATAACTCGACTTATAAAAAAAAAATTGAAACATTAACTATAATTTTTATTTTATTATATTTCGAATTTTAAACCTAATTTATCAATGGGAATGCCGACATTTTCAGGCGCTTCGGATTTAAGGAAAAATTATTGGTCATTAATTATTTTATTTTTTGGGGAGGAAAACACCGATAAATTTTTGTTAAAAACCTAATTATCCCAATTTATGATGGCTTATTTATTATACACATAAATATGATGATTAATATTCTATTATTCGATTCGGGTTTCCTACTTTTTTGGCTATTTTTCTTCTATTTTTCCCTCCTTTCCCGTTATAATTACATGACGGATAAAAGAAAAAATATTATTTTCTCTCGTATATCATCTATTTATTTTTGTTTCTTTTTATAATTAATATTATTATTACATATACGCATAGAATATTGAATTAGCAAAGGGAGTTTATAATGTCATGCATGTCAAAAGTTCTATAACATTTAATATTATCCCGAGATAATTTTGGCTAATATATAGGAATTTAATTTTTAGACTTTTAACCTTGTGCCGCAAACGTACTTTAAAAAAAAAGAGTAACACCGCTATTGTTGGTTAATACTCCGCGAAAGGTTAAAATAAAATATTATACTATAGTCAATGATGTATATATATTACTAGATTGGGGGGTTCTTTATGCATACATAGGAGTCAGCCGTAGCGCCAATCTGTGATTTCACCTCGACTTGTTGTCTTATTCATTATTTGTAATTTAATCGAACTGCAAACCTAAAAGTGGTGCTACTACTCTCTCCTATATATGTACATTTTTAAATGCGTTTAATGCATGGGTCACCAATCAGCTTACATGGACAGTATTTTATGATTCTTTTTTTTGATGATAGATTTTGACATCAGACGATTAGATCCTCCAAAATACGTTTAAAGGTGTAATTAATTATTCCTATTTTTAAGGAACCAGCTAGTACATAACCTTAGAGTTAAATACTTTACAAATAGAAGGAGTTACGTCTAGATATAACTTCTGGCTTAATATACTGCAGATCTCCCTTATTAGTAAAGTTGATTGTTTCAAAATTATCCATAGGGTCAATTGAGAGTTAAATTTCTTTCAAAGTCGATGTCTAAAAAAAACTATTATTGACAATGACGATTTACATTATCTAATCTTTAGGAAAATAAATTCAAAAAACACAATATAAGGGGGATATATTGGATTCACATCACATAAACATTATTTTACTTATGATTCATTATTAGAATAATTAACTTTAAATCTTGAGTCTCGTGGTTTGGAATGTTAAATAAAATAATAATTATAAAAGAAGAAAAAAAAATTATGTTTTTCTCAAAAAATCGAAAAGCCATTATTAATAAATATTTAGAAAAAAATAATATTTATAATAACTCATTTTCAAAAATGTAACGGAATAAGTTACTTATTGAAATGACACTTTACCTTTATCCATGTTAGCTTGCAACATTGTCTTTGACTTATTTGATAACTATTTTCAATAGTCATTTAAATTGTAACAATGTTATTTTAACCATTATTATTTAAAGCTTAATTTCCACTTCCCCCCCCCCACCCTCCTATCATTTTTTCGTTCCTGAAATAATTTTTTTTATTATTCTAATCAGCTAATTATAAATTTATCAATTAAAATGATTACAAGTTATTTTTAACAAAAGAAGAGAAATAAGATTTTTGACGTCCAATTTCTCGGTAGGGATAATTGTCAAAAAAAAAGAAGATATTATAAAAACTTTCATAAATTGACAATTTCCATACATATTTTTTTATATATAAATATATCTGATTATTTATTAATCGATAAATATAAAAATAATTTTTTCATTGAGTACATTAGTACTTCTTTCATTTTTTTTTAAATTTTTTTTAAAATCAATATTATTTTCAAAGTTTGAAGATTCATTGGTATTAAATTTGTAATATTTTAATTAGGATATTTATTTTTATTTTTTACCTGCGTTAAAATATAGTACATCATTTGAATAAAAGTGGGCAGAGTTCTTTTTTTTCATTCATTCATTTATATTTTGGTCATAACTGAAATAAAAATTGTTGGAGGCAAGAAACAGGGCAATACCATAGAATAATACCTCTGACACAAGATGCATTTATTTAAAAATGGTGTGAATAGAAATCAGCTGGGCACTCCATTGAAAAACTTTCTTTTTAAAAATTTATAGGGAGAAACCAAACTGACGTGTCACCAGTTGATTTGAATTTAACGCTTCAATACGAATTTTAATAAGTGATACATCAGTCTTTAAAAAAAACTTCGCGAATTTCGATCATGTTCTTTCTGTTATCCTTTTTTTTTTGTTTTATCTAATTCGCCAAAAACAAATAATTTATAATAATGACTTTAATTAGGTAATTATAAACATAAATTATGTAATATTTATGCTTTATAAATTTTACAATTCATTTTAAAAGGCAGAAATAAATTCGCAATTTTTCTAGGAAATAGGAGTTGATGAATGGGGGGGGGGGAATATGGGGTCTGGCCCCTTAATCCTTCCAAGTTCGAGCCATGGTCACTGAATAAATTGTGTCTTTCTTTTTATATTAAAGTTGAATATGTATTTTTATTTTCAAATTCTGATGAAAAGTTGAACAAGTTCTTGTGGAAGGAAGAGAAATATTAATAAAATCGATTGGTCATCTAAACTCGTTTATATATTATTTAGCGAAGTCATAATCACCCGAATATTATTAATGTTTTTAACAAACTATTTATAATTTTAATTTAAACTATACAAATATTATAGAAGAATGTATATATGTATATGTCCTATCGCGATACGGAATCTCTCAATTTTATATTATTTATTTAGGGAGATTATTAAATACGGAATATCTGATTTGGCCTGAAATGTATTTCCAACATATGTAGAGTAAACTACCCAATGAATTTCAGATAATTTTCGCCATAGAATTTTTGTGTATTATCAATTTTGTATATAAAAAAATATATATAAATGAATATAAGTTCACAGTGTGGGTTACTCTGCGGGGAAATTAGATTATTAAAAAATAACCTTCAGTAAATAATTTAAGGTTAAAATATTCTTGAATAAATGTTATAAAGATTTAGGACTAAATAGAAAACAAAAGCGATAAAACAAATTGACTTTGACGATATTTCTATCTGATTTTTAACTATAAATTCTGCGCATGAATTTTAAGAATTTGCTTTTATGTTGCAAAAAATAATGTTTTTTAAAAAATGGAAATTTATAATTATATTTACATCTTTGTTTAATTTTAAAAAAATAAATCTTATTAACATGTTTAACTACCTGAAAATAAATATAAGTGGAATACTCTACCCTCAATAGGCAGTTAATAATAATGGGAAATTTTTTCCTTCTTAATATAAATATTTATTAGTATTTATCTCAATTATCCAATCAATAAAAACCTTATTAAATTAATTGATTAATTTTCCATTATTATATTTTTGTGTCATGTTATAAAAAGCTTCTCTTTTTTTTTGAATAGTTAAATTTGTAAAAAAATAAAAATGACAAATTTATTGTCATAAATTATTTCGCAAAAATAACGGCGACAAAATTATTGAATTTCCTCCCCTTAATTTAATATGACATAACGTGTCCCAAATCGATTGAAAAATAAGATTGAAATGAACGGCCTACATTATTTGAGAATTTTTGTTTAGTTTTGAAAATCATTTTTTTCCTTTCCATTGTCCTATTTTCATTTCATTTGTAGGAAATAAAAAGAAATTTTTTCTTTATTAAATTTTATATTTGTAAAAAATATAGATAATATAAGATTATTTTTTTTAATAAGGGTTTTGCAAATTTGTATGTAAACTATTAATTATTTTAAAATAATTTTTTTGGGTTAATGGAAAATGAACATAGTTAATACAAAACTCTTAGAAGTTTTAGCGAATCTGGGTTTTTAACAAATCATTAGATAAGAAAGAAAGAAAAAGAGGAAGGAAGGAAGGAAGGAAGGAAGGAAGGAAGGAAGGAAGGAAGGAAGGAAGGAAGGAAGGAAGGAAGGAAGGAAGGAAGGAAGGAAGGAAGGAAGGAAGGAAGGAAGGAAGGAAGGAAGGAAGGAAGGAAGGAAGGAAAGAAGGAAGGAAAGAAAGAATTTAAGCTAGCCTTTTTTTTGAAAGACCCGATTATGCCGAAAAATCATATTGCAAACATGTATAGAGTACCTACCCTGTGTATCACAGAACGTTCTGAGGTAAACTTGTGATTCCTAAAATTGATTTTTCAAATATGATGGCTGTGTCCAAAATTTCAAAAAATTTTTCGCTATTTTTGAAACTTTATCGAAAAAGAAAAAAAATAAGACTTTTTAAAAAAAAAATAAAAACATGTCCAAAATATTATTCTAGAAAATTTTTTTCAAAATATGATGCACGATTTCATTAAAATTTTACAACTTCTGAAAGTTTTAAAATTTTTCTAATTTTTTTAATAAAGAGGATATTCACAGGGTAGGTATTTTATGCAATTTTCATTATCCAAGATTTTCCTAAAATGGTAGAGGCTTTGGGGTGCCTCCCCCCCCATAAATTTTGTTAGGGCCAACTTTTTACTGTTTTTAAAAAATAATTTTAAGTTTTATACTTTATCTTCTCATTTTTTTTTAACCTTTGCTTAAAAATTTTCAATTATATATTACAATTAAATTTAAAAGCTTTAATATAGAAGAGGGATATTATAAATTTTTACCCCCTCCGTCCCACTTTTTGGTTACAAATGACTAACTTCTAAACTATATCTATCTACTAACCAACTCTGCTATTAAGCCTGTGTTATTATTCATTGGATGTTATTCCAAAATTGAGTTTTTCCCCTCAGGCTTGGGGTCGAATCCATATTCGAAAATGCCTCAGTTCAGCTCTCTAGTCTTATCTGCTATTCTATTTTTTTTAAATGCAGAATTTTTCTTTGTATATAATGACAATTCTATATGGAAAGATGACGTTCTCAATTATGAATTTAAAGCAAAAAAAAACAACTTATATACTTACTTATCCATTTTAGTGTTGTTAAACGGCTCAAACGGCTAACTCAATATTTTATCCAGAAAAATATTACGCAAGCCTAAAGATTTTGCTCATAGATGGCACATAGGATTGGGCATCTATTGGATAAAATCTCGACGCTTAGGCAATATTTTCCTGACTATAATGTTGAACTAGCCGTTTTTAAAAATAGGCTCAAAATCGAGCCGTTTAACAACACTAGTCCATTTATTATGAACTTATTTTTTTTGACAAATTTTATAAAAAAAATATTACAATTGATACCATCACTGTTCATATCTAAGAAAGAGAGCACAAAGATTTTTGGATCAAATTTTACCTAAAATAAATACCAAAATATAGTTTTTTTTAAAAAAAAAAATCTTGAATTTTCAATGCAGAAAAATTTTTTCAGGATAGAAAATTCATAAATTATTTATTTTTTTTTCAAACTCTGCTAATAAATCTATGCACAATTCAACAAGTTTTAATTTCATTGTTTTTTCCTTTCTAACAAAAAAAAAGAGTAAATTAATCATTATGGACATAATAATTTGGACTAAGATAATGATCATTTTTGCACGACCAATCCTCATATTTTATTTTTAGATAAATATTTGTCGTACAATTCATTTACATTGATTATTACATATATCTTCTTTTTAAAATCTCAATAATATTAGTAAATTATCCATGATAAAAATATTTTTATCTATTTTGTTTTTTCATATTTATATTTAATTTTTTATGTCAAAATGAAAGATAAATTATTATTTTTTATAAATAAAAAACTTGGATAATTTTTATTATAAAAATCTATGGAAGTTGGCGAAATCGCAAACAAAACTCTCATAAATTACAAGAACTTAAAAATAGATTTTTCAATGGCTCGAAATATTATTATTTCTTTTAAAATCATCTTCTCAGAGCCTGCAGGCCCGGGTTTAGGGCCGGGCCGAGCCGGACCGTATTTTAATTTTTTTTAAAAATACCTGGGCCGGGCCGTTCAAATGGTATTTATGCGGGCCTCTGCCAAAAAGTTTTCAAAAAGGCTATAACATACCCCTCAACTTCGGATCTCCTTAATTGTCTAGAACTTTACACTTGTATTCATTTCTCAGCCAAACCAAACTATTCACAATTTGCCCTATGAAAAATTATTCTCATGTCCATAGTTACCAACACCTTAGAAATCTTTGGGGTCGAGGCCTTCCAGTTAATCAAAATCCTCCGAAAAAAAAAAGCTGTAGACACCAGATTCCAACGAGTGGTTTTATCCACACCTGCCGATCTAACTTTTATAAGCGTCCACTTAATATTGTTAAAGGGCTCGATTTGATCCATTTTTAACGACAAACTCAATATTTTATCCAGAATAATATTACGCAAAGCGGAAGATCTTGCTCATAGATGGCACAGCGGTTCGGACATCTATTAGAGAAATCGCAAGACTTAGCCAGTATTTTTCCGGGTACAATAATGAGTTAGCCGCTTTTAAAAATCGGCTCAAATCAAGCCGTGTAACAAGACTACTTCCACTCCTCCCTTGGATGACCCCAACCCGTATTTCTATTTTTTTATAAATATTTATTTATTTTCTCTTAGTTATAATCCTTTTTAAGTCACCTTTGTTTGCCACATATTTATAAAAAATTAGTGTCTTTTTTTTAAAAAGTTATATATATATATATAATGTTTATGTCTTTATTTTTATTAAGATAGAATTTTTTATCATTTGGTAATAATAATTAACAATATTAAATTATTTTTTTAAAATTTAAGTATCTGATTTTACCCGGAAATGTATTCCATCATGTTTGGAATACCTACCTTATAAATCTAAGATTATTAGAACTTAATATAATTTATATTCTTTTTTTCATAGATTTTTAATATAAATTATAAATAACTTAAGAGTTAACCGTGGAATTAGCTACAACTCATAAGATAGGTATTCTAAATATGCTCGAATATTTCCAGTAAAATCAGATTTTTAAATTTAAAAAAACACGCTCAAAAATATGATTTAAAAAATAACACATTACCCCTAACATATATATAATTCAATGACATGAATACTAAACCTAGTCAAACGATTCATTCATTAACATTTATTTAAAAAGTGGTAAATCCTTCATTAAAAACGCATTTAGACGAAATGTAAAAAGGGCATTTAAACGAAATGCATCTTTCAATGGCGTCTTACCATAACCAATGACATTTACTCCAGCTGAATTCATGCAAATTGGTTGCGCCTAATCTTTTTTATTTTAAAAAAAATCGTGAGCTTTAGAACCAAATATACCGATTGTGTCGGAAATGGGATATTAGATATATTTTTAATTTTCCTTTCAAACAACAGAGTTGAAGTTAAAAGAAGGCGCAAAAGGTTCATTGCATGTAAAATCTTAGGCTTAGGTGATTTCATTACTCTCTGGAATAAATATCATTCCATCCGGCCTAATCCTGAATTTATTAGCTCGAAATAGGGGCTAAATATGCAAAATTCTTTGCTAAGAATACAAAAATACAGCATATTTTGTAAAACTTAGACACGAATTCGCGATAACTATGAATGCAGGGGAATTCTACCCTCAAAATGACATCCTACGCGTCTAAGGTTGACCGTATCTTATCTGCTAGGAGAGCTCTATCAATCATCTCCCTAAAATGCATTTTAATTTTCATGAGTCTTGTGACTTATAAAATAAAATTAATTCTCCTGCAAAAATTCAAAAAAACCAACATCAATAATTTTGAGAAATGTGACTCAATTTTATTTTATTTAAAATTATATCCCCTATATATTATGTATTATTTAAACACCTAATACTAATTTGTTTACCGAATACAAATTCGAATACGTATATTTTATCTGTCGAATAATTTTTTTTATCTATTACTCGATTCAATTATCCGAAATTATTGGTATAGTTTATAATTATTAGGTTGTTATTCGAAATAATTTGTAAATATTCAAAATTGATTCAAAATTATTTTATAAATATTCAAAATTATTCATAAATACTCAAAATTATTCATAAATATTTAAAATTATTCCCTAAGTAATTTAATATTTTCCTTGCGGAACTATTTTATTTTTTTAACATTTTTTTCCCATATCTTTTAAAATTTTAATAATCCATTTTTCAAAAAAAAAATATTTCAAAAGGAATTTAATTTAAGAATCGAATATTTGACGATCAAATATTCTTTGTATTTTTGTAGACTGTGTCCAAAATATCAAATATATTCACAAACTTTCGAAACTTTAAGGAAAATAAATAAATAAGCTTATTTCAAATATAAAAATAAAAACATGTCCAAAACATAATTCTAGAAAATTTTATAAATTTTTAAAAAAAATTAACATATCATTTCATTTAAAATTTGTGAAAATTATGAACTCTTAGAATTTTTTAAAAAAGACTTTGGACATAGCAGAATATTATATCTAAATCTGTAATTTGATTTTCCTTAACATGAAGTTTTAACGATCGAATAATAATTTAAATTTTTTTTTTTGAAAACTTTTGAATTTACTTTAATGTTCCTTTTTAAAGGGATTTTTCGTAGATCAAAGCTTAAATAAAAACAATTTTATGTATATAATAAACAAAAAGTATATACATATATTATGTATAAGAGACCTGAAGAGTCACAATTTGCACCACCAGGCCCGGCCCGGATTTTTTTAATCAGGGCCGGGCTGGGCTTAGGGCATGGCCTGCAATAGATATACTATGTATAGTATTTAATTTTACACATAAAAATATTATACAATTTCATAATAATATATTTTTATTATTGATTTTTTTTTCTTCTTCTTTCAGTTTTTGCCTATTAAAATCTTGGTATTATATTATGTTATTATTACCAAATACACATTCAAAAAATAAATTTTATTATATATAATTATATAAATATTTTAAGCCTTTTTCATCCAATCTATACATAAATTTTTTTTAAAATAATTTATATAACATTTTTATATACTTCCCCAACCCCCACCCTTTATTTACCCAAATTTTTTTAAAAATAATATTCAGATATTTATATTTATATTTTGTTATTTTTTGGGGGGAAATAAGGCCGAAGAAGCCCACAATTTTCACTGCAAAAAAACATCCGAGAAAGCGGGAAGAAAAAGGTTTGTCAAAAATTTTAAAAAATGTCCCCTCCATGACAAAACGATCCAAAATTCATACATTCATTCAAATGACGACGGTAAAGGCTACGTTGAGGATAAATATTTGCGGCATTCCTTCACTAGTCCAGAATTGTTGAAACACGTCAAGGAGGGAAACCAATGCAAATGCCCTAAAAAATCCGCTCTATTCTCCATTTTAAATAGTTCGAAATCGACCCACGGATTTTTATTCGTCTCATCGCATAGAACCGACTCATCTAAAAACAACGTCACGACAAACCAGAGCCGCAATAATATTAAGCATCATATTATTAAGGATCATTTCAATGGATTAGCTGGAACGTCAGAATCTCTAGACATTCTTCCCACGAATCCCCTTGGCCGCGAAATTTCTGCAGTCAATTCCATAGGCGCTTTAAATCATAACCATAAAAATAACTGTAATATCCAAAATGGCTCAAACGGCGATAATCTTTATCCGCTAATACAATTCTCTTCGTTTAATCCTATTTGCCAAAATGCTTCTCGCGAAGCCAAAATAAACGAAAGTAATTTTTCCTTCGATATGGAACCCAGATCAACGGTTGGTATTGAGAAATCCTTTCTTCCCGTGAATTCAAAATCGAGTGTTCCTAGAATGATCACTATTTCATCTTCGTCTTCCATCTATTCCACTCCCAGGATGAACGATTCATTCGCTAAGTCTGATGGACTGAGACCCAACAATATTCCTAGCATAGCCTTGCCTTCTTCCATATCGAATCAAATATTCCGACAGATCCAAAGGGCTGACGATGATATGAGCGTGAAAAATTTGATAGATAAAGTCGATCAAACCGGTGAAATGAGTATTCGAAGAGTAGATATCTTAAAGTCATTTAATCAAGCCACACAAAACCCGACTAGGCTCCTCTCGGAAAATAAAACCACCAATGAAAGCGTGTATTCTCCAACTTTATCTAACATAAAAAATGAAAATTTTAAACCTGAGCCTACGCGCTGTTCTTTCACCAATCCTACCTCTTGCCTCACATCCAAACAGAATCCCAGGATAAATCGCGATACTCACGCCAAGGATAATAACCCATTGCCAGCGGAAAAAAAACTATCCCTTTCCCATATTTTGTTCAAGAAAAAGAGAAGTTCGAGCTCTTCCGTAAAGACACCTAGCATTGATATAACACCAGTAGCATCGAACTCCGAATCTTCAGGCAGGATTGATTCATTTAAGGGTATCGAAAGTTGCGACAGCGATTTCGCAAACTCGTTAAAAGATACCCTATCCCAATCGGGCTCCATTAAAACTAATTCCAACATATCGCCTTTATTGGCATCTCAACCCGATCAAAATAGCCTGGTTTCCGATAAATCTTCGTTAAAAAATTTTATTCAAATCATAGAGATTATTAAGAGACCTGGGCAAACGTTGGGATTGTACATTAGGTTAATTAATATATAAAATATTTTTTTTTAAAAATATAATCTATATACTTTCTCTATTGACATCAATTTTTAACTTGAATCTATATTTTTTGAAACTTTTATAAGATGAAAAAATTATCTTGATATTTTATTATTTGGTGACAGAATTTTATTTATTATAAAATTGGGAAAAATAAAATAATAATAATTTAACTTTTTTTTTCAAGATTATTAATTGATTAATAATTTAAACATTTTTGTTATAAAGAGAAGGCAAAGGTACGCGTAGACTAGATGGCGTTTTTATATCGCGTATGGCCCAGGGCTCGAGTATAGAGCGAAGCGGACTTTTGAAAGTAGGAGATGAGATATTAAAAGTGAACGGTGTCGACGTCACAAAAATGAGTCTAGACGATGTCGTGGTTATAATGTCCATCCCCAGGCGCCTTTTGCTCGAGCTTAAGACGGTTGACTTCCCGGAATCAGAATCTGATACTAAATCGTTCAATTATAACGACAGTAATGAAACCTGTCAGAAGTTATACGATTCGGCGGTTTCGATAAAACTGACTTCTAAATTTTCTAAATCGTCACATCTTCCGGACGGGAGATGCGTCTCGCCGAATGTGGGAACCGCCTCTTACTTATACGACGAACACGATAATTTTAAGCTTTCCGACCAAAGTGTCAGACAACAAATGCAGCAATATTATCAACCACTGCCTATGTCGGCACCTGAGCCCCTAAGAGAATTAAACGCGGCTTCCGAATCCAGACCCTATTCAAACCCTCCAAGCGATTATGGAGGAGGGAAGGTTATAACAATAATATTGATCGAAAAATAAATTTATATTAATTCATTTTGCTGTACGCTCAAAAAAACCGATTTACATTCGGTGAGAGATAATGTATATTGAGGGGTATCGTTATGGAACGCAGGTGCCGGTAAATAGTTTTCATATTAAAAATCTATTATAAGACCCCACAACATATGTATATATATATATATATGTTATCGGCTGAGTATTATAATGCTTTATATTCACGTTTTTAAAAATTTTGAATTAGGCCATTTCCAGTTCAAAGCGTTTTCTTTTCACAACGGTTTTTGGATAATGTTAGCAGAAAATTTTTCAAAATTTATTTCTAAACAAAAGGTCGAATTAATTTGATATAATATAATATTTTTTTAAAAAAAGTTAAAAAATATCCGAATCCCCATTTCAGACGTCATTTAATCGTTTATAAACCACTTTGAAAAAATGTTCCATCCTGAAATGGCCTTATAGTTGTTAGTTTAAAAATTTATCTAACTAGGACTAATTTTTCATTCAAATTTTGTCTATAGTGATATATTGCTATAATTGGGGTGGGATTCCTTTTGCCCTCCCCCTCTCTGACTAGTCTATGCAAGGGTATGAGAAAGATATTGTATATCTTTAAAGCAAAACGAATTAGAAAAATTTCTTAAAATTTAGCATTATAATTTTAAAAACAAAATCCTAGCCAAAATCAGGATACCTAATATCTATCAACCCTACTAGCCTAAATCAGGCATTGTCCTATATGTAGATTCCTTTTATTTTAACCAATTTTAAATATCATTTTAATAAACTATTCATGGACAATGTGTTTCGTAACAAGAATCTATATTTAAGCAGAGTTTCAGATGCTCTTAAAAATAAAAGATATTTAATCGCTGAAGACTTTGAAGTAAATCCTTTGTGATTTTTATGATGGAATCACAAATTTAAAATAAAAGGATTTTGATCCTTGTTAAAGACATTTTCAATTTTGTGATCTCAAAGATTTCTTTCAAATTCTCATATCTAAGCCGAAAACTGTTTTATTTTTAACTTTTACTTTTCGTTAGCTTAAATTAATTTTTGATGCAACTGTCTAAAGTTGTTGGATTGACAGTTCTATCTAAAATATAGTAGAACTAAAAGTGAAAGTCGAAAAAACAAAGAAAGTAACTGTCTTAATATGTTTGACAGTCAGTTAATCTTAATTTCATTATTACTTACATTACCTTAGACCTGGCCTTAAGCTGGATTCATGATGGTGGTATCAGATATACGATTTATCAGCTGTTCGATTTTTAAAATTTGTTCATGTGATCAATTTTTCCTAATTTAATATTGATTTTATTTTTTAATTTCTGATCATCATAATAATCTAAGAATTATTAAAAGGAAATTGATCTCATTATAAAAAAATTTAAATCGCTCAGCTGTTAAATCACGTCGGATCCGATACAATTATGGTATTAAACAAACGTGAAGTTGACTGTTTTTAATTATGAAGAAAGAAAGAAAGAAAGAAAGAAAGAAAGAAAGAAAGAAAGAAAGAAAGAAAGAAAGAAAGAAAGAAAGAAAGAAAGAAAGAAAGAAAGAAAGAAAGAAAGAAAGAAAGAAAGAAAGAAAGAAAGAAAGAAAGAAAGAAAGAAAAAGAATAAATTTTTAAATAGAGGCATTTCTATACTAAAAAATTTCGCAGCTCTACCAATTTAGTTATTACAGTTATTACAGTTATTACAAAGTCATTTTTTAAGGTATTTATATAATTTATTTTTAAAATGTATAAATTATTACCTTTCACTTTTAGAAAATAGGCACAATCATTCAAACTAAATTGACAACGGCTCAAACAGCTAGCGTGCATTTTCCTCCCAGACAGAGTTCCAGACAATTTGAACAATTTAAAAGGGTGGCTACTTATGAATCCCTTAAAGAGCCTTCTTCCTCCAACATTATATACGATTCTAAACATCCTACTTCTACAATGACCTCACCATCTTCAAACATGAAAAATGAGTATAGCAACGATTATCTGTATTACAACTCTCAGCCACTTCCCAAACAAATTAAGAATGTAACTACTACAACAATTGAAGGTAGTGATTATAAAAAGAGTAAGAATAAGAAAGAAATGGGTACCTATACATCGAGTCTTGACTTAAATTACACTAGACCTCACGAAAGGGATATGGGTAGATCTTCTCCTCAAAGGAACGACAGATTCAAAGAAAATAGCGATGGTTTTATAGTGAAAAACAAGCAAAAGGATGATAGCAAACCTTATATGTATCTCGTAAGTGAAAAGGTTCCGGACGCCAGGAGGGGTAGGTACATCAATTACAACATACCGTATAATACAATTTCTTCCAACCATTATTTACGTGTAAATCGTCGCAAGGAACAAATGGGTCCTTCCCCAGTGGCTAAAAATGATGGATATTACTACTATTATACTGACGAGGAGCCCGCTAACAGCTCGCGTAATATTGATGATGGTTATCGACGACAAATTAACATTGCTGGTATAGAACCCCGTATGAAGTCGATGATTATAGACGATTCCGCTCAGAATACTTACTCTTTAGACAGAGCAAAGAAATATGGAAGGCCTAGAAATGTTGTCAAAGACGATTTGGATGCGTCCCCGGGAAATCAGAGCGATAGTAACACGAAATACTCTTTCGAGGATAGTGATAAAAAGCAATCATATGCGAAAACTACCAACCTAGAGAAAATAAACGAAGAGTACAATTCCTCTAATAGAAATTATAACACTTTGCCTGGCTTTAGTTACCTCGGTGGCTCTAAAATCGATTCCTCTTACCGAGCTAATATAAATGACGGCAATTGGCTGGCCAAGGATCAAACTCAGAAATTGGCTCAATACGGAACAGTTTACCGACCTTTGGGTCATTACGCTAAGAATGGAACTAAAAATAGAAATTGTATGGACTCCTGCACCCAAACAGACTTATACTCTCAGCAACAATATGCAAAGGTAGATCCCGGTTTCATCAATAAAACCCCTTTTTACCACGAAGCCGGTTATTTCTCTGATGGATTGGCTGAAAACCGACTGATGATGATGGTGAAAAAGAGATTACCACATCAATACAATAACAATAGATATGTCGACACCAAAAATCAATATTATGCCGATGAACCAACCAAGAATTATGGGCAACATCAAACAGAAGGTTATTACATAACATCCGACAATGAATCCAGGGTACCTAAAATAGCGTCCATGTATCCTTATAAAAATTATGCCATTCTATTAAAAGATGGTGGCATACGCGATAACGACGAAGAAAACTTGATACCCGGTTGTTTAATCGAATCAAGGGATTCCCTTCATCATGGTCACCAACTGCCACCATCGCATCACATAATTTCGCATGCACCCGTGATAGATGACAATGGTAGGGAGAAAATTGTGTTACGAAAAGTATCGTGTCCTCACCCTTCCTACTTACCCCTTGCTACAGAAGGACCGGGAGAAACAAAGGGGTTCTTATACTATTCCCCTACCAAGAAAAGGATATTAAGGGCGGCCACCCTCGATACGAACCCTCATCATTACAAGGATTACATTAACGATAATTACAATAACTATGTGGAATATTATTCTGAAAGGTTTAACCACCCGACAACCAACACTAACGTTGGCAATGCGTATGACCAGTTATCCTCAAAAGGTACCATGTCAAATTACGATATAAAGGATGGGATGGATGACAACCGGAACGAACAAGATGCAAATTCCAGACTCAAACATAAATTTGCGGTAGGTGAAGCCAACAGCGATATTTTACCTCTTAAAAAACGGGTAGATTCCTATTTCTTGTACCACAATGACGTGGGGAAAAATGGATATGAAAGTGAAACCGGTTTAACGCGCGATAAAAACAACTTATTATTTAAAAGCACGGTCAAACAAAGGGAACCTAATATTTATGGAAAAGGTTCTAACTACCTTCTTTATAACGAATCTGATAAAAGAAATACTGCCTTTAAACAATCAGGGAGTGATATGGTGGAAAAGTACTCCGATGGTAATATTATTTTAGACTTATATAACATCTTTGAAGTATAATTCACAATTAAATTATCTTATTTTACAGGAAAAGATCATGGGTACTCAAAATCTTATAGCATTGATTACGAAAATGAAATAAGTATGCCAGACATGTATCAAGTATTATAAAATATACACTTCTTTCACACAAATTTATTAATTCTTCCCTCCTAGGAAAGCAAAAAAGATCTAAAATCGTCTTTAAAGTCAACCGAATTTATCACAAGTATATATAAAAAGATTTAATCATGTAATTGTATTCTTTTTAAAAAAAAATAAAATAATTATAATTAAGCTACCTCAAACGTAAGAAGAGTCCACTACTTTGACCATGGCGGAAATCAATTGCAGGATTTTTCCTTTTCGTCCCTTAAACATGATCCTACCCGATATTCAAACGGTATAATTTTTAACATTTTTAGTTAAAGTTCAGCGTAGTTCGACTCCTCCTGGCTATTTTTTTGTAACCCTTTTTTTGGTCAGGCCCATAAATAATATTTTACGAAAGAAAAAGTCATGAAAAAGATTGCGAAACACTATGCTAGTTGCTTTACAAAAATTATCAGGTCGGGCTACGCCAATCCCTAGTAAACCCTTAATAATTTTTTTAATTACCTATTAAAATTGGAAAAGGCCTTTCGAAAAATAATATTTTAAATTTATTTAAAAAAGTTAAGCGAAATTCTTATGCCTATACCCTTCAAGATGAAATCAACACGCCTTCCATAAATTTCGAAGATCTGGACCTGACCAATTACAAATATTGGGATTGGAAATCCTGCATCTTTGAGCCGTCGGCCAAAGGTTCCGCGACTCCTCAAACGTCATCGCTTACAGGGCTACTTAACATCTATATATGCGCCTGCGAAAATTTGGGTCTACCTACTCAAATTAATCATTCCCATAATTCAACCTCCGATAAAAATAGTCTACACAAAAAGACATCTTCAACATCGTTTTCCGATAGTGAAACGTTATTACAAGATTATGAAAATGTGAGAACGGATAGCTTTAAAATGAAAGCAGCAAAGATTGATAATAACGATGAGAAGAAAGCTGAAGATATTTCTTATGATTGTGATATAGATAGTTGTATGTACATGATACTGGAAGTGGATAAGTGCATCAAAGCGAGAACCTGCGCCAAACCTCTGATAGTTTACAAAGTAAATGATGATGCGGTTAAAACTCAGAAAGACAAGAAACCTAGTTTTAATGGTGTCATAAATTTGTCCACCGACGATACGGATCAAAAGATTTTTGGATCTAGACCTATAGTTTGGGACGAATCGTTCGAAATCGATCTTTTGAAAGGCAGAAAAATTGACATATTCCTCTATCACTGGGCCCAAAACTTACAATTAAATAAAACGAATGTTAAAATAAAAGGCAGAGAAGAGAAAATCACCGAAAATGATACCCCATTAGATGTTCCCAAGTTATCCTACCGCGCGGTTCTCAATTTATCCGCGCTGTACTCTAATTTATGGAGCGTCGATAAAAATTCATCCAATATTACAAAACAACAACCTTATAACAACAACAATGCCGTCAAGCGTCTAAAAATATATCTTCAACCCAGGGGCGCCTTATACATTATTCTCGAATACTCGGACCCTTTGAGCATCTTTAAACGCACCCTTAAAACTCAAAATATATTCGGGGTGGAGCTACCCAGACTCGTGGAAAATAAGAAATTGCGCTCAAACACGGGTTCGGACACAAATATAATCGATCTATTTTGTATAATTTTGCCGGAGATAGAAAGAAGGGGTGGTTTGGATAGCGTGGCCATTTATAACTTGTGCAGTTGCTTGCGTGAGAAGCTATTGGTTAAAGGGATCATTGAAAAAAATCTAATTTCTACAAATTTTTCGGCGAAAGGAATACCCGACATAAATATACTGACAGGTTTGGTTCATATTTTATTTAAAAATTTATTTTACTAATTTGCGGTAGGGAAGATATTTTGCGTAAGAATTCTTGATATGTAAACTTGTCGCCTGAGGTTAGTAAAATAAAAATAAAAGTATTTTATGATTATTTAAATAGGGTAGAGGAGCAATGCTCATTAATTGTAAATAGGTATAATATTATTGATTTCTGATTACCAGGGTTGTTAAAGTAGCGCACTTTTTTGGTAGCTATAGCTAATAGCGGCTACTTTTTTTGTAATTATTTAATTTTTTAGCGCGCTACTTTTTTGAAAGTAGCTAAGTAGCCGCTACTTCGCTACTTTTAAAAAATATATTGAATTTAAATATAATATCATAATTAATTATAATTTTTATTATTTATTTTTAATTTTGAAATTAAAATACGAGCCTATAAATTAATTTTTATAATATATACTATTAAGAAATAAATAATTTAATATGTATAAAAAAAAGTGATTTGCGATCTAATCTATATAGCATAAATAAAATACAAAAATGCAATTTATCATTTTTTAAAAAAAAAGATATCGTAAAAGATTTTTTGAGAGAGCTTCCAGAACCATTGATAACCAATAGTCTGTATCAAATGCTAGTAGACGCTTTTTCGGTTTTCAATCCTACTGACCCTACTGGCAATGAATCCCTACTGCTAAGCGTCGTTGAATGCTTACCCAAGATCAATAAAGTTAATAGATGCCATAATAAATTTCAGAATTTGAAAGAAAAAAAATCTTGAGAGATCTTTTAAATATTTTTCGGAATTTTAGGTTTAATAAAAAAAAAATGAAGTTCGGCACGGGTTCTGGTTCGATAATTTAAATGGTGTCCGGTCCATTGGGTATCAGATCTGGTATAAATCTAAATTACCAGTAAATTACTCAAACTATCGATCAAATAGAATGGGGTACTTGGGTAAAATTTTTTGAAAAACGCCAATTAAGTTAGGACAGGTATATCTTAAAAGGCTGGGAGTTAAGTTTGGACGTATAACCTTTATTTTTGAAATAAAAATCAATCGTAAAATAGCAAAGACTATTTAACCCCGGCCTGCTCCTTGGTTTAGAGAAATATAAGACGGGTCAGGGTTTATAAACCTAATTATTTTTGGTCCCGGATGTGGTACGGGTTAGGAAAAAAAAAGAGAATTATTTTCCATAGTTTTTGAAATTCTTTTCAAAATAAATAAAAAAAATCAAAGAGATCTCTGAGGATATTTTTTTTCTAAAAATCTTTTTGTGGTTTTTATGCATAACCTCGCATTTGCAGTTAGCCGGTATTTGCTGCGAAGTATACAAATATGAATGTAAAATTATTTATATTTATTTCGCCGTGATTTGATCTCTAACTGTGAATACGGGGTAAAAGATATTCCATGATGAAATCAAAAATATTTTTATCTTCTTTAAAAAAAATCTTAAATTTTGGGATAATAATTTTTTGTTGCTCAAAATTTTAGGCAAAAAAAAATAATTGGATTATTTGTTTTCAAACTCTAATTTTTTATTGTTGTTTAAAACATAGCAAGGAGTAAAATAAAAATTTTTGTGCGTTAAATTATTGTTCTCTAAAAAAAAATTATTGTAATTGAAGTAAAGCCAGGGATATATTGCTTTTCTTAGAGAATTCGGTGGTTATTTTTTTAATAGTAATCCCTTTACTTTAACAAGATATTTTTTTTATATAGTTAATCAAGTGATTATTTATAAAGATCGAATTTATTGAAATAGAATAAAATTCTTGAACGGAAAATCAATTTTGTATAAAAGTCATTTGCCATTATAACGCAATTCGGTTTAGGCATAATATTTTCATGATGTCGACCTCATTTTTTTGGCAATGTCAAAAAAATATTATTTGAGAACTCTTCAGTCTAAATGAATTAGAGAATGAATCTGCTGTTTCAATTGATGAAATGGGAGATATTATTTAGGCTGGATTTTAATTTAAAAAAGCCTTTTGAGATATATCGTGGCCTAAGAATTAGATTATTCTATGTCTACTTTTTGTCAAAAATGCCTTTTTTCGTAAATCAATTTTTTCATAATTATTGAAAAATCAGAATTATTTAATAAATAACTCAAATTAAATTTGATACAAGTTTAACCATCCTATCGAAAATAATATACTAATTTTTTTTTTAATTACTCTCTTATAAAGTTACAAAAAGTGGAAATAGAATATTCTAATTCTCATGCAACGATATATATAAATTATTCGCAGTTTCTTTCTTTATATACCATGAATTTCTCCTTAAAATAAGAAAATATAATTATAATTTTTTTTTAAAACAAATTTAGGACAACATAGATTTCCTATTACGGCACCTGAAAAAAGTTTTATGTCAATCGCGGCACAACAAGATGAATTTGGACGAAATTAGTGCTGTATTTGGTCCGATATTGTTAATTCCATCTAGTAAAATATCTGATCCAGATCCTGACACAGCATTCGCTATATTTAAGTATCTCTTTCAAATTTGGAAGTTTTGATGGAGCTCTATATTGAGGTAAATTTAGGGGGAAAAAAGTATCTTATTTGTTCCCAAATGTATTCACTATAAATATGAAATTTTATATAAATGTTAGATATTATTAAATCACAACCTAACTCAAAAAAAAGAAAAAAGTTTTACATAATTATAGCCAAAGTCAAAGTCCACAAAATTAAATTTGAATAAAAATGATAAAATTTATAAACCTTTTTTTTGAGTTGTATAAGTATACACTCTTAGCCAAAGTTGTTAAAAGATACTTTCAGATCTAAATATGGATACATTGTCTAAAAATATATCTAGATATAAATACTTTTTATAAAATTGTAGCTAGATTAGAGACCTGCACTGCCAGGCCCGGGGCCCTGCTAAGGTCTGAAAATTTATTTGGGCTTGGCGAGTAAAAGTAAAAATGTCCATCATGCTTGATAGAGAATAGAAGGTAACTAGGGATGTACAGATATTTTATATCGGATCGGACCGATATTTAACCCATTTTAAAATATCGGTTGTCGGCCAATATTATAAAATTTTCCGATCCGATATAAAATGGCGTCTTTAACAAAAATAAAATGTTATAAAATTTGTAAAAAAAGTTATATTTAAAATCATTTATTTTTATAAATAAAATCGAAATCCATTTTTATGTATATTTTTTTAATAATAATTAATTAATAAACATTCTGCCATATTGTTATTTTTTGCGTATTCTGTTTATAAAAGTGTGCGGTAATCCCTTCAGAATCTGTTTTTAGTGAAGCTGGTGATATTGGTTACCATCGCCGCAGGCTGACCTCTGATAAATTTGAAATTTTGGTATTTCTAAAAAGAAATCTTCGATATATTAATGTTAAATATTATTTTAAATATTTATTTTAAATTTCATAATATATTTATTTATTACTTATTAATAGATTAAATGGAAAATCATGAAACCCATATCTTCATCATTATTGGTTATTTTTACATAGGTTTTCTGGTTTTTTGAAAAATATACCGATTAGTGAAAATTAAAATCGGACTGACTCCCATCCGGGTTTGATCTAAAAAAATTTCCATTTGCAGACCTCTAATCTAGATACATATACCACATTTTTCTAGCTTGATACTTTGGCAACTCTGTAGAGCAACCATTCATTAATAGGTAGAATATGGGGTTTCTAAAAAAATAATTTATAACATATTTGATCTGTTATGAGATCAGTTTCTAACTTTCTCGAGGTTTTCCATATGGAGAAATGATTTAATTTAAGTTGTAGCTATATTAACCATATCCCAAGTAGATGGCTTCAGAAAAGAAAACTTAAATAGATTACTTTTTAAATAGAATACCCAACATTATACCGGTCCGGGCTTAAATAGAAAAAAAATGGAAGGTAAATATGTTAATTGAAAATGGCATCCACTAAAAATAAAAGAAATTTTATTTATAATTAACGATTCGAATCCCACCTTACCAAATTATGCCCTGATACCTATAAACTATATAACGCTCGTAGTATATAGATTCCTTGAATTGATGTTGTGACCAATGACACATAATAATACCTAGACTGACGATGTATTCATAATAATGCATTTGAAAGCGTCGTTGAATGCAAATCAGTTAGACCCACCATATTGGTAACCCATTTAATAATTATTCTCATGTTAATAACTACTATTAAATTTATTACTTGCTTCCTTATTATCTCGATGATCAGGCAATTCTTTAATAAAGTTTGAGTCAGAAATAGGAATAAATTGACCTCTGGTTTATTTTAAAAAGAATAAGGGTTATCAAAATGGCGTCCTCAGCTGTTTTCATTGATGTACACTGTCAAGAAAGCGAGATTTGACATTGGAAATCAAAACCTAAATATAAAAAGAAATATATACTAATATTATAGTTGAATCCTTTATTAAATAATAATAAACATAGTTAAATACAAAGTGAAAAACATAATCAAAATAAAAGAAAAATTAAAATTAATATAAAAAAATAAAATTAAAAAGTAAATTTAAGTTAAAATAATTTAATCATCCTTCCGCGCATCATAATTTCTCCATTATATATCCTTTTTCTTTAATCAACATTTGCATAGTCTCAATTAGTACCGAGATTTGATTCTTTTTTCTTGAGTAGATTTGAATATCTTTCGGCTTCGTAATTTTGTTTAAAAGTAATTTGCCTGTCGGGCGTTTTTCTTAATCTAGTAAATTTGCATGTTACCACAATTACAACATACACTTTTAATGAATGCATCGTGTCTGTCATTGGTTGTGACTTAGAAATATTTTGGAAGGACTGTTTTGAAAGAGACTGGCAGTCTTTTAATTTATAATAAGGGGAGACCGGGGTAAAGCGTTTGATGGCGTAACAATATTAACGCGAATAACATTTTAACCCTTGAGCACAAAGATTTTAAATTTGGTGTGAAGATATATTTTTATAACTAATTACTAACCTATGTTCATCTTTTAAAAAACTTACCTCGTTTTATATATTTTGTCAAAAAACACCTTTTTACCCAAAAAATATAAAAATCATTCTCTAGTATATTTTGCTTTTAGTGATATATACATATCCTCAGGATTCAATATTTGGCACACATGTTCCTTAATGTATTAGCTATAAAATAAAATTTATCTGATATCTATAGCTATAATAGAAGTCACGCAATAACGATATTTATAATATATGTCACCTTGGGGTAAAGCTGTTATGGGTAAAACGGTTAAAATATATAATTATTCACATTCTTCTTTCATTCATTTATTATAATTTTTATTTTATCAATCAAATAATGAGAAATTATAAAAGAAAAACCATATTTAGAGATGTAAGTATAATAGATTAGATGAAGCCATAAAATATAAAATAACACTTTATTGAATTTGTCTGCAAAAAATATAAAATACCTTATACAATATTGAGAAGAAGATATAAAAATGGTATTTAAAGTTCAGATCATAAACAAATATTTACAAATGAAGAAGAATCTAGATTGTGTGATCATATTAGAAGCAAGTAGGTCATTATGGGATTAAAGCCTAAACATAATTAAATTATTTTGTTTGTATTTGAATTGAGTATTAATTAATAGATATATTATATATTTCAATTGAGTTACTAATAAAGTTACCAAATTAATATTGAAATTATTTATTCAGAGAAGAAAAAAGATATCAAATTTGCAATAAAAACTATAAAAATAGTCGCGAGGGCGATGAATGGTTAAAATGTACACTGTGCCTTGAATGGGCTCATTCTAAATGTGCTAATTATGATAACTACTTTACATGTCCTTATTGTATTGATTAGTTTGTAAATAAAAATCATAAATATATCTTAAATTTGTAATATTTGTTAAATAAAATGATAAATATATGTCAAATATTACTTTAACCACTCTACCCCAGTGCTTATCCTGTACCCAGGGTAAAATGAGTAGTTTGACATAACTAATAATAGCTCCTAAAATATTATAGGTAGTGGGCTATACTTTTTTTTACTTGTAGATGAGAAATGAGGCTATACATTGTTCTATAATTTGTTGTGTTTGACTCTTGTTTAAAATTTTTATGGTAAATATGCAAAATGCCTAACGTTTTACCCCAGTCTCCCAAAAAATTAATTAGAAACTTGGGCCGCCTTGAGTTTTTTTTTAAAAAGTTTTTTAAATAATTACATCAATTGTTTAACAATTTTAAAAATTAGAATATTACATTAAAATTACAAGGTAGAAAAAATAAACGTGATGTATCAATTTGACATTTTAATAGATTTTCCTTTGAATCAATTTACAAAAATAAAGTCAAAATTATTTAAAATTTATCAAAACATTGTTTTAATAAAACCCATTGTCGTAACATGGAGCCCTACTCTAATCTTTTAATGTCAAAATCATGTTCAACCGAAATTTTAAATTCTGATCCGAACCCCGACGAATTTTTAATCGAAAAAGCACGAATTAAGCGCTTTTATAAAAAAATATAAATTTTAATGTTCTATTTGAATATTTAATCGCAGAATGTTTATCAAGATGTGAACAGATTATTTTTTACAAAAAGGACCGATTTCTTCAAAAATAATGCAAATATTTCTCGGTGCATAAATTTCGATCTGAACACACTGCATTTATCTTCCCCGCAAAAGCCCGAGTGCGACAATCTAACAATGGTGAATGAAATTAATATAACTACTGACTTAAAACCTTCAAATTGATGAAAATATTATACAATATAATAAATTTAGGAGCGACGAATTTTGATAAAATTTTTAATTATGATACTTATTTATAATAATTTATAAATAATATATATATTACAATTTAAATATAATTATTTATAAAAAAAAATAATAAAATAGTTTAAATTGAAGAATTTAATATTTATCTAATTTAAAACTTTTAAGATAGTGAAATGATTTAAATTTTATCAAAAAGTTTGGAGACAAAAAAACAAATAAGTTAGTTGGTCAATAAAATTTATTGCTGAAATTCCGAGGTCAGTTACAGATAAATCAATGTATCAGAAATGTCTACATGATTGTATTCCTATTATAATTCAGGAGATAGGCTTTCTAAAGGGGCATAAGAATAAAAAATATTCTGAGGGTAGGAAAAGGAAATAAATATAATCAGAAAAATTTTCTAAAATAAATGGTGCTAACGTGTAAACTTAAGGCCTGTTACATCTCCTAAGTAAAGGTACATAAATAAAATATTATATTTATTTTTCATACAAAATTTGGGCTATATTTTCCTACTAGTTTTAATACCTATATACTTTTATTATCCTAAATAAACCTGCTAAGAAAGGATTTATTATATTTGCTATGTACCTAGGGTCATGATAATTATATATATTATATTGAAAGCATTGTCAATTATTGGCTGTAATTTTTACATTCACTTTCATGTCTCATTTTTTTTTCCTTAGCTGCATAATCATACCAAACAAATTTTATTCACTGCTGAATATCGTTGACACATAATTTATTAAATATAGCATGAATAAATTAAAATAGCTATTTTTTTTATTCCTTTTTTAAAAAAATGACTGACAATAAATAAGCCTATTAATATTCTTTATATTTTTGTTAATAACGATATTGTAAGACAATAATACCACTTACATTGATTTACTTGTAAGATTAAGGATTAGTAACCGATTTCATGGCCCAATTATTATGTTATTTAATAATTTGTAAATTTAATAAAATAGCTCACCGACCCATATATGTATGAATGTTACACTATTAAAATATAGTTCATCAAAAATGATGTGTATTATAGATCTGCAAATCTTAAAAGAAATAATATTGGTTCGGGACTAATATTTTTTTTAAAAACTTCGGGCCAGGCCGGGTTTATTTTTTCTATATTTAAATAAATTCGGGCCGGGTGGACAAATAATTTTCAATTCGGATCGGGCTTTTCAGGATAGACAAAAAATATTTCGTTCGGGATCGGGAATGGCAGGACAAATTTTTTTTAAAAAAAATACCGTGCAAGGGTCGGGCTTGAAAAATTACCCCCAATGCAGATCGCTAATGTGTATTGTATATTGTAGAATAATCTCTTAATGTTTTTTTCGTTTAATTCAGAAGAAATCAGTGTTTTATTTTTTGGATTGGCATAATCGAATACTGAATTATTTGTAATTTTATTTTTTTGGAAAAATTGGTATAATATACTATTCGCAATTATACCGATCGAATAGTATATTTTAGTATTCGTACAAATAAATTAATAGTTTCTGAATAGGCCAAGTAGCCTGTATAAAAGGAATAGGTTATTAGCAGCGTTGTTAAAGTAGGGGGCTATTCTAGCGTTGCTACCTTTTTCAGTAGTGGAGTTTCAGCGCGCTACTTTAAAAAAAATAGCGGTAGAAATACTACTAATTTAGAAAGTAGAGGTAGCGATTATAATAATATAAAATTGTTCCTTTTTTTATAGTAAAATAAAAAATAATATAATAAATTCCGATATAATTTTATATATAAAAAATATACGATAATAATTTGAAGTCTAGAATATATTATTTAGCTGTTTTAATTTGCCTAATTTTAGCCATAAAAAATGTGAAATTTGCCGGATTAATAATATAAATTTAATTAAAAAAACGATTTAAATTATTTATGAAAAAGATGAATAATTCGATTATTTATAACAAAAAAAAAATTTCATCGAATATCCAAGGTTAATTATACCTCATAAAGAAGAACATTATTTAAAAAAAAAAATTTGTTGTTGCTTTGACATAAATGAAATAAGTTGTTAGAAAAAAATAAATAAATAATAAATTTCTTCAAAAGGTATCGATAATTATCGCGGCTTTCCCGGCGTAGTAAATACAAATTTCCGTTTTCGCATCAGCTGATTTTTTTAAAAAATGGAAAGTTCTGCTTCGAAGCTCTTCTTATCGTCTAAAGTATAAAAAAAATGCTAAGGTAGGACGGCATCTTGACACAAACTCTTGAAAATATTGCTTAATCGAAATCCAAATCGATGGACGAGGGCAAGGACGAGAAGGATGAATTTAGGGAGGAAAAATCGACTGAGTTACTGGAAGCGTTTTTGTTATTTTTGTTGCGGCGTTTGTCCTTTCTTTTAACCTTTTCTTTTTAAATGTAATGCCGATAGTTATAATATTAAATATTGAATTATAATAAATAACTTATTTTACGTTCAAAGCCGTTTTTTTTGTCAAAACTCTTACTTTTCGTTAGGTCCAATGATGTGTGAATAGTACTAGATTAGCGATGAGTGTAATAAATGCTTTTTGTGCATGCATACATAGGAGACAGCTGTGGCATCGTTTTGTGGCTTGCATGCCGATTAAAATGATATTAATATATGCATTCTAACATAATGAACGATAAAACAATTAGTCGACGCGCAAACCATAAAATGGCGCTAAAGCTAGCTTTCTCGTCAATCTATAGAATAAATACATTAGTTAGGTCCAATCAATTTTGATGTCCAAAAAAACGAATTAGGACTTGCATTAAAAATGGGGAAGAGCTATTAAAGATTAAATTATAATAATAACTTTAAAAAACGATTTCCCCTGACGAAAGTTTCTAAATTTAGAGAAGAGGGGGGGGGGCTCAATTGAATTGCTTCATTTCTACCTGAACGTGACGTAACTAGAGAGTTCGGGCGTGAAGGCGTGCTCAAAATGCCTAATTTCAATTTGGTAGTAGTGTCCATAAAAAATATTTTCGATTCGGCAAAAAAAGTCTAAGCGTCCTAAACGAGTTAATTTTAATTATGCTTAAAAACTAACCGACCAGTCGTAAAAAAAGTGCGAGTAATTTATATATATTATATTTTAAAATGTTAAAACGACTCATTTTAGAGGATTATTTTATTTGAAATTTTTTTTGATTGCTTTAACAGAGAGTTTTGAATCGGAACTTGGAACCGTGCCAAATTTATATACCGGAAAAGGAATCCATGTTTTCAAAATTTTGAGTTTTTTTTCGTTTCTTATTCTTAATATTTTTATAAAAATAATGTTTTCATAATTTTAAACTTTCTTCTTCCCACTAGCTCAACTAACTTTTTAATTTCCTAAAGGTTTTATTTTTGAAAAAAAAAATTTTCAAAATAGCGAATTCATAATTATCTGCTTATCTAACTTTTTAATTTTCCTAAAATTATTTTAATTTGCTTTTTAAACCAAAAAATATCCTTAAATATTATACATTAATTAAAATAATATTATTCAGAGTTTGAAATTTTTGCCCAAAATTTTAGAAAATTATAGTTAAAATAAAAATATATATTAAAAAAACATTTAAGCATAATATTAAAAATTATTTGCTTTTTAAACCAGAAAATATCCTTAAATATTCTACATTATTAAAATAATATTATTCAGTTGAAATTTTTGCCCAAAATTTTAGAAAATTATAATTATAAATATATATTAAACAAATAAGCATAATATTAAAAATGAATTAAAAAATATATATGTATAAAAAAAACTGAGAAAAAAAAATATATTAAAAAAAAAGGGTACAAATCATCCTAGAGAAGAGTTTAGACAAAAAAAAATTTTAGAGGATCACAAAATTATATTTTAAGAAGAAATTTTTTTTAAAAAAAATTTGGGATTAAGATTTTTATTACATAAAAAAATCACAAATTTGGAATTTTAGGTAAATCAATTCTCAAAAAATCTTCTCTTGAAGAGCATTTCAAACCCAGATTATTAGGTGAAAAACATCAAATGCGCGAAGACCGATATAAACTAAACCGATACATAGACTAAGGCCGCATTCATAGTGGATCCGATCCGACACGATTTAACAGCTGATCGATTTATAAAATCGGTTTATGAGAATCAATTTTTCTTTATTAAAACCAATATTTCTTAGGTTATTATCATGTATAGAATTAAAGACAACATTAATATTATTACAAAAAAATTGATCTCATAAACAGATTTTAAAAATCGATCAGCTGTTAAATCGTGTCGAATCGGGTCCTCTATGAATGCGGTCTAAACCCGATATATAAATTAAATATCTGGCGATCACTGCTAGGCATTTAATTTAAAAAAATAGTTTCGGTTCGGATTTAGTTGGGCCTGACATTTTTTTTAAAATTCCGGGCCGGTTCAGGTCGGGCTTAAACTTTTAAATACGATATTATTACATTTCGTCAAGTAAATTGATATATTTTAAAATTCCTGCAAGAAAAAGCCGCTATTTATTTGTAAAATTTTTATATTATTTAAATAAATTCGGAAGAAATCAGGTCCGATGCAGAACACTAATATAAACTAAAACCATTCTGGTATTAGCATCGATTTTTAGGAGCAAATTAACTTAGGAACCAAATTTTGTGCCATCACATTAGACATATGAAACAGATTATATATTAAACATAATAAATAATAATTTTGAAATGTTGTATTTACCCTAGCAAACTCAATAGGTTAGTAGAAAACATACAGTTTGGACCATTCTTGACAATGGATTAAGTAATTCAATTTGTAAAAAAATTAAGATAGTCACTGATGCTGGAACCCCTCATTAAAAAAAGGAGTGAGGGGCTATTAGATTATGAGAATATTATCGCATTTTGGATCCTGGTCTACACAATTTAGTAAACATCGACGGCATTATAAAAGTTATCATTTATTGAAAATCTAATCAAAAGAATAAGAGAAATCATAACTGTTCTGAGATATTAGAATAACAGCAGAGATTGTACTTGAGTTCGAAATCAGAGAAAATCTTGCATACAATTGATTCATCATCTGATATGTTAGATTTAGATCTTGATAACACCGATCCTTACCCTGATAACAGTTTTCCAGATGGTGATTCTAGTGATGATATTTACAATAACGCTCAAATGAAGATATTAAAATAAAATTTCCCCAACAAGATGAACCGCGATTTTGATCTAGTGGAGCAAAAATAAAATATTACTTTCAAAAAACTGAGCTTTAAGATTTCCTGTTAGGCATTCATTATATATTATATACGTATTTTAAATTACCTTTTTTATTTCACAAATTATCTAAGTGTCGTGTCGGTATCTTTACCAGATTCCCAGCTTAAAAGATTAAAAATTGTATCAAAATAAATGACAGAATAAAATTGTGCACTGACTGAATTTATTATAAAATATTTTAAACTACTTACAAATTATCTAACAAATTTAGCAAGTAAACATTCATTGACAAACACAAATTACGATTCTACTGTGAATGGATTAGAACAAGAATGCCATATTCTTATCGGAAAACGTCATCATCCACAGGATAGACGTTTTAAATCTTGAGAAAAACTTCCGCATCTATCCACACTAACCACAAAAAATTCTTTGTTTTCTAGCAACTAGCACCTTGTGAAAGGGGTTTCTCTATCTCTGCGGTCGAATCTAAGTAGATTCTCCTCATGTCCATCAAAATCCAATAAAATTATTTCCGTACATAACTATAAGATTACAAAATTGAATTTGTATTTATAACTAATAAAGAATCAAATATATATTTTACTTACTAATAATCTTTTAGCCTTTCTTTAAAAAAATAGATTTTATTGTCAATTTTTAAAAAAGTAATAATTTAACACCCCGATTTAATTTTTTAACATTGGGCAGGTGATAGATAGTTTCATCGGCAAACAGCTTTAATAATGCGCACAAATATAACGATCAAAAAAATATTATTGTTCGGTCCGTGGAGAGGTGTGACTACTCATTAGCAGTTAGCGCGAATTCATGGTGAATCGGACGCTTGATCTACGGTAAAAGATTAAATTGGATCCTTCCATGTCAAATCGATCACGATTCCTTAGAACCCTGAGGATTTGGGTAAAATTCGGTATACAAACTAAAGTACGCGTAACTAAATAAGTGCTCAAAATTTTAGAATCCTAATATTTTCTGGAAATATCAAAGGTTAAGGTATGAAAAATAACCTATTTTTATGTTTATCGATTGTCATTTAATTATAGCCTTACTAAAAAAAACTATAAAAATAATAAATAATGATACTAATTAGACATGTGAACAACCCTTATTCTAAAGTGGGAAAAGGAAGGGAGTTCAGGTTGCGTTTAGTGAAAAATCCCTAAACCAGGCTCGGGTTTAGAGTTTGAATCCATAAAAAATAAGGACTTACGAAATTTAGTTAAAATGAGAAAAAAAAATATCGGTATGATTTTAAGGGGGCTCACCAGCTCATATCCGCTACCATGTCCTAGTGATGTACACAATAATAATGTCAACGAAATAATACGCCAATTATAAATATGGATAGATTATTTAACAAGAATTCGAACAAGATTATTCATTAAAACATAAAACATTAAGAGTCAGTTCTAGAAGAAGTCTTAATAGTTTAAATCTCCAAAATCTCACCTTATATTATATTTATCTCTTTCTTCCTTCCCTCCTCTATAAATTAATATTTCAATAGTAAAGTTACCTATCGATTTCGTATTGGAATTCGTTGCGTTTTCTTGATTTTCTAACTTGTTTTGGTCAACAACTAAGGTGGGAGCTAAATCTTCGTTGTAAGATCCGAGGGATGAAGATGAACTTCCTCGAGACATATTTGCAGAATCTTTCTGGAAATTTGTTGGATCTCGTTTACCCTTAGTTATGTAGGGCTTGTTAGTGTTATTTTTGCCGGTAGGAAGGTAATTGGATGTATCATCGGGAAATACAGGATTGAATCTAATTGCACCAGGATTGACTATGCATAACGAATTCGTATTATTCGCCGTCGTAGGGCCAAACTCAAAAATATCTTTTTTGAGATTTAAATTAGTATTCTTCATTCCACGAGAAACGTATACATTTTCGGTAGCTATATTAGAATAAATTTGTTCTTCTCTATCCACAACTTTCCGAAGCAACGAAGAAGGGTTAGGAGTATTTATAGGATTGGAATCGAACGATCCAAAATTGACCCAAGAATTAGATGTCACGGAAGGACGAGGAGGAAGAGGTGGTGGAGCCAAGTTAGGAATTTCTAAAATATGAGAAGGGAGTGGAGGTGGTGGTAAAGATGGCGGCTCCATCTGATCTTCCAGAATATCGTCAGACGAAGAGGAATAGTCATAGCGGACGCTTCCAGAGCCATTAAATTCGGCGCCAGTTCGTTCTGGGCTGTTTTGAGGATTTGTTGAGGGGTAAAAAATTTCGGGTGAATTAAGGGCCTCTACTTGAGGGGCGATTCTTGGGGGTATTTCTACCGAGGATGGATGCTTTAATTGTGTGGGTAACACAGGGGTTTGTACGTCGAAAATATAATTAAATGCATCATCTCTGCTTCCATGACTATATGATGGTGGGTTGATGAGGGAAATGGGGTTAGTTTGATTAAGCGTATTTACAGGTGATAGTGGAGGGATACTGTTAGAAATGCGGGGGAAAGAATTGTTAACTGTATTCGGTTGAGGTGACATGAGCTTAAAAATTTGATATTAATTTATTTTTTATATTAAGTGTACCATAATGAATAAAATTTTAAATATTTTATTATTATCAATGACATATGATAATACCTAGACTGACGATTCATTCATAATAATGCATTTCAACGTCGTTGAATGCAAATCAGCTGGAGACTATGTGACACGCCATTTCGGTAACCTGTATGGGGTCCAGAATACTTTAAATTTGGTGTGCTAAATACTTATTTCCTTTTGAGAATAGTTTTAGAATAATTGTGAGGTATTATATTTTACTTTGCTTAAATTAAAATTTTAATTTTTTTTATCGTCCCCAAGCTGTTTTTCATTGATGTACACTTTTAATGAATGTGTCGTTAGTCTAGGTATTATTATATGTCATTGATAATCATATATTTTTTTAAAAGGTGTCACCATAAGTCATGGGAACTGACTTTATAGTTCTTATTAGAAGCTTGCTTTTTTTAGTCATTTATCAACATTAAAAATTAAAATTCCAAATAAAACTCAAGAACCATCTAATGCTCTTCAGAATAAAAAAAATCTTTAAAGATTCTTGTTCTATGAAGATATTTTTTTAATCAAATTTTACCTAAATTTCTAAAAAAAAAAATTTTGCTGAAAATTTTGGGCAAAAAATCTTTGCAGAATTTTCTTTCGAACTCTGTTATTATGTATTTTGTTTAAAGACAAAATATTAAAATATAAATTATGAGACATAAAAAACTTCCTAACACTTTTAATAGATATCAGGAATAAGATGCCCTTTTTGAAATCAGGTGAAAACCCTGCAAATTGACTTGACATTATGCCCAGTTTTAAAGTCAGTAGGCAAAAAAGCCCAAAATTATTATAAAACAATTAATAGAATTTTTATGGGATTAGGGCAATAAAAATAAATAAAAAATTTGGCGAGACTAGGCTTAAAAATAAATACAAATTTTTGGGCTAAATTGTGGCCAAAAAAAATGAATTTGCATAGTTCTACATTAAGCCTACAAAATAAGATAGCGAATATATTACAACTACAATCATATTCGAATCAGCAATAAGATGGAAGGTGTAAAAAGAAATTGTATGGCTGACATGACAAAGGCTATATAATTAAATATGCCCCATGTCAGGCATCCCACAAATAAGTATTTTTGGAAGAAGCAAAATCTATTTGAATCATTATTAATGATACATTTTAATAATTAATATATATATCCAAGACCTGCAGGCTTGGCCCAGCCCTAAGCCCATACTGGGTACATAGTTTGGGCTGTATTTTAACTTTTTTAGCTATACCTGGGCCAACCAAAAAAAATTTTCAATGTTCAGGTATAAATTTTTTTTAAAAACTGGACCAGGCTGTGCATATGATACCACTGCAGGTCTATGATATATATTTTTTAAAGTGGTTCAATTGAGATACTAGAGAATTTATAAATAAACAAAAATAAAAATGTCAGCTCAGCTATGACTTATAAGGTCTTACAATACAACCAAATCATGCATATTTAATTGATTATCTTAAAAGATGTTCACATTAAATGGTAACAAAAATATTTAAGTGTATCTAAATATATTTAAAATTTTCTACTCATTCAGATAATAATCTGATGTATAATTACATCATTCACTCATATTTCTTAAGGTAAAAACATTATAACAAATTATAATACATTATCTGTGAGGGATAAAAGATCTGGAGGTATAGATGGACTTTGAAAAAAATTATCGGGTGTATTTGATGAGGTAGACAAATGATCGGCAAATGAGGATGACACAATACTTATATTATCTTTATTGCTTCCATTAATATTGCTGTTAATTTTTGATTTTAGATCTTTAATAACCATAAATAGATCATGGATACTAGTTACAATTGTTTCAGCCTTAAAGCATTTAAAAATAAATAACAATCATTATGTTATCAAACTGATTTTTCAGCTTTAAATCCAAAATATTTAATAGATTTATCTTCAAGTGAAACAATGTAACCAAAGCATTTATTATCTTTTGAATCTTTAGAAACAAAAGAAATTCGGTTTACCGGGTGTTTGTGCATCAAAATCTAATTTTTTTAAATTAATAAATTAGATATTAAATTTTTAAAAAACTTTATTTTTAGCATCAAAAATACTAATTCCAATCAATGATATTTTAAATATTATTTTGGGTTTATGAGCATTATCTGTCTTTAACTTGGCCTAATAATAAAATATAGATTAGTATTATGATTGTAGAGTACTTTTAGGCTCTGTAAAGCTTCCTGGCAGATAAGTTTTCCCCTCAATTCTTTTACATTCTCATTTCCTATAAATTTACAATTATATTCAACACCAGATGTTAAGGCTGAAAATTTGGCATCATCAGAATCTAATTATGTCAATATATAAAATATTCAAACAGCTAAACTATACCATTAACATTTTTAGATTTGAGGCGTTGGGTAAAAGTGCCAAAATCTTTTCGAAAAGATTTTCTTTGTTGTTTTAATTCGTTTATATTAATACTTTTATCGCTGTTATTTATGTTTGATAATATATTAGAATCTTGAGATGAATTTATAGTGCTAAGTGAGATTCTTGAGGTTTTGAAATCGGTCATTAAGATAGTTTAGATGAATGTATGAACCATTTCTAACTAATGTTTAAAGCATAAACATACGGGTTTGTGTGACAGTACACCGTAGTAACCCTTAATGATGAAATACTCTATATATACGTAAGACAGTGTGCAGTAAATAAATTATATCTATTATGAAGTTAAAACGAATTTATATATGCATTTAAATCATTTTTAGATGATTATTAATATACTACATTATTGCAACATAAATTTCTTTAAAGAAATATAGCATATTTAGATGGATGATAATAATCTTACATTCATAAAAATTTAATTTTTTGCGAGTTTGGGTACAACCAATTTATAGGAATTTATTCAATCTACAGGTTATATTCTGGAGGTATACTAGCCTTTACAATCTCTCAGAGGGTTCAATTTAATTATTTTCAAAATTACCTTCATTTTTTAGCTAACATTATTAATAATTACATTTTTAGCTAACATTATTAATAATTACTTTTTTAGCTAACATTATCTAAAATTACCTGCTTTTTTTATTAGTCGACTTACCCTTTTTTTTAGTGGCATAAAAAGATTCAAAATTTTGAGGAGACTCTTAAATTTTTGCCCCCATGAGCTTGCCCCACCCTCTAGTAGTGGCGCTAGTGGCTTAATTGAATATACCTAAAGATATCTAACAATTTTTTATGAGCTATGAAATGTTTTCAGGAATTTCATGTCTATATTTTAATGCCATTTGATAAGTGTACTAGATTACTTTGTTTTCGGATATTTTAGAGCATGGGCGTCATTAGTCATTATAACCTCATGGAGCTCATAAAAATTTTGGTTTATATTTACAAAATTATTTTTGGGATGGGGGAGTGTGGGTATAATAACTAAATCTATTTCATCTAAATAGACACCCTGAAAAAATTTATCCTACCTCCACCCATAAATCATGCCCCCTATCTCTCTCAAAAAAATTGAATGCAAACTGTTCCTACCTTTCCCGCTTATGTAGACGCTGAGTATACTGGTAATTTATAAGTTCCGTTGCCGATTTTAAATGTATATCATCCAATCATATAATATAATAATAATGTAACTGACAATTTTGCTTGTTAATTCATTGTTTTTTTCTCATATATTTTTATGTTTAAGGAATTTTTCATATTCCTTAATTATTGATGATGTGTTTATATTATGTGCCGTAAGGAAAAATTTTCTATGTTTATTCAATCCTTGTTACAGTAATCAGGATCCTATTATTTAATCTTATTCTAATATACAACTTGATAGTGTATTAATTATAATTTTATCAATCAAAAATTAAAATCATATTGTGGAGAGAAAAAGATTCCCCAATTGTTATAAGACAATGTAAAAATAAATATTTATCCCTTCACCTATCTAAGATAAAATGGAAGAAATAAATTGGTAGGAAGGATGATCATCTATAATATAGAAGCTAAAATTATAATTATTATAATTCCAATAGCGTGAACTATATTGGAAACTATATATGGTTCTATCTCTTAATAGAGAAGTTGTTAAAATAAATTAAAATACATATCAATATATTTTAAAACATGGCTGATGAGAAGAAAGCAATTTTGATCTATTTAATAAATTTTAAAAAAATACTTACTTAATATTAAACTGTAAGACTCCTACTCAGGTTATTAGTAATATTGATATTAAATATTTGCACTATGTAACTTTTAAATTATAATAAGAGGTGGGTATAGATGAGTAAAGCAGGATATGAATTTTAGACTTAAATATTCAATTTTAATCTAAGAGATGATTTATATCCATTTAGTTGATTTAATATTCATATTAAAAAATATATTATTTGAAGTATTCAGATTATAAAACTTAATGGTAAGGCTATTTGGTTACTTATCTGATACATAGAGTATTATATCTATATTATATTTTTCCGATGTCTTCACTATGTCATGTACGTAATGTGGACATTATTATTTTTACAAAATCATCTATATTTAAATTTATAAGAAAATTAAGTTTTACTTTATATTCCTCAAATATTTTAGGTTAATATTATTTTCATATTTATATTTTCCAGATAGGATAATTTATTAAAAAACTGCTACTCCTTATATTTTACAAATTTATTTTATTTAAAGATTTATTTATTTTGAATTTATTTATTAAATACTCTCTCCTTGATAAAATAAAGTTACTCATTATTATTATAGACATAAAATATAATATCCACTTAATCTAAAAAAAATTCTAAAGAGTAAATAAAACAAATAAACCTTTTATAAAAAAAATATATAAGTCGAAAAATTTTTTAGCTTTGATAATAATAGCTTAGTTGAGATAAATAATTATGAAACCACATTTCCAAAGAGAAAAATCTCCTTAAATGGTAAAAAATACATCAAAATATGTATACTATATATTATATTATCAAAAAGTGCTAGAAATTATCTGGCAATTTCAGCATTCTAGATAATCTCTGAAAGGATATTTTTGGAAGAGAGTTATATTAAAACTGATAAACGTTGTTCACTATGTGAACTAACGATCCAAGCATTTTAAAGAATCTCAAAAACATATTACTTTATCTAATATTACTAATTTTTTGCTCATTGAATAAAAGTTTTAAAATCATGCTATTTATTTATTTTTTATTTGATTGCATACGGATTAATATTTTAATTCTGAATTATTATTTGATATGAAATCAAAATAAATACTTAGGTTCAGCTTTCCAAAACCATATTACTTCATATTTTTTTTTTACAATATAATATTTTTTAAAAAAAATTACATTTAAGGTTTTATAATATAACTCCTAATTTATCTAAACAATGTTTTTTTTTAAATCACTATTTTATTCTTTTAATAATTTGAAGTTAAAACAATAACAATATAAACCAATATAAATCAGTAGCAATAATATGCCAAAACAAGATATATTAAATATTGTATACACCTAATACCAAAATTTTGAAATATTATGTTACTATTGAGTTTTTAATTTTGGTTTCCAGCTCTATGTATTCTGCAGGGTCCTACTTTTTTTTAAAGGTTACCAATTACAATTAGTATACCCACACAATTTAGTTCTCCGAACAAGATTCGTCTTTATTCGTATTATCCTTATTATTTTAAATAATATTAGTAAATATTTGTATAATTTTTATTTATCATTGTTCCTGCTCAATAAAATTAGCTACTTATCATTTATATTATAGCAAACATTAATAAATTTTTTTTATTTTATCTACTCAGTCCAATGACTCAGCCATAGGCGTAGCCGGGAGAAAGGGGAAAGGGGAAATTACCCCCCTTTAGAAATTTATCACTTTTTGTGAATAACATTTTAAGCTAATAAAAAATATTCCCCTTAGTCCTCCACCCCCCTCCCTGATCCCCAAAAATGTATGCATATATCTTAATCATTAATTTGAAAGAAAGAATGTAAAAGTTGATATTTTTTTAAACTAAAACTATTCATCATAATTTATACATTTTTGGAAAAAAGCTTATATTTAAAAAAAAGTGAACCAAAAATGTTTTTAAACAAATGTAATATAAGCCAAAGATAAGTCATAAGACTAAAGTGAAATGTATTATAATTAATATAATAGATCCATAAAATTACTAAATATTATAATTTATCAAATATAATTTTTTATAAAGTGAGTAATTTTAATTTATTTATCCTAATAAAAGTAAAATAAAATTATAAAACTATTAATAAAATTAAATCATAAATTAAATAAAAAAAATTAAAGCACAATACAAACAGTGGAATATTCAATGGGAATATTATATGTCGTAAATTTTATCAATTATCATATGACAATCAAATAATTTTTACCAATATAGCAAATTATATATTTTACATAAAACTATAAAATATTGATAGGGGCATAAAAAATATCTTATAAAGACATTGTGGGATGAATAATATAAAGATTAATTTTAATATCCTTTTTTATTTAGAGAAAATAGATGGCGTTGAGTGCAAATTGTTGCTATATTTATTATCAAGAGCATTGATTAGTAAAATTTGCTTAAATATTAACTACAATATATTCTCTGACTGTCAAATATGTCTGTAAAAGTAGAATTTTACCTAGTATTTAACCAATTTTATATAATAGAGGAATATCAACTATATGTCTACTTACTTTTTATAAATAAATTTTTTATAAATAAATTTTTTATATTTGATTTCTTATACTTGTTTGGAATAAATTATTACCATGCTTTTATATTAATGTATATACAAGTAATTTATATTAATGTATATACAAGTAATTTATTATATTTCGTAGAAACTAATAAAAATATATTTCATATTTGTTCCAGGCTTATTTTTTTTTTATTAAAATTAACCTCCTATCTTGTAAAAATATTTTATGACTATATATAGACTAAGGTAACTCGGCCGAAGGCCGGGCAAACGAGGGCTGAAGGCCCGCTCAAAATGGGGTCTGGGGGCAAAGCTTCCATAAATTTTTAATTCCCCCCCCCCCCCTTAAGAAAATTCTGGTTACGTCTATGGACTCAGCCCATATCTATATATCTCTACTCTGTGATACGTCGCCATTTGTTGCTTATCACTATTTGTGATACATGGTCATCTCTGATCCGTGTCATTTCCTAGGCTACATCCCACCCCAGAAGGAAACCTGAACTAGAGGGACGGCATGGTTTATAATTTAGTCAATCTCAATATATAAAGAAGAAAAAAACATTTAAATTTTATGTGACCAAATAGTTTAGTATCTGTAACCGTTTAGAGCCAGAACTACATTATGTGATTTAATACCTTCAAATAACATGTTATATAATTCAATGTTTATCTGTAATCCTGATTATAAATAAAATTTATACTTGCATGCAACTTTTGCCAGAAGTTACATTTGTAAATCCCCTTTATATATTAGATTAGCCAGCGTCTACGTGACAGGATTTTCACTGGATGCGCAAACCCCCTTCAAAACCTTTGCCTAACCCCCTAAAAAATACACAACACCTTCGGCGGCGGTGTCTCATTATCATTATTTTCACCTATTTATTAATTGATACTCTTTTCAAAGAATTTATAAAGGATAACTTAAATTAATCTATCTCTACTACCAACTATCTATATTTTGTGAATATAAAGAATTTATTTTTTAGATAATAAATTCAATTAAAACCTCCATTATTTACAATGAATTAATTATTATGCCATTATGAGCTTGCTGAAATATCTAAACCTTTTAAATTACATTTAAAAGGATAGTTTATTTGGAAAACAATGTGTGTGATTGTTTGCAATATATAGATTTGGTTGATGAATTGTATTATAATAATACTATAATAAAAGTATTAATTTTTACAGCATTAAATTTTGTCCTATATCATCTCAAAATTTAATAGATAACCCCCCCAAAAATTTATTCTACCCCCATTAAAGCAGATTACCCCCTACCTCCTCAAAAAAATAGGATGAACTGTTCCTACCCCTCCCGCTCATGTAGATGCTGAAATTAGCTTATGCTGAATTTATAGTCCATTCCAAAATTATATTTTTATTTCACTTATTGTTGTTAAAACCCCAATTTGGATTCAAAAAACGGCCAAATTAGGATTTTAGTCAAAATAATAACCGTAGGCCATTTAGGAAATAATGGTTCAAACATCTCTGCTATCTATGAAATAAATCTAATATTTTTTTGAGGAAATCTTAATCGGGCTATTTTTTAAAATTGATCGGGACTACAATCTATTCGATTATATTATGTTTCATGGTAAAATAATAATTGATCAAGATGAACAGATGGCGCTGTGGCTCGACTACTATATTACGGTGTTCGATGGACGTAAAGTAACTAGAGCAACAAATGTAAATATAATTATGGCTCCACCCCAGTCTGGTTTCACCTTAGTGGAAATTATGAATGTAATAAAGAAATTACGAAACAATAAAGCTCCGGGGCTTGACAACATTACGGCGGAACATCTGAAGATCGCACCTAGAACGACATCTTCTTTTCTACTAGCCCTATTCAATAAAATATGGGAAAATGGAAGCACCCCTACGGAATGGAACAAGTCCCTTATATGCAATTTTCCCAAAACTGCAAACCCCCTGAAATTCACCGATTATCGGGCGTGCGCTTTAACATCTTGTGTTGCAAAGATATTTATGGTACTTATGAAGAATAAGATTGTTCATTCGACGCCCAATCTTTTTTCTAAATATATTTGTGCTTACAGGCCTAATAAAAATATACTAGAACCCATATTATCTCTGAAGATAATAATGCAAAAGTGTTATAGATATAAGATTCCGTCATTTTACACATTTATTGATTTCAGTAGAGCATTTGATAATGTTAATCATGAAGCGTTGTGGGAAACGCTCGTAGAATGTGGTATTGAAACCCAGATAATTCGTATCTTGAAATATCACTATTCGAATTTATTCGCTTGTTTCAAAATAAATAATAAAACCTCCCCCTTTTTCAGGATTAAGAAAGGAGTAAAACAGGGCTGTACCCTCTCACCTCTCCTGTTCAACATAATCATCAATAAAATAATAAAAGAAGTATTAGGAGCTGCAGATCTAGTAGACATAGGATCAAACGAGAAAATTTTTTTCGTTAACAGGATAATATCCTATGCAGACGATATTGTAGTGATTTCGAAAAGTATCGAAGAGACCAAAAATCTACTTTATCTAATCGAGACAGTGAGCTATAGAGCTGGCCTTAGGATCAACTTTAACAAAACGGTTATTCTTCCCTCCCCAAACGCGCCTTCAATCCAGGATTTTACAGTTGGAACGAATACAGTGAAAATAGTAGAGAATATAAAATACTTAGGGGTAATCTTGGATAACAAAGGTAGCTGTAAAGATGAGATGAAGATGAGGATACAGAAAGCTAGAGGTGCTTTCTACAGATATATGAAAATATGGAAAGCTAGTGAAATTTCAGTGTTCACTAGATTGAGAATATTCAACTCGTTGATTGTTCCAATTGCATTATACGGTGGAGATATCTGGGAGGCAAAAAAAACAGAGATCAGACGGCTTCAATCTTTCATAAATAATTGTCTGCGTACGATACACGGGATTTTCTACCCAAGAGTAATCTCTAACTCGAATCTTTGGAGGAAGTCTACTCACACTCCAGTGAATATTACTCTTAGGAAAAGACGGATCCAGTTATTAGGCCATGTAATAAGAAACTCTGATAATAGTTTAGTCCACGATGCCATAACATGGCTGTACTCGTATAAAGGTAAACAGTACACAAAATACAAATCATTATGGTACTATAAAACCATAAAAGATATAATGGATCTAAATGTTAACATGAAACAATTCATTAGACTGAATAACAATAAAAGATCCATTAAAAAACTATTTCGCATCAAGAAAAGCTACCTTCAATAAGTACATAATACATTCTCAGAATGTATGTTACATTATCATCACCCATTAATCCTATCGTATACTACCAGAGTAATAAATTTCAAAAACTACTCATCATTATCAAACTTTCCCAATACCATCATACATCCTAATCCTCTCATAAGTATATTTTATTTTACTTACCAAAAAGTGTTTTAATATAGTAAAGATTTTTAATGGTAAATTGTCCTTAACCCACCACAACGTAATTAACTTTCACTGTAGTTATCGGGTATAGGCTCTTTTTTTGTCCCATTCCCTTTTATATAAGCCTATAGAGGTTTAAGTAATATTTTTCGGAATGTTGCGCCTACAAGTACGTACGGCTTGCCCACAAACGTGTGGAGGGCTCCTCATATTTTAACTTTTACACCCAAATTTAACTGTTCCAATAAGATGGAAATGAGGAAAACCTAGCGTAGCTCTGTTGCATTTCAACACTAGAGGGCATAAGCGCTATATATCACGTATCACGTATATTCCTATATCAGCTGTTATTTAATTCTAAAAATTTATAAAAAAGATATATGATATTATGATGGATGGAATTTTCCGAAATATATGACGATACATGCTCTACTGTTGGCAAGCTAGCTAAGGAAGGAAATTATATTGTCCTAAAAAAATTACTTGAAGATGGAGCGGTTTATGATGCTGCAAATAATCAAGGATGGTTACCTTTGCATGAGGCTTCAGCTTGTGGCAATATAGAATGTGTTAAATTATTATTAAAACAAAGTACAACTTATATATTACTATTTCAAAATAAAATTGTTGACAGTAAAATTTATACATGCTTTTTAAAAATTAATTAGATAGAAAAATGATTGATTCTCAGACACATGAAGGCATGACCCCCTTTCATCTTGCTGTTGCTAGTAGATATTTGAATGTAGTAAGATTACTAATTAAGATGAATTGTGACGTTAATATATTAAATCATGAATTATGTTCACCATTATATACTGCAGTAGTGTGTGATGATATTATAGTTGTTAATCTTTTAATACAAAATGGTGCTAATATTAACCTAGTATCTTGTTATCATTACACCCCATTATTAGAAGCTGTTGATAAAGGTATATTTTATTATTATTTTAAATTATTTTGAAAAAAGGTAGTTTTGAAGTTGTTAATATATTATTAAAGAATGGAGCTGATGTTTTGTGCAAAGATTCTTATAATAGGAATGCAATATTTATTGCTGCTCAAAATGGACATTATGAAATTTTGAAATTGATTTTAGAAATTATTGTTGATCGGACAGATAAAAGTTGGAATATGAATAATTAGTCTACAGTTACTTATAATTATATAGTGGGAATAATCAACTGTCAAACTAGTGATGGTGCAACTCCACTTTTTATAGCAGCTCAATATAATTTTGTGAAGTGTGTTAAGGAGTTGTTAAAATGGAAAGCAGATTCAAATATAAAAGGCTACGATGGAAGTTTGCCTCTGCATATGGCTTGCCTTAAGGAGAACAAGGAGTTTAAATTAATATATAAATATGACAGAAAACTAATTATTTTTAAAATTATTTGATTAAAAAAATATAATTATAAGAAAACTCTTATAATAGGATAATTTTACAGATTGTCCTAATATTTATATCTAAGCAGTCCCCAAATTTTTAGGCCTAGCCTTAATTTAACCCTTTTGCGCCCGACATATTTCCCATGAACAAAAAATTTTTTTCTTCTAAAACTGAGATAAATAAGATGCAAATAACATATTTTCAACGTTTTTTATTTTAAAAAGTGTAAATATATAGAATTATAAAATGTTACCAATTGTCATCATTGGGATATTCATATGTAAAAAAATATACAATTTATTTTGAATGATAAGAAATATAACAATTGCGATTTTTATTTAAACATAAAGATATTTTACATTTTAAACATTCAAATCTGGTATAACCATTTTTGTAATTCTTGCATCTTTGTCTGTTAGCCGCCGAGGGCCAATGCCCTATTTTATCGAATCTAATATCTGGGATTGGATGAAAACTATTCAATTTCTTTCTTTTTTTTCAATCTTCAAATTATGTTTACCTTCTTTTCCATAATTTTCCTTTCCAACCATCATTGATCCTTTAGTTATCCGAGCTTTAAACGCTAAAAGAGATATATATTTATCATCTTTCTGTTTGATGTGGCGTCTATAGAGTAATCACGAATTCACCACACAGGAATCTAATAAATGAAAGAAAATTCGCATGTAAAAGCTCTTCCATTTTATGTCAATTCTGTATAGTTCAATTAACATATCATGGAGATCCACTCCGCCCATACCAACATTATAATCTTGAATTATAGCCGGAATTTCGACATTAATAAAAGATTTTTCAGATACCGACCATCTTTTCGTTTGTGATGTGGGATTTATACCCATAAATGATGATATCATGATAACCGATTTGTTATCAAACCATTTGCAAATTATAATATTATTATTAGAATCCACTTTATAATCAAGGGACCCTCTTCCTTTTTTCTTTAAGATTTTATCATCAACCAGATGGCATCCTAATAATCGATTAGATCTAATGGTCCCGACATGATAAAGCCATTATCTTTGAGCGCAACTGCTAAATTATATGAAGAAAAAAGGTTATCCATGTAAATTTTATGATTTTTATGTGGGGGAACAGTTTCTAATAGTCGTATAACAATATCTCCACTAATTCCCATCAAAGTTTTTTTATATTTGTGCATTTCCCTAAATATATTTCGAAATCATATAGCCTTCCAGATGATCCACATAAAGCGAAAATTTTAATTCCCCATTTATGCGGTTTTGAGCTAATATATTATTTAAATTCACATCGCCCTTTGAAGGGGACTATCATTTCATCAATTGATAATTTTTCCTCTAATTGAATCTTTCTCATGTTCATTTTTAATGCACTAATAAATGGTATTAGTTTGAAAAGTTTATCGTAATTAGGCTGGCCCCTAAGGATTATATTATTATTATCATTAATATGAAATTATTTTCTCAATTCCAAGAATCTGTTTCTTGTCATGCATTGAGAAATTTGAGGAATCACTGTCTCTATAGCCCAATATTGCCTTATTGATGGCAATTTAACAATGCCCGTATAAAGGTGAATTCCGAGAAATTTTTCAATTTCACTACTATTTGTTTTTGTTGATTTGCCAGATAATTGAAAAGAATAAATATTCGTTTGCTCTACTAAATTGTTAATAATATCATCGTCTATAAATTTTTTAAAATATTTGTAAGGCGAAATTTCCTTATCAGGTAGAGGCAAAAATTCTTGTTTAAATTCTGTATTATATTTATATAAATCCTTATTTCGCCATAGGGTTTTCCTATTACTTGGGATAATATCATTATCATAATTTTCCAGTTCAACCCAATATCTGGTAAAATATCATAAGTCATATTTAGATCAACTACTGTGGCATTTTCAAAGTTATCATCCTTCTCAATATCTACATCAGATATATCTCCCTCTGGTATAATACATGTTGAGGTCATCTAAAGATTATTTATAATATTTTTAAAAAAATATAAAATAAAATTTTCACTTTCTTAACTTTTTGCAAATATTATAGTGGCTTGCTAAATGGAAAATAGCCTATATTCAATTCTTACTATATCATATTTTCAATATTTAATTTTAAAAAATTTATGGAAAAAATTACATAAGAAAATCCCAATGTTACCAATTTGGATTTTCTTTAAAAAATCATATAAAAAATAGTTATTGTTAATTTTTTTTTACTAAACATGAAATACTAGTAATAATCTATCATAAAAATATTATTTACCTTTGATTTACATATATTTATATAGAATGGTAATCGATGTAAAAGTGTAAAAATTTTGGCGCCTAAAATACCTAACTTTGAACTTATATTCTGATATAATAAAATAATGATTTTGACAGGTTAATGATTAAATATGAAAGAATAAATATTGTTTTGTAAATTAATGTGTCTAAATAGCAACTATTCGTTTTTTAAATATAAAAATTAATTGATTAAAAATTTTGGTGACAAATGATCTCGCTGGGCGCGAAAGGGTTAAACAAATTTTTATAAATAAATATGATATAAGCCTTTAATGTCTTTGTGTTTATGCCAATGTCATATTTTTTAAGCTCAAGCCTACCATGGCCCAATTATCTTTATAAATTTAATCCCAAGCCCCTTCCCATCTCATTAAAAAAAAAATAATCAGGCCAGGCTTTGGGTCAACCTGCAGAGGCCTTTTCCATGACTTAACAAATGTAAATAAATCACATACTATTATTGTATTTAATATAGTTGTATAAAGTGCTTGCTACCACCAGTTTCCAACATTATTGGGCTTCAATCTAAGGATGTTATCAACATTTTTCTATTCCTTATAGACCATTATAAAGACTCTTCAATAAATATACTTTTATCAAATTACCATTTTTCTTTGGAAAACTTTTTGATCGACATTAATCTACATCTACAGTTAGAAGAAATTATTTATGATTATACTCAACAAGGGATATACTTTTTTTCTCCACTATCGTACTCTATATTTGAAAAAAAAATTACAATTTTTCAAGTTATTTTTTTTTTCCTTTTTGTAAATCATTTGTTTATATATTTTTGTAAATAATATTTTAAATTCAAAGCAATAACACAATAATAATAATGATTAACTAAACTTTATTAATTAAAATAATGTTTGAACAAAGGTGTCGCTGAATTACAAGTCGGCTGATAACACACCATTTTAATTTCCCATAAATATAACATATTGATTTTCCATAAAATTTTAATTGATGGGAAACGAGAATAGCGTGAAACTTGGTCGTTTTGGAGTTGGCCATAGCGTCGGTTGAATATTATAGTGTTCTAACTTCATATTTTTGCAAAATGGAGATTTTTTCTGATAAATCAATTCCTTTAAGTACTGTTATTCCTCCATATCTCCAATAAAAATGGGTTAAAATATTATCTAGGTAATTCTTTTATTTGCGTATTATTTTATTATGGTATAAAATTTTCTCTCTAAATTAACAAATAATATTTTGTTTTTAAAAATGTTCTCCCTGAAAAATTATCTTTAAAAAATAGGTATGGAACATTATAATATTTAGTCGACAAGAACTATAAAAGTAATAAGACTTGTCTTGGTTTGTCTTATTCCTCATACTTATTTCTATGTAGTCCCTTGACTAAATAGCTTTGGAATTAGGACACACTATTTATCTGACGGATTAACCTAAAAGCGATTTAAAAAAAAAATTTTTTTATATATCAGTCCGGAAAATAAAATTTAATGGCTTTTGTGGAAGGAAATATAATTTTTTTTAGTGCCAAATCACATTGGAAGAATTATTCGGTTAACTTTATAGGGTTGAAAATTTGTTATCGAGCCCATACCCGATATCAGGGCGTCTCTGAATAAAATCAACCATATTCATTAAATATTCTGTTATGTATTAAATTGTATATTTTTGATTATTTTGGCATTATCCTAATGAATTTGCATACACAAAAATAATAGAATAGCCAAATTACTACTAATATATGTTTACTGTAATACAAAAATATCTGTCGAAAATACTACTAAATATTTTGAATTGCTACATTTTTATTACTAAGCCGGTAATCTTATGATTATTTAAATGGCAACACTCTTTTTTTTCCATCCAAAGTTAATCATTATTAAGTAGCGTTGTTAAACGGCTCGTTTTGAGTCCATTTTTAAAAACGGCCAACTCAATATTTCCTCCAGAATAATATTAGGCAAGCCTCAAGATTTTGTTTGTAGAAGGAACACATTTTTGGATATCTATTAACTAGGCAATATTTTTCTGGCTAAAATATTGAGTTAGTCATTTTTAAAAATCGGTTCAAAACGAGTCGTTTAACAACACTATTATTAAGACATGTAAGCTGGTATAATTTTAATGATTTTGCCAAAATCGTGAATATCGAATAATTAAAAAAAAATATCTATATTTTATCGATCAAGTCATTTTTCGAATATGATGAATCGTCCACTTGCAGCTATGTCTCCAGTTCCCAAATAATAGACCACCTTGCCGCTTCCATATTATCGTCCTCTAACATCCCATTTAAATACATTAGAACTCTTTTATCCACCATCAAACTAGTTAATCCCGCTTATTTAATATATATGTTACCCGTTTTTACTTGGTGCAATTCAACCACATTCGACGTTATATTCGACTTTATAAAAATTGGGTACTTGGATCCTGACCTGCCCATTGACCATTATTTTGGAGAAATTACCCATAAACCGGATATAGATTATGCGAGATTTACGCGGACCAAAGATCGGCGTACGCTTTTAGATCACAGTCGAGATTACCTGGAAAATCATGTTAACACAAAAGAACCGGAAGTTACAAATACAAGCGCAAACAAGTTTAATAATATATATGTTAGCGTCAAATGTGTTTTTTTCGGCTTATTTTTTTTTAAAACTTTTAAATCATTTTTGGGATATGTTTTTTAAAATTTAATAATCTGATTTCAACTGATATGTATTCCAGCATGCTTAGAATATCTATCTTACGAATTAAATATAACCTTGTCGGTAATCTTTGAATCATTATGGAAAAACGAGTAGTATAAATTAATTAAGTTCGAAAGTTCATGACAAAAAATTGTTCCAAAATTCATAAGGTTGGTATTCCATCATTTCCGTTAAAATTAGACTTTTATATTTAAAAAAATAAGCGCTCAAAATATTTAAAGTTGAAAAAATAACACATTGCCGTAGAAAAAACCATATATAGTTATCTCCTTTTATTATTTTTTTTCTAGTTTCAAAAGCATAATGCAAAACTATTATGGAAGAGCATATCCAATCATGTTAAAATTCTCAACTCGATCGTGCAACTACCCAAGAGCCGATTTGCTGATAGACAGTAATACCGCTTATGATGGTTCTCTGGAGCCTAAAAATATAGCGAGTTAAAAAATTTTTTACTTTTTAAATTATAATTATTTATTACCCACTCTTATATATATCTGTCCGAATTTATTATTTTTTTATATGGTTTATTCTTCTCTATAATGCTTAATTTTGCAAACAAAATTTTCGAAAGTTAGAAAAAATAAGAAGAAATTGGAAAATAATTAACAACGCTTACTTTCTTCTAGTCTGTTTTTAGAAATTTGTATATCATTTTTTCCTATAAATTCGTTGTCTTACAAAAATAAATGAATGATTATTTTGAGTATCGGTCACTTGTATCGATTATTGAAAGTATCTTTGCAACTCTGATGTATTCCTATATTTCATTATTATTTTTTGCTTCCGGTAAGATTTACAACACATGTGCCGCCTTCGATTGAGACGATGGTATTTGTTTAGTCCTCCAAATTCCTCTATAAAATTAGAATACATACATCTTTGCATGCCCCAATATTCGTGGGACGATCATATTATCGAAGACGCGTCATCATCTCTCCATTGTTTGCCTCAAGTCATCAAAAATTATATCGCGTTTAAGGATTGTAGAATATAAATTCTTTTAGATGTTATTATTTGCTTCGATTGTAATACACTATTTATATACTTTTTTTTAATACTCATTTTATTAAATAACTAAGGAATTAATTGAAAAATAAAATGTGTTTATAAATGTACAAATATTTAATTAATTATAAAGAAAGAAGGAAGGAATATTCTTTCTAGTGTTCTACTTATAACGTGCACAATTATTGCTCTAATATTTATATATTTTTTAAATATATTTACTCATAATTAATTACAACCGTAAAGATACATGTTAGTAACATTCTTTTAATATTATACTGTATAGAGTAGAGTATTATTTTAGCAAGAATTACAAGAGTTGAGATTACATTTAAAATAAGAAACCTAAAGAGCAACCTAAATAAAAAAAAGTGATCTATATTACTCAATGTAATGAGCTTTTGTCTAAATACAAATTAACTTCCACAAGTCATATTGGAGGTAACAAGATTTTAAAAATATATTTTATTAACAATTGATTTGAAATGATATTTTTTTAAAAATAAGGTTTCAACTTAATATTTTAAATTTGTTTATATATTCTTTAAGCTAACTATTTCTAGGTTTAATTGGTGTTCAATTTGAATTATTTGATGATTAAATGTACAAACTTTGTGAATAAAATAAAGATTATTAATAATGTTGAAATTGCTCGTTTTGAGCCGATTTTTAAAAACGACTAACTCAATATTTTCGCCAGAAAAATATTAACTAAGCCTAGAAATTTCGATACTATATGTCTAGACCTTTGCTCCTTCTATGAGCAAAATTTTCAGGCTTGCATAATATTTTTCTGGATAAATAACTGAGTTAGCCGTTTTTAAAAATCGGCTCAAAACGAGGCGTTTAACAACACTAATTATTAATTTTAACTTGGTCTGAAAATTCTAATTAATCATTTTGTTCAAATAAAAATTATCTTATTACAATCTTTGAGTTGAGATACAGTTTACATTTTTTTAAAAAAATGCACATAAATAATATTTACGCCATCTGGCATATAAAATATTTTGCTATGTTAAATATTATAATAAATTTTTTAATAGTATAAAGAAATTTTTGAAATGCAAAAATTAATATCTTTTTATGCATTTAAATAATAATCTATTTTTTGAATAAATTTTATCGAAACAATATTTTGTAACACTATATTTGTAGGAATTAGCCCTACTTTGGATTTAAAAAAAAATTAAAAAAATATTCATAATCACACTACCTTTACGCAAATTTTAGACACTTTATTAAATTTATTTGGGTACTCTTAGTTTCATTATAGAGTTCTAAAATTTTTCTTTAAAATGAATAAAAAATAAATCCTATGTTTTTCCAATTCCAACGAAATCCGATTCTGAGATTTATTTTTTCAAAGATGCGATCCATGGAAATAGTTTTTCAATCATAATTTTCAAGATAGCGTTGTTAAAAAGCCCAATTCGGGTCGATTTTAAAAAATGGCTGATTAAGATTATAACTAAAATAACATGTATGGCTAAAGATTTTGCTTGCCAAATTTCGATGCTTATATAATAATATTTTAGCTAAAATCTTAATCTCGGGTCATTTTGTAGACCAAAATCGGGTTTTTTAACAGCACTAGCTAGTTAAAGGCGACACCACTATATTAATTTTCTCGGATCTTAATGATAGCTTTATTTTACTCCTTTTTTTTAAAAAATTCAATTGTTTTTTTTACCGCCTTATATGTTTTTTTGAAATTTAATATAGTATTTTTTTAATAGTTTATGTTTACATACTTTTTATATTTTAATTAGTGCTATACGGCTCGACTTTAGCCTATTTTTAAAAACGGCCAATTCGATATTCTAACAAAAATATTGCCTATGCCTCGAGATTTCTCTAATAGATGTCTAAACCTTTGTGTCATCAATGGGTAAAATCTTCAGGCTTGCGTAATATTTTTCTGGATAAAATATTGAGTTAATCGGTTATTAAAACGTTTAAAATACTAATTTTAATAATAGTTTTATTTATGTTATATGTATATATATTTTTAAATCTGTTCCGATATAAAATATCGAATGAGATTTGATCGATATTTTTAAAAAACTGATGCGATTTCGTGTTTTTATTCTTTTTACTTATTTTATGATTGTAGATAGTGTTGTTTATTAGTCGACTTCTTCCGAATCGACTAAAAACTTTAGCGGCTAAATTTGACAATTAGTCGACTAATTTTCGTGGATTTGCATTATAATTTTAAGAGTTGTTAAATCTAGATATAAAAATGGGGTACCTGTATCTAAATAGATTTAAAAATACTTGAATGCAAAATTTATTTTAGTTCACATTAGCATATAACTTAATATCAATATATATATTAAAAAATATTAAGACTACTATAATAAAAAATTGGATAAATATATAATATTATAACTTATATATAAATATATATATATAAATATTCATTAAATTTTATGCCCGAGTTATCAATAACAAGCAAATTCTGATATTTATTACAATCCATCTCAAGGAATTTGTCATTTTTATTTGCAATGGAATTGGTATTTTATTATATTAATTTTTCTTCTAGATTAATATTTATGAAGAAGATGATATAATCAATGATGACATTCTCCCATGGCCAATTTATGGACCATATTTTAAAAATGATATCTCAAAATAAAGAAAACAAATCTTTGATAGTAAAATGTTTGCCATGTCTACAAAAAATACGCAAATTTCAGTTACCATCTCAACTTGCAACATTGTAAAATATTTAATAGATACTAAATAAATGTTTACAATAGTAATTTTAAATTTTAAGAGAAAACATCAAACACTTTTAATCAATATAAAAAAGGGGAAGGAGAAGAAGTCTATTAAAGAAAATATTGGACCAGGCTCGTCGTCCATTGATTTTTTTTCCAAGAGACCTCAGACTTTAACCCAAACCACTATAAATGATTTAATAACTTATTTTATTATAGATATCATTCCGCCATTTACAACTGGGGAAAATCCTTCATTTATAAAAATGATCAAAAAGCTTCACAAAAAAATATAATTTGCCGACAGACAGTGGTTACTAGAATTTCCCAAAGATGGGAAAATGAAAAGAAATTCTAATAGAACCTAAGCTAATATGCATAACAGCAGATTGTTGGAGTGCCTATCACCGGTATAACTATCATTTAAATTTGTATAATAATTTAATTACGAACAAATTATTTGAGCAGTTTTAAGAAATGTTATTTTTATTCATACATAGGAGTCACTGCACACTATATAGATCCATTAAGTTTGGAAAGAAAAGATGTCTTTACAGATAAACGAGGATACCTTAATGACCAAAATTTTGAAAATATTTTATTACTGAAATCTAATTATTTATAATCATTTAAACATATTTTCATATATTATATTATTTTATTGATGAAATCTAATAATTATTTATATTAATCATATATTATATTAATATCTAAAAACCATTTATTTTAGTTATATTTTAATAATGTGATATCTAGTCAATAAATATTTTAGCTCATTTCATGAATTTTCACAATAGAATTCTAATTTAGGTTTATTCAAACCTTATATAAGAGTATAATAAAAACTTTATCTGTATCTAGATACATTTTAAATGTATCTGTATCTAGAAACTGTATCTAGATAAATTTTAGACGATGTATCTGTATCTAGATCCATTTAAAAAGTATCATTTAACAACTCTACCGTAAAGTAAGTATAAAATCTTAAAAACATAAACTTTAGGTAAGTATTTGAGCTATCTAATGCTATTTTATAAATTCAAATACAACAATTATTTTCAGGCTTATGCTGATTTTGACAAAAAATGGGGAGATTAACCTTATTCGCACTATTCCACGAAAGTTATTGATAAAAACAAAAATTTATTAACTATTGTGTTTTGAAATCTATAAATCAAACATGCGTCATTCGCTTTTTATGAAACATCCTATTTTATTATGCTCCATAACCCTTTATTGCTTACCATATGAACAAATGATATAATTTAAAAAATACATTTTCATCTCTAACTAGTCTTCCTATAACTTAAATAAAATTCCTAAAAGCAAAAAAAAAATTCAGTTTGTTTCTTCTTTTTTTCTCCTTTTGAATTTTTAAGACCTTGTCCTAAAGTAACATTTCCTAGCCAACCTTGCATTTACCACTTCCATTCATTTAAATAATATTTCTCTTTAGTTTAAAATAAATTGAAATAAAAAACTAAGCTATAAAATATTTATAAAACTAATATCCTGTAGACGTATACTCTTCCCATAAATTTCTTTGTTAATCTCCGATCCTCATTAGGATTTTCTTTAAAATTTAACTTACTGATTACAGTAAAAATATAGTGGTTATATTAAAATATATAAGATATTTTTGTGGTTCCCCTAAAAACCTAACCAAGTATATTTCTGATTTGATAAAATATTTTTAAGTGAGGTTTCTCTTTCCGCTGATTATTATTATAAAGAATTCTTTTTTTTTAGAAATCGCTGAATCAAGATATCATAAAAATATAGTTATTACGAAATACGCAACAATCATAAGATAGTTATAATAAATCATCATTAAATTATTTACGTTGAAAATTTTTTTTTTTATGAAATATAACTATGACTAATTCTAATTTTGAGAAATTTTCTATATCAATGAGAAAACATTACTCAAGAATTGTTGATCCAAACACTTCTTCTATCTAGTAAGCATTATAACATTTATTGATGGGGGCTATATAATTATTTTAAAAATATGTATAAAATCTGTTTGTATAGCATTAAAATAGTTAAAAATGCGCTTTTATCGAATTATGGATATAATATTTTTGTTTAGCACAACCTATTCACTTTTTTTTTATTTCAGGTTAAAATATACATTTAAATATATTATTAACTATTAACTTAAAATTACAAAATTAGTAGTGTGCTAAACTATTAATAATAACAACTATTTTGCTGTATTGGGTAAAATGTATGAATGAAGATACATAATTATAAAATCCGTTAAATTAATAACTAAAAATTGCAAAAATTAATAAATTATATTTCACAAACTTCTCTCGTATTTCTTCAACCTCTATAAATTTTATATGAGTTTCATTCCGTACTGATTATTTTTGAACTTGTATATTGGTAACAGAAATGATTTAATAAGCTCATTTAAGATTTTAACCTGAAATAAAAAATGAATATTTGCTAAACAAAAATATTACCTCCATAATCCGATAAGGGTATATTTTTTTACTATTTTAATGCTACAAACAGATTTTACACATATTTTTAATATACCTATATAGCCCCCATCAAAAAATAATATAGAGCTTACTAGAGGAAGTGGGAGGATCCACAATTCTTCTGTAAAGTTTTCTCACTTGTATCTAAAATTTTTCAAAATTATAATTAATCATAGTTATATTTCATAAAAAAATTTTTTTTAACTTAAATAATTTAATGATGATTTATTATAACTATCATATGATAGTGGCGTATTTCATAATAACTATATTTTTATGATAATCTACATGATTCAGCAATTTCTTAAATAGAAATTCTTTATAATAATAATAATCAGCGGAAATAGAAACTTCACAAAAAAAAGATTTTATCAAATTAGATATTTAAGTAGTTATTACAGGTATTCAGAACTTTTAGGCTAGGTGGACCACAAAAAATTATATATATTTTAATATAGCCACCATCTTTTTATTGCAATCGCTAAGTTATATTTTAAAGAAAACCTAATGAAGATTAGGAGATTTACCAAGAAATATTTGGGAAGAGTATGTGTCTACAGGCTATTTTTATTTTATAAATATTTTATAGCTTTACGTTTTTTATTTCAATTTAATCTAAAGAGAAATATTATATTAATGAGTGATGAAATGCATAAATGAATCAAGGTCTTAGAAATTCAAAAGGAGAAAAATGAGAAACAAACTGAATTTTTTTAGTGCTTTTCGGAATTTTTTTATAACTTATAAGAACATGGAAGTTGTCTCTTTTGTTTAAATTATGTCATTTGTTCATATGGTGCGTAATAGAGGGTTAAGGAGTATAATAAAATAGGAAGTTTCATAAAAATCGAATAGCGCATTTTTGATTATAATAGATTTAAAAATGCGGCCGGATAATAATTATTAATAAATTTTTGTTTTCATGATAAATTTTCTATTTGTCAAAATCATCATAAGCCTGAAAAAAATTGTTGTATTTGAATTTATAAAATAGCATGAGATTAGCTCAAGCACTTTCCGAAAGTTATACATTAATAAATATTTATATTACTTTATACTTCCTTTACAGCTTTGATTCTAAGTGTATTTTTGCTACAACAGCCTCAAACCCGGATCTGAATTGGTTTAAGTTCTGATATAGGATAATTAATATTATTTTTTAAATATTTCCATGGAAAATGTTTTATTGATAAAATTTACCATTTGCATAATATAAATAATTTATATAAAAAAATGACATTTTTCGAATTTTAAAAAAATGTTTAGGATATTTTTTTTTCCTAATTCTATTGCATTGTCTTATAGAATTAATTTAATCTATAACAGTAACTATAAAAATATTTATTTTATATATTTATATAAATATATTATAATATATCATATTTTAAAGCATAATTATATTGATCAGACTAGCCTTGATTCTATTAGCCCCTAGTTACTAATATAATTAATACCTCTAAAAAATATATTTAAATATAAATATGAAACTTTCTGAAATAGGAAAAGAGGATTTTAGATCTCATATGTCAATTTTATTATTTATAAACTCGATATTTTTATTTCGCTTTATATAGTGGTGTAAAAACATTTTAATATTTACCTTAAGAACACATTTTATCCGAAAAAAAAATTTAATTAGCTGAGTGGAATATATATTTTTCTCAAATATGCATTTCTGGGTTTAAAATAAAAGCATATGAATTTGCAAGCCTCTTGCCACGATTAAACGTTTCCTGTTCTAAACTAAAACAAAAATCGCTAAAAATTGGGAACCTGAAATACAAGTGTTTAGTACCCTAGTATCTATTAATATTAATTTCAAATTTACTTTAAAAATTTTCTAGGTGATATAAGCCAGGTTTCCAATTTTGAGAGATTTAGAACCTATCCCGACTAAACTGTACAAAAATTTATCGTTATAGCAACTTTAATAAATTTATCATTCAATAGTAGGAAGGATAGAATTTCTTACTTCTAAAAGCTCTTGGCATTCATTGCAGTCATTTGAATTCCAAATAATTTTTATTTTGGCCTCGAAGCGAGAAATTAATATTATTAACAATCATATAATCGCAATCATTTTAATATGTTTTTTATCAAACATCAATTTTCATAGAAAATGGTAGTCATTTGAAATTAGAAATTAATAATAATTGCAGCTATTTTATCTCTATGTTTTAATCGATAATTTATATTCGTACACTATCATAATGCCAAATTTAATAAAAATCAAACTTTAAATCCCTCATTGTAGAGAGAGAAAACATCCGATTCATATATATCAAAAAAGCTTACAAATATTCTGAATTGACGACAATAATAACACTAGCAATCTAGAAAGAATGCCACTATTTATTAGGCTAGCATACTATACCAAAACAGAATGAACTAACCTTTTAAAAAAAGGGACTAGATTATACTAGACTTGCTAACCTAGCTAGGATACTTTGTATATCTGCAACTATTACACCTGGCGAAATAATCTTTTCCATCGCTGGATATACTCAATGCGCGATACTTTTTTGTAAACGAACTAAATCGGGCTTTTTAACAAACCTACACATGAAACACTCGTCAATAACCCTTAATTTTTTTAGTGCTATAAACTTTTTATCCCGACTCTCCAAGGTTTTCTTCCATCCTTTTCATTTCTTGCCAAATCCCCCCCCCCTCCCTTCACTTTTTCTAACTTCCACAAAATATCCCTTTTACTTACTTTTTCCATATTTTGATGATCAAAACTTTAGACTTACCATCACTGCAACAACTCACGATTATTCTTCCAAAACAAAAGGATCAATGGTTTATGGTACGTTTAAATAATAAAATTTAGACCTCCTGTTCTATCATCGAATACCTAATTTCAGCCTCTTATTATTTTAGACCCTTAAAAATATTTAATAATTGTGAGAAAATCAACAAGATATGAGAAAAAATTCACCAAATAAAAATATTTAATAATTGTGAGAAAATCAACAAGATATGAGAAAAAATTCGCCTAATAAAAATTCAAATAAGTTAAATTTTTTAAAGATATAGACTATTCCTATTAAACCATATAATTTATAACGCTAAGTCTACCTCCTAAATAAGTTTGGCCCTTATTCCCTGCCATAATTTCTGTTAAATTTAGCAAAATTATTATTATAAATTAACCTAAAACTATATTTAAACCTAATCCGGAGTTTCTAGCTTAGTCTTATTCCAAACCATATTTCGGTGAAATTAAGCAAAAGAACTTAAATTTCTCTCAAACCAGATCCGCGTAAAAGTATACCTAAAATTTAGGAGCCTCTTTACGATTTATCTTAGTTAGGCATTGCTTAAAGGCAGCACAAAAAATATCAAGCAAATGGATTATTATTTATAAAAATCAATTTAAATCAGTATATGAAATGGAGACATGTATAACATGACACGAAACATGCTCTATGGCAAATTCTTTTCGCTTTTTGAAAAATCTAAATTCTCACCTAAGTACAAGCAATATCTTAGGGAGGGTACTGTCTAAGTTACCTATTAGGTCTTATCACTACTTAGTTTCAGTGAAATTAATCAAAACTTAATCAAGATAGGTGCCCATACAGTTTTTCATAATATAATATAGAAATTCATACACTTTTGTGATTGAAAAGGTTGTATTAAATTGATCGGCAAGAAAAACAAGATTATAGTTATATGGAAATATCTTAAAAATATTTAAATTGATAAATTGTCACGTACCAGAAAAAACTTATTTCTAATTCTATATAATTTATTCTATAAAAAATTTCAAAAATCTAAGAATTACAATGTTAAAGACAGAAGAAAAAAAATTAAAAAATCGGGACACATTCCAAAAGTCGCTATAATTTGTATAGGATTATATTTTCAATTGTAAAAGCGCACTTAGTGTTAAATTACTGAACAAGCGCTCAACTTTAGCGCCTGAGGGTAAAAAATTAGCTATTATAACCGTTTTCAATTACCGTTACAATTCCATCATATTTTGATATCACATTTCTCAAAGATGCCACAAGTCTATTTGAACACTTTTTTATTCCGCCACTAAATATGAAAGTATCAAAGCTAGAGCCACATCTAGTTTCATATTTTAAGATGATAAGGAATTTTTATAATGATAATAGTATAACATATTTTTTATTTCATTTTTATATGCCTACGTTTTAGAATTAGCGCTTTCAAAAGTTTGGCAAACTTCACGCTTAGAACTGAGTCTTAATAAAAATTCATTATAAATTTTTGAAAATTTAACTCGATTTAAAATTTAAATTATTTCTGTATTTATTAAACAACTGTGAAAATATAACGTCTATGAAGATTATAGTATACCTTAATGTATTTAGACATAATTAATTTTTAAATCACGACTTAAGATTCAGCCTAAAGTGCCAAAATTTTTATGTCGCCATTTTTATCTATTGATTGGAATAATTAATTGATTAATTAGTAAGTAATACTCATAAAGAACGCGTTCGTGAACGAAGTTCGTATTTTTTAAAAGTGAACGTGAACACGTTAGATTTTTTTAGAAATATTTACAGCACTACATATTGTTCATTCTATATTTTTTCTTCTAGCATGATGTCAACCTTGAAGATTTTTTTTAGCCAAAAATATTTTTCTATTAACTACGTACCAAATGGATTGAAGCACTAAGGAATAAAATACGCACTAATTATTGACATAAATTTCAGAGATAATGCTTCCAAATGTTTGGAAAACCTTAAGACGTGATATCATACTTAGATTTTTGTAAATGGCTTGGAAATTGTTTTAAGAATTAATAAGGCACTATGCAAACCAGCTAGTTCGAACTTCTACATTCTCCGTTCTACATGATGCCAATTTTTATTTTTTTTTACCAATAATTCTTTTTTTCCATTAAATCAACTACTAAACAGAATAAAATATAAAAATAAAGCCCTACTTAATGATTTAGTATAAGTTTCAGAATTATGATTTTCAAAAGCTAGGCTCATTTTACACTTAAAACATGAGTCATAGTTTTCATTTTGTTTATAACTCAGTTTCTTTTTGTGGTTCTCATATTTGATTGAGGAATTAAAGTACTAGTCAGGCACTAAATATTTGACACGCCATATATATAGATTTTTATATTTTCTATTTTAGCACGATACCTATTTTGGCGATTTTAATTTTTCTTTATACTGTCTACCGAACGGATAAAATTAATATATAATTAAGCTCTAAACATTGATAAATTTACAAAATAAATGCTTTCAGTAGCTTTTTAACCTTAAGGGGGGGGGGGGGGGGCAAAATCTTGTTACTAATAATTTTTTCCTTTATACTGGCTAAAGTCAGCTACTAATAAAGCAAAAAACTTCCAAATTTTAGAATTAGAGCTTCCAATTTTTTAGTCAACGTTACCGGAGACTATATAAACTAACCACGGAAAAATAAATAATAATTTTATACGATAATTATTTTATTAGTATTAATTGACTTATTCACGTCGAATAAAAACTTTATTGAATTTGATTTGAATATTAGGTTCTTTTAATATATTTTCAAAAATGATAAAATGGAATATTAAAATTAAGGTGAAGAATTAATAAGTACCGCGAGAAACATGCAAAATACTCAAAAATAATTTCTAATATCTAAGAATAATTTTGAAAATATTTTATAAATTAAATATATTTGCAAATAATTTTAAATATTTACAAAATATATACGAATAATTTGATCGAATAACTATAAATTATTGGACAGATAATATATTTTCCTCATTTGTATTCGATTATAATAATTTTGTTATTTGTATTCGTAAAGTTTTAATCGAATAATTCGATTTAGGTATTCTCTATCCTAAGTGATGCTATTTTTAGAAGCTAACCTGAAGCATATCTGCTTGACCCCACTTTCTAAGTCACCATAATTATATACGTGTTAAAAAATACTTTAAGAATTTAATATTAAACTTCCCACCTGACCCATAAAAATATTTTGTGCTTTGTTTGGTTCACCTCGCAAATCATCAGGTTGGGCCGCATTGACCTCTAATAGAGACACTCGCTATAGGGCAGTTTTAACCTGGTTATCTAATAAAATATCTCATCACAGACTATAATTATTATATATAAGATTTAGAATATACATCGCTGAAAGGCAGCTGTGACAGAGTCTTCGAATGATGAGAAACTCGCTGGTATGAATCTTGACAACGCGCAATTTTTTTTAAATTTATTTTCCATTATATTTATGTTTAATGTAGTGTTGTTAAAAGCTCCAATTTAGGTAGATTTTTAAAAACTGTCTGATTGAGATTTTAGCCAAAATAATATCATGTGAGCCTAGAGATTTTGCTCACGGATGGCAGAAAGGTTTGAACTTTTATTTGCCATATCTCGACTTATATAATATTATTTTGGCTAAAATCTTAATCGGTAACACTAGTCTAATGTTAGCTAGTGGGTTTTGTAAATCAAGGAATGACAAGATTAGAAATCTCCGAAAATGTTTTCACCATTATAAGGTTAATTATATACTCTTTTTATTTAGTTTTATTATATATTTCCTTAATTTAATTTTTTACAAAAATTATTTATTAAACCCAATTCTACAACTCAAATTTTTAAAAAATTTATATATTAAAATAAATAGAACCTGCACCATAATATAAAACGATTTTTAGGTTTATAAGACAAAATTCGTTTTTTTTAAACAAATCTAAACAATGTTATGTAGCAGATATGGGTGAAGGCTTGATAATGCTATTTAACTATAATTAAATTTTTAGTGTTTTTAAATTTTTATAAAAAGTATATTTAAAAAACTAATCAGCCTAACTTGTAGAGTGTAAACTAGCCTAAAAAAAGATATAAATCTAAATCTTAGTTTTTAATTCAATTAATGTAAAAGATGTGAACTTGTTTCTCTTATTATTAAATTCCTAGTTTTATATAAATTTTTTCAAAAAAATGAGTATATATATCAGATGAAGTAATAAGCTGGATTTTTACAACTTTCACAATGAGTTAGACTGTTTAGCCTGACCCAGCTAATTAAGAACACACTATTGAACATGAAGATTATTTTTCAATAAATTATTTGACTGTTTTGATCAAAAGTTATTAAAATTTTAATTTATCTTTTAGGAAATGACTCACTTCAGAAATATAAAAGCATATATGATTTAAGGAAACCAAGGAAATAAATTAAATATTTGAAGTTTTAATGGATTGAAAATTCTAACATTAATGAATTTTAAAATAAATTTATTATAAAACAATTAATTTCATATTTTATTATGAACAAAATAAAAGGTATATAAAACGTAAAAAGATATATAATCATTTATTGTAAAATTGTATAAAAATATCTTATGATTTCATGATAATCAATAATTATTAACTATTTATTAAATCATAATTGTATTAAATTAAGAGATTATTTCTCTCCATCTTCTAGCCGCTTCTTCTAATGCAGGTTTAATTTCATTTGCAATGGCACCCCCTTCTTTTAAAATGCCAAATTTCAAATTGCCTTCTAATCGTACCTCATCAGTGTAAATTGAAAATTGAATTTGTTCCTCTATCCTGCTCATTATTTTAGAAGGATTACTTCTTTTATTAGGATTTATAATACAATCTAATAAGTATTGATGGTATGCATATGCTTCTTTTAGGCAAACTAAATCTGTCTTAATCATAGACCTATATATAAGACTAGCATAGACACTACATCGCATTGCTTTTGGGAAACCATCTGGTAGAGATTTATCTACTGGATCCAATATATCTCCTTCAAAACAAGCTCTACAAATATTAAAAGCCCATATTTGACCTATTCTTGCTAATGTAACACTACTAGTATTCTTTCCTGATTCAACAATTTGATACTTGTCTCTTAATTCTCTTATTTTATTGGTTGCTTCTGCCCCAACTGTGTTAAGAATTTTGTTAATTTTAGTACCTCTGACTGCAAATAAAGTTGCTAATAAGTTCATATCTTTAACTAATATTTTCATATCTGGAGTTATATTTAAAAGAAATTGGAGTAATTTATGGGGATCAAATCTTTCGAGCGAAATTTCATTTATGTTTTTGGTAATTTCTGATATTTCCATAATCTTAATCTAAAAATAATCATTAATATAATTATAGCATATCATGTTTCCTTTCACTTTAAAAAAATAATACTTAATAAAGGTTGACTAAAAGATAAGGAAAAATATATTTATCTATTCAATAGTTTTATTAAAGTAGCTAGTTATTCTTTTGCAAAAAAATACCTATTTACTCTTGGAAAACATTACTTAGTAACTATAAATATTAACATTTTTTGAATGTAACTGTTTCAAGTTACTTTAAAAAAATGTTATATTTATGTCTCATTTATTAATATTATAGTTTTCCACATTTAAATTTGTTGTTTATTAAATATAGCATCCACTTACATCAAGCACTCTATAAATGTTTGTTTAGTCAAGGGAAGTTTGTTTTTGAAGAAAAACTAATTTTGAAAAATTATATTTGTTAAACTTAAATAAAAATTCATTATGCCAAATTTTTTTGAAAACAAATATTATTATTTTTTCAGTATACATTGTGTAATTATTTCTATATTTAAATTGTATTTTTATTTGTGACATATAAACATACATATCCAAGATGGTTCCTTTTTGGGAACATAATCATTAAATCGATAATTATACATTTTTATATTTTGTCTTTTTAGTGTTATTTTAACGTTTTATATATGGTTTCCATGTTATTTAACATATTTTTTATTTTTTTAAAAAAATTCCTGATTAAATTTATATAAATTAAAAAATTACTTTATGTAATAAAAATATTATATTAAATAACAATTTAAATAAATAATTTATAATGCAGCTTCCAATTAAACTCTTTACTTTTATCTCATTAACGACACTACTGTCAAAGTATAAATTTATATATTTGGTAAATTTGTTCAAAATAATCTGTCAAGCACAAAAAACTAAGTTTAGGCATGCTTTTACTTTGTCATCTCTATTTATATATAACAAAAAAATTTTGTAAATATTTTCAAAAAAAATAGAAAGGATAGATAAAACATTATTAATATATTCAAATTATTACATTATATATAAATTCTACAAATAAATATGTGATTTAGCATTACATTATCTTTATTATTCACAATACGTAATTTCTAATATTTAGGGTATCTTGTACACAGGGGAAGCCCACTAATTAAAGGGGCTTCCTCCACCCTTTAGGGTGTATCCAGTGCAATGTACAGAAGAATACACTGACAGTAATTTACTCTATTGCCAGGCCACATTTATTTATATAGGGATGATATTTCTTTAAAGATTGAGCATATATAGAAGGCAGAAGCAGATATAGTGATTAATTACTTACAATAGTGACAGAATAAAGAGATAAGAAAATCTATAACTCGTATTATATTTATTTTTTAAAGATTTCTATAGATTGGTTTATTTGTTTTTCTATTTTATATTTACTTTGTGATGAATATAAACTATAACGGAAGTAAAATATTATTATAAGAATAAAAAATAACCTTTTGATGGTGATTATTAGCTTTGTATTGAAATTTACTATTATATTTTATCGTTTCATAAAAAAAAGCAGATCAAGTGAATTTTGAATTTTTAAAATGTACCTTTACTATTTTTATGTGATAATTAGGTATTATGTCGGTTAACTATTCGCAAAATTTCGCTTGAGCTTTTTACGGGAGGGCCTCCTTTGATCGTATTATTTTGATCTTAGGTCAAAATGGACGATTTTTTCATTCATATGAATTTATATGCACGTAATTTTTCTAATTCTTTATATCATATTAATGTAGTAATGTATACCTATTAATAAACAAATATCAATTATTTATTAGATAATGAAGAAAGAAGAGCTACTGATTTTGAACTCCTTTAAATGATGGAAATAGAAGCAACTGATAAATATGATTACAACGTATACCTATTAATAAACTGATAAAAATGATTAAAATTTATTATTTATTATATAATGAAGAAAGAAGAGCTACTGATTTTGAACTCCTTTAAATAATGGAAATAGAAGCAACTGATAAATATGATTAAAATTTATTATTTATTAGATAATGAAGAGAGAAGAGCTACTGATTTTGAACTCCTTTAAATAATGGAAATATTTTTCTAATTCTTTATATCAGATTAGTGTAATAATGTATACCTATTAATAAACATATATCAATGTATTATTTATTAGATAATGAAGAGCTACTGATTTTGAATGCCTTTAATTGATGGAAATAGAAGCAACTATAAATATGATTACAACGTATACCTATTAATAAACTGATAAAAATGATTAAAATTTATTATTTATTAGATAATGAAGAAAGAAGAGCTACTGATTTTGAACTCCTTTAAATAATGGAAATATTTTTCTAATTCTTTATATCAGATTAGTGTAATAATGTATACCTATTAATAAACATATATCAATTATTTATTAGATAATGAATAAAGAAGAGCTACTGATTTTGAACTCCTTTAAATAATGGAAATAGAAGCAACTGATAAATATGATTAAAATTTATTCTTCTTCTTCTCCGTTTTATGGCGATTTCCAGGTTTACCCGGGTAGGCCAGTTTTCCCTCTGATTTTTCTTTTCCATTTTTGACGGTCCTGAGCATCAATACTTGTAAGATTCAAGCTTCTCATATCCGCCGCTATCACATTTGTCCACGTCATCTTGGGTCTTCCTCTAGGTCTTGATCCTCCTACTTCCATCATTGTGCATCTCTTTACCCAGTCATCTCTTGTCATACGTTCCACATGCCCAAACCATCTTAGTCTATTTCGTCGCATTACCATACCAATCATTTCTATACCTAATCTTGCTCGCAATTCCTTGCTAGTTTTTCTCTCTCTCAGAGATACCCCACACATCCATCTAACCATCCTCATCTCTGTTCTTTCTAATTTGGCTTCGTGAATTGCTTTCATTGCCCATGTTTCACCGCCATAAACTAAACAACTCCTCACACAGCTTACGTAAACTTTCCCCTTTAACTTCAGAGAAACATTTTTATTTGTAAGAATAGACGACATCTCTCTGAACTTCTTCCAAGCTAGTCTGATCTTTGCAACAACAGCAGAATCTACACCACCATCTGCGTTTAGCATATCACCTAAATAACAAAACTTATCCAATTTTTCTAGGGTTAACCCATTGCCAATATCCAGACCACCATTTTTTAGGTTATCATTATTATGTATCCCTTTCATGCATGTTTTACAAATAAAGGTCATTCTTTCTAACATCAAACTGCCTTTTTTCCCGCTACATATTTTATGTACCCATTTCTGGCATCTGGTGCATTGGATAGAATTTCTAGCAACACCTTTCGCACATACACCACAAGGCCACTTACCTGATTCTTCTATCTTTAGATTTTCCCCACCAATCATCACATTTGTTTTTGTTGCATTCATTTTCAGGCCCTTTGCTTCCATAGTCATCTTCCATTTACTAACTTTATCCCTCAATTCTCCCTCACTGTTTGCCATTAATACAAGGTCATCTGCATATAATATCTCCCAAGGAAGTCCTTCACGCATTTCTCTAGCCACCACATCCATTACTAAGTTAAATAATAATGGACTCAGCACGAATCCTTGATAAAGCCCTACCTTCACCTCAAAGCTGTCACTATCACCATAATCCGACCCTACTGCTGTTTGTGCTCCAACATACATTGCCATCACTGCGGTAACTAACCATTCCTCTACACCGGATTTTCTCAAGGCCCATCTTGTAATCTCACGCGGCACCCTATCAAATGCTTTCTCCAAATCAACAAACGCATAATAGAGTTTCTTTTCCTTTGCAAGATACTTCTCCTGAATTTGTCTCACCACAAAAATTGCTTCTGTCGTGCCTTTGTAAAACCAAACTGCATTTCATCAATTTTAATTTGTTCCCTTATCCGCTTCTCTAACACTCTCTCAAATACTTTCATTGCATGTTCCAAGAGTTTAATAGCTCTGTAAGACCCGCAATCTAAAGGATCACCTTTCCCCTTGTATACTGGGATAATTATACTTCTTCGCCAGTCCTCGGGAATAGTACCTTCTGTGACAATCTGATTTGCTAAATTCATTAACCATTCAATCCCTAAATCATCAGAACCTTTAAACATCTCTGATACCACCATCGTTAAACCCGATGCCTTCCCTTTCTTCATCTTTTTCACTGCTCTCTTTATCTCTTGCCAAATTTACACCCTGGACCTTCTACCTTTGCACAACTAATATTATTATTCCATTCATTTTCTTCATTCAAAAGTCCTTTCATGTAAATCTTCCAGGTGTTCTTAATACCACTACTATCAATCGTCATTTTTCCTTCCATATTTTCAAACACTTTACACCTATCACATCCTGCCTCTTTTTTGACATCTGTTTTGCCATTCTAACCATATTTCCAATTCCATCAGCGTATTCCATTTCTTTAACAAACTCATGTCTCTTTTCTTCTTGAGCCTTCGCTATTAATTTCTTAACATTTCTTTTAGCCATCTTGTAAATATCATTATCACTATTTTCTTTGCTATTATACCATACTTTGAAACACCTCCGTTTCTCATCCACGGCTTTCGCTACCTCCGGGCTTCACCACCAAGTCTCCTTATGTCTAGGCGGCCCTTTTGTCCATCCACATACCTCCTCAGTTGTCATTACCCAAGCTTTCTTCATGACTTCCCACTTGTCATTCACCCCAGATGCTTGTGCCACCTCCGCCTCCCTAATCGCTAATGCCATATTGAGTTGACGTCTAGCATTCTCCTCCTTCAATTTCCAAACCTTCAGCCTTGGGGCAAACTTTCTTTTTGGCACCTTTAAGAGTGAGATCTCCTACAACTAGTCGATGCTGATTTATACATTCCTCTCCCGGTATCACTTTCACATTTTTTATTATACATCGATCACATCTCCTTAATAACAAGTAATCCACAACACTTTTGGTACTACCCGACTTATAAGTCACCAGCTTCTCTGATTCTTTCTTAAACATTGTATTACAAACAATCATATCCATAGCATCACTAAATTCTAAAATCCTCTCTCCTTCCAAATTTCTCATGCCGTAACTGAACCCTCCATGTACTCCTTCATAACCCTCACTACTCGCTCCCACATGTCCATTCAGATCGCCAGCCAGGATAATCCCCTCTTTATTTGCCAGTCTCGATGTCACCCCCAATAGACTGTCCCAAAATACATTTTTCTCTTCTTCACTTCTTCCAACCTGAGGAACATATGCCGAGATAATATTATATAGCTTTCTACCAAAAATCATCTTGATAACCATTATCTGGTTGTCTAGCCTTCTCACTTCGACTTGTCTACCAATTTCTCCATAACCAATACCCCAACTCCAGCCTTACCATCATTACCTCCTTGCCAAAAGAATTTATACTTTTCGCTAGTCTTGCCAATCATTCTGGTCCCATTTCCTTTCCATCAAGTCTCCTGTATGCAGCACTCATCTATATGTCTTCTGTGCAATACATCGACGACTTCTCCATCTCTTCCCGTCATACTCCCAACATTCCATGTCGCGACCATAACTCGATCACCCGTAAACTGGTTTCTCCACTTTTTATCAGGTCGTTTATGGCCGTCATAGGTTTCATTTTCATGAATAGTGGTTCCACCAGGTTTCCCATCCTTCTTTTTGTCGTAGGCGGATGAGGAGGCCCACGGGGTACTTTGGGCTATACCCCGCCCATGCTTTGTTGTAACCATAGGGAAATTTTTGTAGCAAGGTTTTTACAATCGGATGCCCTTCCTGACATCAACCTCTTTAAGTGGTTTTTACACCCCGTCGAGGAGACGGTGATCCTATTCTAGACCCAGATCACAGGGAACCTTTTAGACCTCCATTTGCCGCCAAAAGACGTTGCCACTCCCCCGCCACGATGAGGCTGAAGGTAGGATTTTGGGAGAGATTATTAAAATTTATTATTTATTAGATAATGAAGAAAGAAGAGCTACTGATTTTGAACTCCTTTAAATAATGGAAATAGAAGCAACTGATAAATATGATTACAATTTATTAGATAATTATAACTTATAAATAAAATTAATTGTTAATTTGGTCAGAATATTATATTTTATTATACATCTATATTATAATTATACATAAGTTTTATATAACAAGATGCTTTATCAGCAAATAAATATTTATTTATAATTTTTAAATTATATTGAGTAATTAGATTTTGAATATTCTTTTTTGTTATATATTTATTATTAGTTTTTTTTGTTGTCATCTCCAGGTCAAGTTGGACCTTTTTTAATTTATTATTTATGTGGTCTTTTTGAATTAAATTTATAAATGTATAAATGTTTGGATGCGAAGATCTTTTGATTTATTTAATGCTGAGTGCCAGCCCTCTAGATGATTATTGGTCCTAGGTCCAGATGTACCATATCTGGACCACATCTCTCTAGGAAACATTGAATTATTTCCTATAAAATAATAAATTATTTTATATATTTAGTATACCAAGCCAGGTTTTATCCATGTATAAAAAAAAATTATCCATTGGTAGATTATTGGTTGTTGCTAATATTTGGCAACTGAGTGCCACATCATTTATATCTTGCGGATTTTGTATAATCTTTGATGTATAAATATCCATCATGATACAAACCAAATTCCCTTTTGAAGTTGGAATATATTGTATATCTAAAAATTACAATGTCAAAATATAAATTATTTATAATCAGATTATGTAAATGTAATAATATAATTTATTTACTTAAATTTTCATTGTTGGAATTATGTAAGTCTAATAAAATTCCTGCATTGTTAATGTCTTCCAGGTCTATAATTATATTAAAATATAATTTAAAAAAAATATTTGTAATCTACTTGTAAAAGTAGTTTGATTATTAGTGTGGTTAAATGCAAAACTTTGTATTTGGGCCACATTTGTTAATATATCTAAAAAAATGTTTATTAATTTATACAATTATTTTTGTTACTTGAAATTGGAGGGTAAAAGTTATCTCTAGTAATTGGTTGTAATATTTGGGGCTGTATATGTTGTGGTTGTATTTGTTGAATTATATTAGCTTGTTTATTCAAAAATAATTATTTTATTTGTTACTTACTGATTACTAGATGAGCTACTGGGTTGGCTAATATTCTGATCTATACTACACTGAGAATCTTTATCTAAATTAATGTATGTAATCTAGATAAGTTTAGTATTAAATATACCTTCAGCTGTTAGATGATTTTGTGTCTCTTCAAATACACTACCTACTAACTTACCTCTGCCTTTACAATTTCTCCTTCTGCAGCGGTAATATACTGTAGGGCCAGCTATTCTATGTATTGTATATTGAAATAGGTTATGGCAGAGTATATCCTTACGTTTAATTAAATATATCATACTTTGTAATGATTCATTTCTTCTTTTAACAAATAGTCTTAAATTATCAGCTAAAGTATTATGCATAATGTTTTTAAATGATTTTAATTTACCGCAATTAAATAGACCAATCAGAAAAAAATGGACCAAATTTACGATCAAATGACTTTACGATTAAAGTTAGGCAAATTAAATTTACAGGGTTGCATGTGTTTTATTTGGTGATATAATAAAAACAAAAACTATTAAGTGGTATAATAATAAGTTTGAAGTGTTGAAAAAAAACAGAAATACCACATTTATGTATTAGGAAAAAAATTTAACAATTAATAAAAAATTTTCATAAAACTTATTAATTACAAAAAAACAATTTTTTAAATTTAAAATGTTTAATATTAATAATATTTTATCCAATAATACCAATAATAGTTTTAGAAATTCTTCTTTATATAATAATAATTCCTTTTTATCTAATCATTCCTTTTTATCTAATCATTCCTTTTCCACATCATTTTCGCAATCTGCTATAAGTGCCAATTTTACTGTAATAAACCCAAACTCACCGGCAATTCAAAACCCAAAAAGAAAATTTAATTGCTGGAATAAAAAGAAAATGACATAGTAACCAAATTGTTGACCCAGCCTGAAATGGAAAGAATGAAAATAAAGATATAAAAATAAAGATGCCAATTTCGGAACACTCAAAACTAAACGAAAATGCAATTTAAAAATATAATATTTTCTTACAAAATTAAATCATTATGTAAATTATTATTATTGTGTTTGTAATTATAGATTATTATAATATATACAAAATAAAATATTCTTTGGTTGATAATTTTTATATTTCGTTCTTCTGAGCGCCTTTCTATAGGAAAAAACGAATGTCATTTACATTTATCTGCAATATAAGTTAATTACTTTAAAGGTGGGTGCTGATTTTTTAAATTCTTAGTATAAGTCTTTATGATCAATATTGAAATTTAAGATTAGAATCTGAAATAAAGATCATTAAATACTACAATACAGTTATACACTTCCAAATCTTCCAAAAAATTAATTTTCCAATTACAAATGATATTCTAGAAACATTTCATAGGTAAATTCTTATGTTACTTTTTTAAAAAAAATTATTGTAAAAATTTGAAAAAATACTCACTTAAACTATTTTTTTCCTAATACATAAATGTGGTATTTCTGTTTTTTTAAACACTTCAAACTTATTATTATACCACTTAATAGTTTTTGTTTTTATTATATCACCAAATAAAACACATGCAACCCTGTATATGCTCAAATCAATGATTAAATATTATATTAAGATTCTTTGGAAATAATTAGAGTTTCTTCAACTATTTTTTTAGCAATAATTCTGTCTGTTGATAACTTTTTATAGCTATTTAGATGTAAAAAAAGATCCAAAGTAAATTTACAAAATTGTATTACATTTAATATTGATGAAATTGTTTTTCATTTGTTATTTATAAAACTTTGCATTATTAGAAATTTGTTTTACACTTATTATTTATAAAACTTTGCATTTTACATTTAATAGATAAAAGATTATATTTTCATAATGTGTATGCGGAGTTTCAATGTTTGTTAATATACATTATTTTACTATGTAATTCTTCATTTTAGTTCATTTTGATTTATAATTGTAATAAATTGTAAGAATTAAAATATTTTCAAAAGTCAAAATGATTTAATGTTATGAAGGTGGAGAGAGAAGTTTATAACAATATATGAGGTCATAGGCGTAGCCAGGGGGGGCAAGGGGAAATCCCCCTTCAGAAATTTATCACTTTTTGTAAATATCATTTTTAGCTAATAAAAAAAATACCCCGCTTAGTCCTCCCCCCCTGACTCTCAAATATGTATGCATATATCTTAAATAATAATTTAAAAGAAAGAATGTAAAAGTTGATATTTTTTTATAAAACTATTCATCATAAATTATAGATTTTTGGGAAAATAAATTTATAAATATGTAAAATGAACCAAAAATGTTTTTTAATAAATGGAATTGAAAAGGTTGCAGAAATCAAAGGCAGAAATCAAATGTTATAAACGTATATTACGTCAATTTATTGATATTTAAATTTAAAAAATATAATGATCACATAATTCAAAATAGTTTCCTATATATATTGACAATTTAATTTAATGTAGTTTATAATAAATTGATCTTTTTTTTTAAAGTTAAAATAAAAAATTGAACATTAGTTTATTAAGTAAATTGATTTATAAAATATAAAATTTAATATTAGTTTATAAACAAATTGATTTTTAAAATATAAAAGTTGTTTTTAACAAAAAGAAAGAAACAATTCTTATTTGAAATATATTAAGTTACGCCATAAATAGCTTAAGGATGTAAAAGAAAAACAATTTTTTAAAGTTAAGATAAAATACATGAGTGTCACTGTTTAACAGGAATATAAGCCAAAAATAAGTCTTAAGACATAAGTGAAATGTATTATAATTATTAATAATAGATCCATAAAATTACTAAATAATATAATATATCAAATATAATCTATATTATAATTTTCCGATGTCCTCACTACGTCATCGTGATGTCATGTCATCGCTACGTCATGTCATCGCTACGTCATGTCATCGCTACGTATTTATTTTTATTTTTTTTATTTGTTGATTTTATTTATTTATTTTATACAAACAGATGAATGGAATTTCGAGAATTGATGGTGTACGTGTACACATACCTAACATGGATTGAGAGATTTGAAAAATCGTCTTTGAATTGATAAAAACAATATTCCCTCAACTTTGTAAATATGAATGAAACTTTTTATTTCACTTAATCCTTTCTTTATTTTTTAGATTACCTTATCAATTTTCATCTCATATTATCAATAACACATCAATGAAATCTCTACAAGATACTTAACTTGTAAATTTATTTTGAACATATTCACAATTTTTGTCAGTACTTACATTACAATTTTTTATACTCATATTTTTCATTCATAACCAATAATTAAGAAGATAACCAAGTATATTCAAATATTTAAATATTATTATCCTAACCAATTTATAATCTCCAATCCTTATTAATAACTCTTTCTTTATTTTTTTCCCCTCCCTTAATGAATTTATTTATCATTAAATTTTATTATTTCATTCTTTTCTTTCTATCTCTATTATCTATTAACCACTGTTCCTCAAAACCTTATCAATTCTTTTAATTTAATTTTTATTATTTTTATAATATAATAATTTATACCTTCTTTTTTCCCCCCTTTTTTAATCTTATTTTTGAATTACCTTATAATTAATTAACCTTAATCTTAATAACATTACATTCATCATGTTATTTTTTAACTGTTAGAATATCATAATAGGCTTGATTAGTCCCCCAAAAATTTTTTTTGATGATAGCCAAACCTTATCAATTCCTTTAATTTAATTTTTATTATATAATAATTCATACCTTCTTTTTTCCTCCCTTTTTTAATCTTATTTTTTAATTACCTTACAATTAATTAACCTTAATAACATTACATTCATCGTGTTATTTTTTAACTTTTAGAATATCATAATAGGCTTGATAAGTCCCCAAAAAATTTTTTTGATGATAGCCCTCCAACTACTAGAAATATGCATCTAATATTGACCCATCTACCGGTTTTACATTATTTTAATGTTTGTTTAATTTCAACAATAGTTTATTTATATTTTCCTGATTTCTTTATTTGTTTAGGCTAACCCTAATCCCTCACATTGCTACAAAACATGATGAATCTATTATTAAAGATAAGCAAAGAAAATAATGACGATTAAACAAACGCCTTACCCGTTCTAGGGTTACTGGTAGACAAATAATAAAGAACTAGGCTTGAAATGAACTCATCTGGAGGTTTATTTTGTTTTTTTTATCTTATGTTTTATATCTATGTTTATTTTATTTTCACCCAGTTCTCCAAATTATACTATCACCACTACCACAATCCCTATGCCTCCGCCTATTTTTTAACAAATATAAACATTTAATTCTGTACTAACATTCACTTCACTAGGAGTTAATATAAATATTACTTTATTAGATTCTCTGAGAAACTTTCATGAATATTTAGAGGAATGTTTAAACTTGAATCAGTACGGCCAATTTCATCAAAATGGAAAAATATGCAGTAGTTCTGTCGTGGCCTTTAAAACAATACTTACGATCGTTTTATGGTTGAGTTAACATTGTCGTTCATGATTCTATTTTAGAAGGGGATACCAATGCTGGCATTGACAGAAATATCGTTTTGCGTTCTTCTTTTACCAGTATCCCAAGGCATAGGTATATCATCTTTATCAGGACCTATTGTGTTTTGTACACTGTTTTGTTAATCCGTCATAACTTTCATCTACAACCCTAAATGATATAAAATTATACATTAATTATTTCCTCTCCAGACCACCGCCCAGATTTATTTTGTCGCTTTTTCCATCAAAAATTAAAATGTCAACAAGGATTTGCTCTTAATTTTATCAAATACATAATAAATAATCCTCATTATTTAAAAAAAAAATTATATTAAATTTATATGTCAATAAAAAAAAATTTCTTAAAAAATATATAAATAATTTGCATATAAGTTTCATTAGTGTTTAATGGCATTTTTGTAATTTAAATAGACAGCATTTTTTTTTACTTAACATATAAAAATATATATCCCTTATCGAATTCTTTGACAAATAATTTCAGAAATGCAAGACATACATTAAATTTATCTGAAAAACAACAATAACCCTATATAATAAACAACATATTTTTTAGATATAATTTTAATTGATCATATTACAAAAAAGTATAAGAGTCGGTTATTTTTATTTTATTTGTCATGATTCTCTAATAAGTGGTTGCTCAGGCCTTCCCAGTTTCCCTTAATACGGAATTTAAGAGTAGGTTATTTTTATTTTATTTGTCATGATTCTCTAATAAGTGGTTGCTCAGACCTTCCCAGTTTCCCTTAATACGGAATTTACATGTTTTTTTTCCATATTAGACTAATTGGTAAATCAGATATTTCCCGTTCATGTGATGATATTAAAAATTTAACTATCTCCGAGGCGGGAAAAAATTTTCAAAATTATAATGAGTAGGACTGGGCTTGGAACCTCAAAATTAATATTAGCTTGCACCTGACTTGGGAATATCTTTTACAAATTATCAAGGGTTGAGCTGGGTTTGATAAACTTTTTTTTAAATTATAAGATCTTGGATGCTTCCTAATATTATGAGCTCGAACCTGGCATGACATCTATCGTAAAAAATGAATAAAAATATCATTACCCGTCATTTTTGACGGGCTTTCTACTAGTTTTTTATAAAGTGAGTAATTTTAATTTATTTATCTTAGTAAAAGTAAAATATAATTATAAAACTATTGATAAAATTAAGTCATAAATTAAAAAAATATTAAAGCACAATACAACAGTGGAATATTATATGTCGTAGATTTACAGTATATCTAATTATCAAATGACAATCAATTAATTTTTACCAATATAGCGAATTATATATTTTACAGAAAACTATAAAATATTGATAAGGACATCAGAAAATATCTTTTAAAATGTGGGATAAATAATATGAAGATTAAATTTAAATATCATTTTTACTTAAATAAATAGATGGCGTTAAATAATTGAAAAGAAATTGTTGCTATATTTAATATCAAGAGCATTGATTAGTAAAATTTGTTAAATTATTAACTGTAATATATTCTCTAACTGTCAAATATATCTGTAAAAGTATTTTACCTAGTATTTTATAACTAATTCTATATAATAGAGTAAAATCAACTATATGTCTACTTACTTTTTATAAATAAATTTCTTATAATTGTTTGGAATAAATTATTACCATGCTTTTATATTAAGGTATATACTAGTGTTGTTAAACGACTCGTTTTTAGCCGATTTTTAAAAACGGCCAACTCAATATTTTATCCAGATTAATTTTGACTAAGTCTCCAGATTCCGCTAGTAGATGTCCAAACCTTTGTTCCTTCTACAAGCAAAATCTTCAGGCTTGCGTAATATTATTCTGAATAAAATATTAAGTTAGCCGTTTTTAAAATTCGGCTCAAAACGAGACGTTTAACATCACTAGTATATACAATAAGTAATTTATTATATTTTTATTTTATATAAACTAATAAAAATATATTTCATATTTGTTCCAGGCTTATTTTTTTTATTAAAATTTGTAAAAATATTTTCGGGGAGCCCAATAGGGGGTCTGGGGGCGAAGCCTCCAGTAATTTTTAATTCCCCCCCCCCCCTTATGAAAATCCTGGCTACGCCTATGTATGAGGTATTGTTATCAACGAAACTTAAAGCTAAAAAATTGAGATTATTAGATACCTATTTATCAACATTAGTTTCAGTTTCACACACTTATCAAAATAAAACATTAATCATATCTTTTAAATAAAATTTGCCCATCTTACTGACATAAGATTTTTTATAATCAATTTAATTAATAGAATCAAAGATCTGATAAGAAAACCAGCTATTTATGAAACTTATGAATATGGGGAATGGTTGCAATATTTTGGTTACCATATTTTAATTCCTTTATAAATTCTCTTGCTTAAAATGTAAGGCTTATTTTAGCTTATTTGCCTTTTAATAGTAATACTAGCAGACCCAAACCATTTATCGAAAACTACATTAGTTTCACAGCATGTATATATCCTAGCAGGGGCGGACTGGCGACGCTACGGCCTCGTGGGCATTATTTTATAGCGGCCTCATTTATATGGGGGCTTCGCCCCCATACCCACATTTTTGCGGTTCAAAAGATTTACATTTTTAGTAAAAAAAGAATAGTATTATACGATAATCATATATTTTATTTTTAAAAAATGCATACCTAAAATCATATTTATTACTAATATAAAATAATATTCATTGCACATATATATTTTATATTAAATTTATAACGATATTGCACTATAATCAAATCATACATCACATGTTAAATATAAAAAAATACATACTCAATATATCAAATCAATTAATTACACATATAAAATTATTGCAGTTATACAATATTAGAGCGTATAAAATTGCTGCACGTATAAAATCAGGCAGTGATCATATTGTAAATAGTTATTAATAAAATTCAAATGAAAGAATTAAGAAAATATATAATTTTTACGTTTAAAAATTTTTCATTAACTTTGAACCTTTGCGTAAATATACAAGAATATTTTCTAGTTCAATCTGCGCTAATGGTTCTCATTCAACTGACATCAAAAACGCTTCTAATTTTTCTTGGTCAATATTAGCTCTCAGCTTATAATTTTTAATTTACTAAATGTTTTCTTGCAATTATCCTGCGTAAATGACTAAGTTAAAATGTATTCATATGCCAAAATAAATTAGTGTCTCTTGTATGCATATTGCATCTTTTAAAATCATACACGCATATTAAACACTTGTTACATCAGTTACATTTATTATCACACTCTGAGTTATTATCATATTGTAATATTCCATCTTTTCATTTGACTCCTAACTTGTACATAAGATCATCGTCCTTTCTTTTAATTCTGCTACCAAATCTTTGAATACACTAGCAAATGAACATTATTCGTTACGTAATTTAGCTCAATATATATATCTTTACTATTTATTTCATCAAAATGTCTAGGATGCAAATATTGCACATTCAAAATAATCCCTTAATTCGCAGAGAGCCGTTCCGACAAGCTGTTTATAATTTGATCAATTATAGGACGAAATACTCCGAACCTATAAAGATCAATCGATTCTTAAGGACGTTTATCTTGGCATTTGTCACTATATATTCTCTTCGCTCGTCCTATTTGATTATTTGGCAGAGCATTCTGTACCCTGATACTCTCCGGGAGCTTTAAATATTAAAGTGTTTCATTTAAATTAGAAGTCATTTTATTGTTTTATTTTGAATCGATGTAATAATCGATGATACAGAAGACTACTTGACATCTTCTATCATTTTCCATGCTGACAAATTACCTAATTTTTTAGTTTAAAGATATGACAGTGGCCCCATTATTTCAAAATATATTATAGATGTACTTAGTCTTAAATTTACATAATTATCAAGTTTTGTCTCAAATGATATATTATCTATTATAAATTGAAGTGCATTTATCGTTATTGGGAGCAAGCTCTCTTTATCATATATCCTCTAAGGGCTTATTCACGTGCCCCCTACCTTATCTAACCTATTTTTTGCAGCTTTCTCAACTTATTTTGGCCAGATGATTTATTCTATTTTACCCAAGCATCCATCCTTTTATCTGATTCACCGACCTGGATTTTATTTGATTTCAATGAATTAATAACAAGAAATGTTGGCTATATTATTTCTAAAATAAATCAATGTATAAAAATGTAATATAATGAATTAATCAAAACTTAGCCATTCTACTCAAACGAAAGAGTTGAAAGAACGTGGTAATGATGTATAGCGTCAAGCGACGTTACTGATGTTTTATGCATTAAATTATAGTAAACGACATGACAATTGTCAAGGAATGTGATATTCAAATTATAGAGTCATTAAAAATAAATAAATGATAAGAGAAAATAATGTGAACATAATAATATTATTTTTTTCCAATAGCCTCTTTTTCGATATTTTCCTCTGATCGGCCTCAAAAATTGACATTTTCTCGCGGCCTCGTGGGCAAAATGCCCACCTGGTCTTATGGCCAGTTTCCCCCCCCCCGTATCCTAGCCAATCATATAATGAAAAATTATGTATGATTATCCTCTTCTAAAATTATTCACTTTTAAAAACTACATTAATTACACCGCATTTGATACATACAGATTATGCATTGGAAGATTAGGGCATGATATACTCACTCTAGGAAACTAAGCACTCTTTACCAAAAAAAACATTATTTAAATAATATGCCGTATAAGATGATTTAGAAAATGTTTTTTATAATTAAAAAAAAATGGTAAAATAATAAAATTTTAAAAAATAATTTTTTTACATGACTAAAATACGCGCTCTTATGCTATTTTCTGAAAAATGAAAGCAAAATCATATATAGCTCATTAAAAGAATAAAATGTTAATATTAAATTTTTAACTTAGTATTTTGTAGGCTTTTTAAAAAACACATACTTTTTTTTAACTAAAAATATACGTTCTCTGTAAATATACGCTTTTTAAAAAAATGAACTCAAATTCATATTTAGTATTGAGTTTATTAATTTTTTATAACTTAGTTGGCTTTTGAAAATACTTTTTTCCCCATTTTCTTGACTAAATTATGCGCTCTCGGTAAATATACCATAATTTTTAAAAATAAAAGCAGTATCAATGTTAGCTCTTTGAGGAGATTCAGAAAATAATAGTATTCATTTTTTTAAAAAAATTTTAAATATCGAAAAAATAAATTCTTTTGACGAAAATACGCGCTCTTATGCGTTCTCAGTAAATACCCTTTTTATAGAAAATGAATGCCGTTTCACGTTTAGCTCTTCGAGGAGATTCAGAAAATGGTAGTACATTTTTTTTTTAAATTTTAATTATCAAAATTCTTTTTTATTTTTGACTAAAATTAGCGTTCTCAAGTATATATACGCTATTTATGCAGAATAATGTTTAGCTTATCAATGGGAATTGTATCCTTAAACTTATTTAAAGTCAATACATTACAATTCTCCCCACTACAAATTGAATTCGTCATGATAACGTAATGGGGGTTTCGAAACTGTTGTTTTAAGCGTTGTATTTCCATTGTTATGCATTGTCCAGATCTTCAATCATTATTATAAGTGTTTCCTTACATTGTACATGAGCATCCCTCTGTTGGTCAGCATGCTTGATTTTTACAATACTCTCCGACTCAACATCATATAATATCGAACTTTTCCGTTGAACCACTGTCCTTCATGCCATCCCACAATCCTTTCGTTTTCTACCCAAAACTTTTGCTTCTATTCAAATTCAGGGGCCTCAACGTTCCTATCTTAATAATACTTTATTTCCATAATACGTTTTCAGTCCTTTTCTTCGTAGATAATTCCTATAGATCTAAGTCTTTTGAGTGAATTTCCAAAAATCATTTCGGTAGGGGATTTACCAATAGTTGCATTTAGACTATTTCGATAAGTAATTAAAATATTCGCTAAATTTAACTGATCCAGATTCCTACAACCTTCCAGCATAGAAATGCGTCTTTATCGTACATATATAACGCTCAGCCAAACCATTCGATTCAGAATATAAGAGGCCGATCTAAAATGTAAAATGTTTTCTAAAAAGAAACGTTTTAAATTCAGATCCAGTAAGCTGAGTATTTATGTGAGACAATGTAACGAGGGAACCCAAATCTAGCGCACACGCCGAATTAATGTGTCAAAATTGCAACTACAACATTTGGTGAAAGCTTCTACGCAAATTAACCAATATTTTCCAGATATGGGACCTATCAATTCAATTAGTATTCGTTTCCAAGGTCGAGTAGGGATGTTCCAATTGTATAAAGGCACTTCTCTGGCTCCCGGTCTTCCTTTCTGATAACTCTTGCAGCATTGAATGAAATCTTCAACATCACGATCAAGATTTGTCCAAAACATAATTTCTTCATAATGATCCCATTATCCCATGTCCTTAAAGAATAACATATAAAACCCTCTTTAGATTATCGGGAATAATAATCTTATCATAAAATAATAATCCTTTTTCGAACAAAATATTTTCTATAATTAAAATAAATATTTTTAAAATTCCCAAAATAATTATTTATATTAGTATCAATATACAATGATTTTTAATTAATTTAAAAATCTCTTTCATATTGATATCATTGCTAGTTTCAATTACGATTTTACTGCTAGTGAAAGATAAATCTTCTATTAAATTAATTTTTAATAATCTGATTTCATTCGATTTTTTTGTAACTTTATTGGTTTTTGCTCTCTCTAAACTCAAACAGGACAAAGCGTCGGCATATTTGTTTGATGTTGCCAGAGGATAGATAGAGACAAGAATCAAAAATAGATTGGGAACTCAAGCGTATAAATCCTCAAATTCAACAAAGTCATTTGAGAGAATTCGTGGTCCCGAATTATCAAATTATTTCTATCGCCTGAATGAAATAGCAGTAGATGGAGATATGGTTGAGTGGAATGGCAGGATAGGTATTCCGAGAAAAGTCCGACGAATTAATTTAGGAAATGTTTACCTAAGTCATCCGGGAATAACAGATATTATTCGATTATATTAATGGCCAGGTTGTGACGATGAAATAGAGCTGTTTGTCAATAGATGTACTCATTATCAGGCTCATATCCCTAAAATATCTGAAATGCCCTAGTTCTCTTAGAGCGTAAGTAAGAAACCATAGGAAATGTAAAAAAAGTTTTGGCAGCACTTACGTGCTACAGGACTTACTGATAAGAAAAACCGGTAATTCCATGCGACAAGGCTTACTGTATAAATACTAGCACGAAGGTGACTTACATATAAAAGACTCTAGTTAACTCTTTTATTATAATCAGGTGCCTCAATTAAGAGATTTTGGTAATTCTCTTAAACCTTTCGCGTTTATAAGTCTAAGATAATTTGTTTATTGATTCTATTTCCAAATAAAAAGTTTTACATTTGAGAACAGAGTAATTCATAATTAATATTTCACAAATGAAGAAGATGATGACATAATTTTACCATTGTCTTTTATATCTTGCACATTTTGAAAAATAAATATAAATTTATTAATAATTTTCGCTAATGATAAAAAATAAAATATTTTAATCTACAAGATTATAAAATTTACAAAAAAAATATTAACAATGGGAAAAATTAGTTTCCTCAAAAATTAAATATATGGTAGGAAAGATTGCACATAGATTCGGCAGTAACACTGGATTCTTCTATTAGGTAAGTTTTAGTGAATTCTCAATCAAAATTTGTAGATAGCCTGATTGAAGTTCATGACTGACAATTGCATTTTTAGAAGGTTGAAGGGATGGTTCGCAAGATTATGGTTATCTTAAATTCATAGTGGCGCGATTGCGATTTAACAGCCGATTGATTTTTATAATCTGTTTATGAGATCAATTATTCTTTATTATAATCATTATTTCTAAGATTATTATTAAAATTTGAATTAAAGATAAAATTAATATTAACAAATTAAAATTGATCTCATAAACAGATTTTAAAAATCAATCAGCTGTTAAATCACAATCGCGCCACTATGAATTTAAGGTTATTCAGGCTAATTGTTTCCAACAATCGTCCTCTATTCATATTAAGAGAATTTCAATTATTTTGCTAATCAAAAATTATAATTCATATTAAGTTAACACCTTATCATCCTAAGACGAATGGCCAATAAAGACACTCAAGTAAAGATATAGAGCTGCACGACATGTTGAACAGATTCTAAAAATGCTTTAAGAGATGTAGGCATATCGTATGAGTGAACATGGTTCAACAGGTCTAAGTTTTGCTAAGATGATGTTAGGTAGGCAGACAAAAACCAGTTTAGATTGGGTAAGACCAGATCCACAATAATATAGAAAAGTCACAAAAAATTAATCATGATTTAACATGTAAGAATCGAGTTTAATGGCAACCAGTTTAGGTATAGAAAGAGTATGCCAGATGGCAAGAAAGGATAATACTTAATTTAATTATTCATATTAGAGGTCTGCATTGGGCAGGTTTTTGGACCATAATCCTGCCTACACAATGTTTTGAAAAAATTTTAACCCGCCCACCCATAGTAAAAAATATACCCGCACACCCATTAGTCTAAAAATTTTTACCCGTCCACCCTAATTTATAAAAAAAAATTAAATTTAATTATGGCCATTCAATTTTTTAAGCATCTAATAAAAAAAAATTCAGTATTACACTTCTATAAAAAGTTTTATCATCTAAGAAATTACTAAATTAAGCATAAAAAGATATTCAATTTAATTTATTTGATCAAATAAAATACTTATGAAAAAAAAATATAAATTTGATATTACATGTAATTATAATGCAAAAATAATAAATAATCAACATTTTCTAGATTCAAATATGTTCTTCTTTGTTATAAAAACCTTCCTGCAATGCTAAATCCTTGTTCAGAAAAAGCACTAGATGCAGTAATTGTCAATATTTTTCATGCTAATCTTGATAGCTTTGGCATATTTCTTTCTTGTCGTTCCAAAGTAGTTTTAAATATACTAAAAAGTTTATTTATTTTAAGGAAAAACTTTTTGATACCAAAAAAAATCATTTTAATTTTTAAATTCAAAAAAGTTTATAAGAATAATTTTTTATTAATATTTATTTAAATGATTTTATATATTTTTTAACCCAACTTACCTTTAGTTAAAAAAATTTTTAACCTGCCCACCCATTCTTCGGGACAAAACAGCAGACCTCTAATTCATATATTGTTGATTCTACTGATTTAGGAAACATTCTAGTTGTGAGAACGAGTGGTGTCATTACAACTTGATAAAACAGAGGGAGACTTTTAGGGGCGAAATAAACTAATGATTCAAAGTAGTAATGCAAGATTAGAATTTCTAAGCATTGTGGGATGTTTTTCACGAAATCACAAGGTACCAAAAAGATTTATCGAGAATGATTTAAATTAATTTGGGGGAAACATAATAAAAAATATGATTATTTAGAATGAAATATTCTTTTTGTTAATTGATAGTTTTTTTTTTAAATATAAAGTATTTGACTATATTACAATTTATATGCTTGCAAAATTAAATAATCTGATAATGGTTATGAGAATGACCCATTAAAATCTAGTGAAATTATTAATGGTGAATACAGTTTTTTCATGCTTTTCTTTAGTAAGAATCAGAGACCTGCAGAAGTACCATTTGTATGGCCCAGCCCAGATTTTTTTTCAAAAATTTTTTCTGGCCCCTATTATTTTCTATAAAAAATTTTCAGGCCCGGCCCAGATTAATTTTAAAAAATTAAAGGCCAGGCTTAGGTCTCTGATAAGAATAAACAAAATAATCATTCAGGCCCATAAGATGCACCAGACACACTTTATTTTTAATTGCTACTAAGGGTGGTCCTTCTGCATTATCAAACTCAAAGACTTATGAATATATACCATCTTAAAGGGAAATGTAAAAAAATATGGAATGCCCAAATCTTTAGTAAAAATAAGGGTGATAACAGCTAATCAGTTGAAGTTCCAAATACAGCATAGAATTTCCTATATGATAGTATGACTGTTAAGATATAAATAACATTTATAATTAATTATTAGAAAAAATTAATAGCACAACTTTAAAAGATATAAACTTTTATTGATTTTGGTAGCAATTGCTTTAAACAAATTACAAGGCCAAAGTAAGTATTTGGTAGGCATAGTAATTTTGGTTGCATTATTTTATCTATCATTAAAAGCAGTCTAAGATGGTGTGAGCAAAATAATTGGGTAATTTTTTCCAATATTAATATAATATGGGAATTTTTGGAATCATTAATGCATCTATACTATAAGAACATATGAATTGTGTTGAATAATTAAAATAAATATCTCAAAATATATAATTAAATGAAGCCATAAATGTATTAGTATATAATCAAACTACAGACCATAAATTTCACAAGAAAATGATAATAATTTTCATTATTCCAAAATGGCAAAGGTTTAATGATAAATTATTTGAAAATTAACTATTTTTTTAAAAAAATGTGATTTAATTTAATACATAATTAATAAATTTTAAAATAATCTTTATTGTAAATTAATATTTTAAATCTGTAAAAAATAATAGACTGCCTTATCTGTATAATGATATGAATGTGTTAAAATTATATTAGATTTTCATAAATATATTATATACAGTGTTATTTTATTAAACATTATAAATATATTATATAGTGTTATTTTCTTATGTATTTAATAAATATATAACATAAAATATTATTTTATGATAAAAACGTAATTATTCTAATTATTAGGTTATAATAATTTTATAAAAAGTAATTTTTTAAAGGTCTGCCCTACTCTGCTTAATTGTATCAAAATAAGAAATAGAATGTTGAATATCTATTATGTAAATATGAGAAAATTGTCAAGCAAAATGTATGTGAATTCTTCTTATATTAAATTGATTTCTGTCTTTCATGTAGTCTACCACGAAATCCATCGCATATCAAAGAATTCTCTAAATGTACTTCACAACAATCTAATATTTTTTCAATAATATGTTTGCAAGCTTCTTCTTGATATTCATTATCTAATTAATTAATGCCGAAAATTTAAAGCTTCACATTATACAATATATATATATACCAGATAAACATTTTTGCAATTCACAAGCTAAATACTTACAAGGGTCATGTTTAGACATAAGAAAAGAGCCTCAATTGAACCATTGTGTTAGATTACATAAAAAATAGTCTTACATATAACCTGTCATATTGATGTGAGCAGACAAATTTTGACAAGAAACAATATTTACAAAAATTTAAATGATAAAACAATAAACTTCTTCATTGTGAATAGTTTTATATATATTGCGACTCAACTTTTCAATAGCGATAGGTCAAATTTTATTCTCAAGGTAAACAAGTAGAAAGAGTTAAGAAAGAGTCAATCATGTTTACCCTAGTTCACTTCTACCTAGTGTTGTTAAATGGCTATGCCGAGTCGGCTTAGCCGCGACCCGAGTCGAATTTCCTTATTATAGAGTTAAATTTGGTACCTTTCTATAATATAAAAGATATAGATAAAAAATGCAAAAATTATACATCATCATGAAATAGATATTTTAGGTTAAAAATAGGAGGAATATTATTTTACATATAAATTGTTATATTCATGACCTAAATTATTAAAGCCATGGCCTTAATTATTAAATTTCAAACCTTAATTAATTTCTAAATATTGTTAAAATATATATAAATAAATAATGTTTACCCTTATAATATAAGATTCAGTAAAATATTAGAGATTTGAGTTGATTCAGCAAATTTCATATAAGATATTTAAGATATTTTAATCAATAAAATATAAGAGATAAGGTGAAAATAAATGCAATAATAATATTCATTAAAAAAAAATATTTTAGGTTATAAATTGGGAGAAAATATTTTATATTTAAACGTTGTTTACCTGAATACTGCAAGATTTTGTATAAACTATTATATAAAGGCAGTGATGAAAATAAATGCAATATATATAAATATTGAAGAGAAAATATATTTTAATAAATTGGGAGACTATTTTATATACAAATGATGTTTGTCAAATAAAACTTATGTATTTTAGGAAAATTACCTTAAACGTCAAGAGTGAGCCATTATTTATAAAAGTAATATTAATACTAAGTTTTTTAAGGCACTCGGCCAAAAAATGCGCTTAATTTCTAGTGATCTTCAGGAAGGCTTTTTTTTTACCTACGTCAACGAATTTTAATGGAAATCTGTAGGTCTCCTAGTATATCAATCCACGGTGCCATATCCTAGATGCACCTCCTCATGTTCATTTTTTAATAAATTACATTATTTTATTTTATATACCTTAATTGTAAATTGTAATCGTTTTTAAGTATAGATAAAAAAAAAAGGTGCGCAATTAAACTTTGAAACCGAATAGTAGATTAAATGTTGATCCACATCTAATTGTAGCGCCTTTGGAACAAGTGTCCAATTTTTCAATTTTTTAATAGAATTTATATCAATGTTTTGTTATATTTATATAAAAAATGAAATGTTTTTATCTATAGTATTGTTTATTCATAGATTTTTACCATTTATTCACACACCTTATTTTCTCTTATATTTTTTTAAATTTATCAATGCAAACAAACAATATCAATACTTTTTATTTCTTTCTTATTTTTTTCCGGCATAATTATTTTTATATATTTTATTCTTACACCTTATTTTATCTTATATTTATTTTAATTTATCAATGTAACAAACAATATCAATACTTTTTATTTCTTTCTTATTTTCTTCCGGCATAATTATTTTTATATATTTTAATCTTACTTATTGCTGTCCGGCGAGCACCAATGCCAAAAATTTCAATTCATTTCAATTTATTTTAAATATATGAAATAAGCCTAGGAGTCGGCTCATAAGGCTTATTGAGCCACTTGAGTCTGAGTTGTTTTTCACTATTCCAGCTCGAGTTCAGACTCGAAAAATACTCGACTATTTAACAACGCTACTCCTACCATCCCAAACTTGGCTATCGCCAAGGACAGGTGGGAAAAATGCCCCCGATGCTTAAAGAAAATATTGATAATTTTAGAAACGATTAAAATATAAGATTATTTTGGGGGCTGATTAAAATACAAATTATTGGTTCCGATTAACATAAAATTTTTTTTGGATCCGATTAAAATGCATATAATTTTTAGGGTTGTTTGAAGAAAGTGTAATTTTATTTGTGCTCATGGTTTTTATTTTAAAAGAGTATTTTAAATTATAAGTATTGATGTTTACATAAATTTATTTATTTAGTTATATAATCTTAATATAATGGCAACTGCTTATTGTAATGAATACGTAATTAATTAAATATGGATGCATTAAAAGATTTTTTCATATAAAAAAAATATTGATATTCACAGCGGCTCCCACACACCCTAAATGGTATACTCCAACGAAAAAAAACCTCATATCTAAAGGTATCAGTTTAATATTTGTTAACTCCCATTCTAATTTATATATTTCAAAAATAATTTTTGAAATAATATTTGCACCAATCTTTAATATATATAAAAATTATATAATTGTAAAAAAATACTATAATCTTTAAAAATATATAAAATTGGAAGAAAATAATTCTAAAATATTTTTCTAAATTAATAATTTAGACAAAATAGGATAAGATAAAGCAAAGGAAGTTATAATTTCTTTGGTAAAATAATTAAGAAATGGACCCTTCAAGTTACTCTGTGGTCTTTTAAATTAGTTTTATTTTTTCCGTGACGCTTTTTGGCAGTGCATAAGGTTATAGGAATTAGTGATCTGCATCGGGCCTAATTTTTCAAGCCTAGCCCGAAAAATTTTCACCAGCCCGACCTGAACCCGAAATTTTTTAAAAAAAATTTACCGGCCAGGCGCGGCCTGATTATATTTAAATATAGAAATTAATTTTTATAATTACTCAAAATAAAAGACGTATGTTATATGGCGTCTAGTTCTATAAATAAAATCATATTCATTTTACATAAAAAATTCAGTGTAAAATATTAATCTAAATATATCTAAGAGAAATTCCAAGGCCTACCTAGCCCAAATTTTTTTTTAAATATTAAGCCCGACCCGGCTTGAACCTTATTTTTTAAAAAAAATTAGACCCGAGCGCGGCCCATAGCCTGATCGGGTTGGACTTACTTTTGCAGATCTCTTATAGGAATAATTAATAAATATTTATCCAAAATTGATAAATTAGGGATATCAGAAATATTTGAAAGTAAACGATAAGATAAAATAAAAGAATAATTTTTTAGTATAAATCATTAATAGTCTCAGAATCATTATCAGAAGAAACTAAATAATGTATTAATGTAAATATTTTAATAAAATAAATTAGCAATTCTTAGACTATGTCAAGTCTTGCTTCTTTAACCTAGGTCATCTATAACAATTACATTCCCTTTTCGAGCCATCATGTAAATATTTTGAAATTAGACATTTCTCCGAAAACTTGATTCCAATTCAAATGGTAGACTTCACGGATATCCTCGATAAAAACAAATGTTTTTTCTTACTTTCCGTTTGGTGTTAAAAGCGAGACTTGAAATAAACATTTCATGCATTCATCATTAAATCTTTCAGTAAAATGCATAATTATCAAATAGAGTAGAGCGCAAATCACGATGGGTTTAAAGCTTAAATAAAATATTATATTTAATATTAAAAGTATATAACCTTACCTTTTTTGGATTGAATGGTTTGAAGAATGGAACTTTTAAAATCAAGGCATCATGAGGCAGAAAATAATTTTCAATAGCTTTATATGATGATAAACAACTTTTATAAATATATAAAATAAACATTTTAAATCTAGAAAAATATTGTCAGTGCATCACTCCGAGTACTGAATATCATTTTAAGCCCTTGTAATACACATGAATCCCGTCTAACATCCCTAAAATATTTTGTATTTACTTTACAGATTGTCTTAATTATTGAACAATGATTAAATTTGATCGATGACAGTAGCATAAAATAAACACCTCTTCCATTCTGTAGGACTGTATAGACAGAGGGGGGGGGCAGTGAGGCAGCCGCCTCGGGTCGCCAAAATTAGCTAAAAATACTTTTTTGATATATCACCAATGACATATAATAATACCTAAACTGACAATGCTTTCATTAAAAGTGTACATCAATCAAAAACAGCTGAAGACACCATTTTGATTATCCATTCTTTTCAAAGTAACATATTTTCAAATAACATCAATCTGGATCATAAAATTAGATTAATATATATTTGTTTTTTTAATTTTGAACAATTAGAAATTATATAGTAGTTTTAATTTAGAAAAATTAGAAAATATATAATATTTTTTAACATGAAAATAATTACTAAATGGGTTACCAAAATGGCGGGTCCTGCTGATTTACATTCAACGACCAATAACATATAATAATACCTAGACTGACGATGCATTCATAATAATGCATTTGAAGGCGTCGTTGAATTCAAATCAGCTGTACTCGCCATTTTGATAACCCATATAGTAATTATTCACATGTTAAAAACTACTATTATATTGATAACTTGTTTCCTTATTATCTCGATGATCAGGCAATTCTTTAATAAAGTTTGCGTCAGACATAGGAATAAATTGGCCTCTCATTTAAAATTTTTAATAATGTTATGGGTAATCAAAATGGCGTCCCCAGCTGTTTTCTTTTTTTTACACTTTTAATGAATACATCGTCAGTCTAGGTATTATTATATGTCATTGTACACTACATACAAGGGGCATTAATCTTTTTTTTGTAAAAAATACATGTATGAATTTTTTAAAAAAAGGTTTGATATGTCTAGTAGAGATCTGCAAAAGTAGGCCTGGCCCGTACCCGGGCCGGACACGAGCCTAATTATTTTAAGAAATCGAGTTCGGGCCGGGTTGTGCTTAATATTTTTAAATAAAATTCGGACCGGGTCGGGTCGGGCCTTGAAAATTTTTTAAAATATTTTTAAATTTATCAATTTTTATATTGAATTTTTTATGTAAAATAAAAATATTTTATTTTATTTATGGAACTAGACGCTATATAACATATGTCTTTTATTTTGGTAATTATAATAATTAATTTCTATATTTATATAAGTTCGGGCTGGGCCGGTAAATTTTCTTAAAAAAAATTTCGGGTTCTGGCCGGGCCTGCTAAACTTTGTAGTAAATGTTTCGGGTTCGGGCCGGGCCGGCATAACACTTTAAAAAAATTCGGGCCCATTAGGCCCGATGCAGATCACAAATGTCTAGCCATATGTATTATAACAAAAAATCTGATTTATATTTCTTAACCAAAAAAATTTTTTAATTTATTTTTTAGTTAAGAAATTTGATTTTTATATTGAAATGTTTTTTTTTCTATTTATAAATAATCTTTATGAACAATATAATTAAATTTTCTATTAGCAAAGAATCAAGGTAATCTGTTAGTAAAAAAAAATAATAAATAAATTCATTTAAAAAAAAATGATTTCTATTAAATGACTATTTAGATAAATATTTGATGTATTTTTTCGTCAAAGGATAAGTCTATTTGAAAATAAAAAAGTTTACACCAAAGTCTTTATTTAATACATAGACATATCGGGTGGGCACACTTACTCTAATCATGATTGAGTTATTATTTTAATTATAATAGATTCGACTAATAAATGTTTAATTCAATATATATACTATAAAATATGCTAGTTTCAGACCCTTATAAAATTGACGAACTTGATTAATTAAAAATATTGTTTAGTGAATCAAATTGATAGGAGACGCCATATAATCTTTTATTTCATAACCAAAGAATTTTCAAAATGGGAAGAGGAAACAAATTTGATTCATCTGCTGAGAAACGAAAAAGAAAGGCGCGAAACTACATTTATTAATCTCAAAAAAGGGCTATTTTAAAACACTTTAAAAATAAAATTGACACCATGCACCAAAGGTGAAATGCAAGAAATACTCAATATCCATTTAGATGAGCACATTGATATTCTTATGGCCATTCATCAAGGTCTCAGAGAAATCGCTTAATATATTTCGCTTTATCATAATGACAATCCCGCAAATCTCACTAGTATAAATATTTCTCGTTCTCATCATGAAACCTACAGAAGTCATCGCTGGCTCACACATTTCTCTCTCTCATGGTATAGGGGAGTTAACAATTCACCAAAAATTTTAAAACAAACTGGGAGTATATAGGTGAATGGCTATTGTGGATAAGTGATAGTATGCGAATGTTTTTAGTAGAAAAAGGTTCTCAACGAATCTAGAATTTTAATTTTCAATTAAACTAAAATGATAGACATTTTTATGTTGCATTCCTTATGCGAAAATTTTTCAATAATCAATTAGTTGGATAGTGTATTCGCTAAAGAAAGATGCAATATATTGTTTTTATTGTAAATTATTTCCAAATTCGACAAACAAATTTTCAAGCGAAGGCTATAATGACTAGAAGCTTTTTACAGATCACCTAACCTTTTAAAAAGGATAGTGTGCACTAATGGATTGAACTAAAAAATTGTATTAGCAAAAATCAAACAATTGAGAAAGAATATGAACAATTAATACAGAAGCATAACAAAAAGAGATGTCGTGCAGTTTTGGATAGAATAATCGCAATCATCCAACTAATTGAAATCAAAAATTTTAGTGAATACCCATAAAAACTCCTTTGAAATTTTTATGCTTATTAACAATAATAGGTTAAATGAAGCCTTACATGTATCCATTGAATTAAAGATTATTTTAACCATTCCAACTATCGTGGCATCCGCATAACACATCTTTTGAATGCTCAAATTAATTAATATTTACATACGAATTTGTAATGACATTGAACCAACTTGTTGATCTCTCTTTAATATCAATAGAAAATGATATTGCCTAATTGTTATATTATACTGACATGATATCTTCTATTGCAAATAAAAAGGCGAGGAGGAAAAATATAATTGCAATATTTTAATTAATGATTATATTCATTTTATAATGCACATTACCTATTTATGATCAAAATTTAATAAAGTATATATGTTTTTACTTCTCATTGCGAAAATTTATCAAATAATAGGTAAATTTAGTTTTGGGCCATTAGAATTATATTATACCTTGGACCACCAAATGCCTAGGCACGCGCTGCATTTTTGGAACACTAAAGCTTTGCCCAACTAAGAATTTTATGGGTAGATTCGTGAAATTAAGTTTGTATATTTTTTAAATATCAACACCAGTCGTGTTACCACTCGTACAATAGATATCAATAAATTTTTCATCTTTGGTTTTACCATTTTCAATATATCTTACCATCAAAGCTATTGCTTATGATTATCATATGTACCATTGACTATAATTGAAAATCAACTATGATTTATAAACATAGGTTGATGATATATAATAGAGAAAAAATTAAATATTTAGTTATCGGTTTTAAGTTCGGCAATCGATCAAATCACAATATATGTAAAATATTTAATATAATGTTTTACACGTAAATATAAGAATTGAAGACAAAAATAAAGAGATTTTGACCAATAACGCCAGCAATATGTGCCTAAAATGTTTGTGTTATAAAATTTATATAATACAATTTTGATTAATTATGATTATTAGCTTTTTTTACAATGCAGTCTAGCAATCAGTATTTAGTCATACCGTATAATAACTAATACTCCCTATTTCTTATTAACTTATATTTTAATTTTATGTCCTTAATTCTTTTTTCCGTTTGATTCTAGTTCAAAACAAGTTTTTACTAACTCCAAAGCTCATTACCAAGCTCGTGAACCGTATTAGAGGTTAGCATAGAGAACTATACAACAAAGATAAATATTAGTTTAACCCCTAAACTATAAACTTTATAAAAATTTAGATTACTGGTTTTGGAGAAAATTAAATTTAAAGATAATTATGACCAAGATTTGAACCTAAGATCATTGACTTGCATGGTGAAACATCATAAACTAGCAATTCATTTTATCTTTGAAGATACAAACTGCCTTTTTAAGAAGATAGAAATTATTTAAAAATTTAGATTATTAGTTTTTTTTAATTATCAAAAATATATCGTATAAAATATAATCTTTTAATCTCATTTTAAATCCTTAAAAATACTTTATTTTAATTCTCAATAAAAGCTTTAAAAGAAGCTTGATTTAAATTGCCTATAAAAGCACTTTATATTTACTTAAAATATATATTTTATGGAGATTACCGTTCATAAAAATAAAAGTTATTACATATTAGATACCTGGTATTATTGAAGACAAATGCACACCAATTATATTTTTTTTTGTAAAAAATTATATATATAATCTCCAGTGGCATCACTAGGGGGGCGCAGGGCCTCTCTAATCTTCTGAAAAATTTGAATAGTCCCCTCAAAATTTTGAATTTTTTTTTTCTACCACTAAAAAAAAAGGTAATTTGGCCTTATTTTATTCCTCATGATATTTTAAAAAAGTATCTTATAAATTTTATTTTTTTAAAGATAGAGTATTTGTTTTAGATTAGCTGACTAATAAAATTTTCAATATTATTAAGGCATTTTATTATAACCAGAGACCTGCAGGCCCAGCCGTAATCCTGGCTCGGATTTACGGGTCAGACTATATTTTAGTTTTTTTTAATATAGCAAGGCCCGGCCCTAAAATATATATTTTTTAAAAATACATTGGCCGGGAGCCTAATGGCTAATGATCAAGATTGTAGCAAGCAAAGTAATTGAATTGGGAAATTTTTTCGAGGCCAAGTTGGTAGGTCAGTGAAGTTTTCGATCACAGACATATTTCAAATTTCAGATAGTAGTAAAAAAAACCTTTAAGTCCAAGAGAAGAAGGAATATACTCCGCCAAACAATCAAAATTCCTAATGATAGGAATAGGGTAAATTAGACCAAGTAAACTATTGGATATCAATATTAATTTGCTGTTATTATTTTTATAATTTATATATAGTATATAATACATAGGCATAGCGAAGATTTTGCTAGGTGGAGCACTATTAAAATGCTTTCTCCTCAGAAATTATATTGGGATATTTAGGACTACTCAAGGATTTGTCTATGTTACATTTTTTTTAAATAATTGGTTTTTTCCTTAAAATGCGTTATTTCCAAAAAGATTTGAGTTATATAGCTAGTGTTGTTAAACAAGTCGAACCGATATTTAAAAACTGGTAATTAAATTTTTTTCTCCATAAAATTATTGCACAACCTTAAAGATTTAGATCATAGATGATAAAAATGTTTGGGCAGGCAATATTTTTCATGCTAAAATATTGAGTTTGCCGTTTTTAAAATCGATCGAGCTATTTAACAATTGTAAGTTATAGACATTTAACTTTTACTCATTTTTCTCTTAAATTACTATTTATAGTCATATACAATATATATTTTGGGTAGAAGAGGGGGGGGGGTCTATGAAGAACGAAAACGGGCAAAATATAATATATGTATTTATTTTGTAAATCGAAATTTAATATGTAGATTCATGATAATATTTAACGGCAACCATTTTTATAATTTGTATAACTGGGGTGTCTATAATATTTTTTGTTTTAATTTTTAGTCAATCAATCATACTTTCGATTCACCAAAAACAAAATTAAAAATTTTTTAAACAAACTCTCATAATTTCAGAATATTAGAAATTTAAAGATTATAAACAGCTTAAATCTATTTGCCATATAAATTCACTCTAAATTTTAGTAGTGATTATAATGAAAAGGTATTAGAAATCAATTAATAAGGTTTTAAATATTATTGGCTAAGTTGAATCCGCACCAAAAACCAAAAAGAGGTAAACAGATTTTAAATATACTATATGATTATAAAATATAATTATTTTATATGAACTCAAATTTTTTTCATCACAGAAAGATAAGATCCTTTAATTAATTCCATGCTTTTGACTAACATTACTAAGCTGAATAATTCCTTTTCCATGGATATCGATTATCTAGTCTATTTCGTACTTTACATCGTTGTCTTAACATTGGGATTGCTAATCAATGTCGGAATATTCGTAATTCTCCAAAAATGGAACGCCGGAAAAATGGAATATTATTTCTTTAGATTCGTAATCTGTCTGAATATAATATATTGCCTTGTTTCTACCGCTACTTTAATAGAACACGCCAGAAATATCTGGGGTCCTATAGTGCCTTGCCATCACAACTTAACCTTGAAAGGATTATACACAATGATTATCGCGATTATCCTAGACTTCGACCACGTGGTCATGGTTGCATATTTCTATGAAGTGTACCTCAGAACGGGTTCTGATTTGGAAAGAACTAGGAAAACTAAAATTTACATTATGGTTCCTTACATTATATTGGCGATTCTTACTCCCCCAAATCTAGCAATCTATTTTTCCTCCGTTAATGACTACCTTAAGGTCGAAAACTCTGCTAACACTCGGGCATCATATGTGTGCAATTATGTTTTCTCTTCCAGCGCAATGACTTTTCATCTAATTTTTAGTATTTTAAAAATCTCGGTGTGTACTGGTTTCCTGATCTACATATTTTTTGGTATGATTAGGTTCGCCGCCATATATTCTTCCCTCGCAGTCAACCCCTGCGTCATAGATTCGGTGGCAACGACAATTATCGGCCAGATGACAACCCAGGTAAAGATAATTAAAAAACAAAATATCACCTACGAGAGTACTAGGAAAATATATCGGAGGAAGGCTTTGATACTATTTTCATTAGTATTAATTTACTTTTTGTTAATCTTTCCCATGACATTTCATCGCATTATACATTATTCTCGATGTAAATTAGGCTTCTATCCATCATTTGCCACTCCATCCAAAAGGATCACAACATTTTTAGAAATGCTGTGCTCCATTCTTTTGCCAATCTTGTTTGTATTGAGTGACAAAAATTTAAGAAAGTTTATTTCAATTAAATCTCGTTGACACTTTTAAAATATTTAGTATCCAATGAATTTATTAAATCATATGAAATAATTTATTTAAATTCTGCAATTATTAAAATTAAAATTTAAAAAACATAAAATTTTAACCAAAAAAAATGAGAGAATTTTATTTAAATTCTGAAAACGAATCCATATAAACAATTTTAAAATAAAATAATTTAAATAAAAAATCGCATATTTATTTAATAGGAACTGTAATTCTTAAATTTATATAATATATTTTTGATAAACTTTAAACTAAAAAAGTGCTAAATCAAATGTTGATTTTTGTATCTTTTGAGGAAATAAAATTATTTCTTTTTCTTTACGTCCTCTTATAGAGTATAAATATTATAAATTTGAAATTAAAACTATATAAAACATTTAAAAAATAAATAAATGATAGAACTCAATAGGATATATTATTTTAAAGAGCCCTTCGAGTTAAATTGGCAAGGTGCTGCTGCTATAAGCAAAATGAACACATTATTATGTGGCGGATTGGCATATTTATTGATTTAGTTGACCTTTATTGAAGAACATCGATATTGATATTTAATGTAAAAATATTTACACATTAAAATATAATTATTCATGTTTTTTGGGAACTTGTAGTCCCACCTCCGTTTTTATAGAATGAGTTTTTATTATATTATAGTTTTATTATAGTTTTATTATATATATTATTTTTTAAAATAAATAAAAATTCTAAATACAAAAAAATGAGGTTTTTCCACCCATTTCGTTGTATATTCTTTATTTATTTTTTAGATAAATTCATGGAGACATCTTTCAAATTAATTTTAGAAAATAATTATTTCTTCGAATATCTCTGATTCATATTTGTAAATAATCTCTTCTTATTTTCTTGAATATTTTAATAATATCAATATATTGATATAAGTTTATAAAACCCTCGGTTTCTAATTATTTTATAAAACCTTCTTTATGGGAATATATACAAACTTATTCAATATTTGGTATTTATAGAAAGAAAATAAATATTAGAAAAGTTAAAAAAACGCATGAGAACTCATACAGATAATTATGCACCTTTTTAATCTTGTATTAAAAAAATATTATTTATTTTTTAAATTTTATAATATATATGAATTATGTATAATTAATATTATAAAAAGATGAATTCGGAAAATTAATTGTGTATAAAACATTTTAATTCATTTAATTATAATATAGTATTTATAAAAATATATTATAATTTTTATCATATGATTTATAATTTATTATATATTTAAAAATTTTTTTTTTAAAATTCTTTTAGATATATATTACACATATTTATAATTAATTGGCATATTAGATTTCTTTCGCATGTGACCATCAATAAGTATTTATTTAAAAAATTCTTGATATAATACATACATCAAAAAAAAATTGTTTAATTAAAAAACGGATTATCAAAAATCTATGTATTAATAATTCTTGTTCTGCATATTATGAAATTTGACTTGTATATAGATATGGATAGCCTTTATCTCAAGAAAAAGCTTTCGGACTTCATTAATAAGTTAGCGGTTTTGGTTGGTCCTAGTTCCTCGGAAAAAGGAGTAGCTAATTATTTATAATCGTCATTGATTTTTGTTAAGATTTAAGTTATAGAACCTTATAATAATCAAGCAGATTTTTTAGTTTGATTTTTTATTTTTGCCAATCTTTATTTGATTTGAGCATCAACATATGGATGTTAAAAAATTAATGTAATTATTTATTCTTATATATATTGTATTAACGTTCCTTAGCAAGATAAATTAATTAATCAATCCAATAATAAATCGAATATAGAAAAGGATTAATTTTTATTTTAAGATGAATATATTATATTGGATGGGGGGGGGGAGCTATATATGATTCAAAATTAATTAACAAATGCTGATTCGTGTATATATTCTGATAATCATTTTAAAAAATCCAAATTATGGTCAAGTACATTAGGGAGAATTGTTAAACTTTAATCATTGGTCATAAAAAAGATGAAATTATATATAAGAAACATCTGATAGATAAGGATAATAAAATCTTAAGATAAATATAAAATCAAAATAACATTAAACATCATGATTCTATGGGATCCTAAAGTTTCTTGCTATCTTAAAATTAAGAAAGATCTATATAGTTACACACAGGTATCTTAGGTATTAATAGCTAGCTAATTTTACCAAAAATACCTCAACATCAAATGCAATGCCATTAAGAATATAAGAAATCTGATGTCTACAACGTGACCCTTACCTTATTCTAGCGGCGTTCCTACAATATAATCTCTAACTTCGTGTCAATTGGAAACATAGTCCAAATCACCGTTACCCCATTCTCTTCCAATCAGATGTTTAATATCTTTTTTTCATGTATTCACCCTGTTAACGCGCTGTGCCGTTTTGATCTGGATAGTTTTAAGGGCAATCAGATTCGCGATCAAATATCACCCCCCCCCCCTCTTGTACCTAAACCCTACATTATAAATTACTTGGGAGCTGATCATGCAACTACCGACGAAAAACGATTCAGAATATTAAATGTTAATTACACTCTTACCAGGGGAAATTTTCATAACTCATGAAACGTTTGTGTTTAGGGAATGCGTTTGGCCTTTTAAAACGTTGTTTCAAGATATTTTCCCATTTATCCATATTCTCGATCGTTTACAAGCGTGTAATTAACCTGTGATATTTGTTATATAAAAAAAAATTAAGCTAAATTATTTAATATCTGACTCTCATAAGGACGCCGAAGGCTTGCTTTTGCTGCTAACCTTTTGGTAATTGCTTTCAAACTATCGCAAGCACATTTGCCATGGGCTGTAGCGAGAAAGTTCCATTCTGCTTTAATTCTCAAATCAAGTTCATGATGGCATAGATTATGAATTTTTTTTATTATTTTGTTGAGTTACTACGACATCAGAAAAGTAAGGTATTTGCTATATTGTAAAATTTTGATTTAAGAAAATTGATTTAGTCCTAAATAAATAATCAGCTTGTGTTTTAGATATGATGACAGCATCACATAGTTAATATGTTTGTTTATATTATTTTCACGATAATACAACATAAAGGGATGAAGATTAGTCTGGTTATTATTTCAGGGGAAACTCTGTGGTCCTCCACAAAGACTTATAACTAAAAATTTACTAGCATTTTAACTTGATTTTAATGAATTGTGAAATGCTGACTGTTGCAAAGATATAATGAATGTGGAATTAACTTATTATATTTTTTAAATAATAAATCTATAAAATCGGATGTCGACTTCCAAAATGTTTCAAGAGTCGTTTGATCAACAGATGGCAATCGTTTGAAAATAATATAATCAATTGCACTCTTGTCCAATGATATATCTCTCTTAAATTGAGGAAACCTGGGGAAAATTTACATTTTCTAATAAAAAAAATATATATATTAAAAGTATCGAAGACTCTAAAAACTGCGATCTCATCATTCATAACTCCCAATGATGATCTTCTAACACCTGCAATTGAAAGATAATCTACCTACCCCAGACTGTTATACATTTCCAACCGAAATCTCTAATAAATCTATCATCGAACCCCTAATAAAGAAATTATAAAAATAGTCTTAACCCTACCGATATTAGCGATATACAACTATTACAATTCAACGATAAATATGGCGGACATGAATGGCGCGAAGCACTTCCAAGCTAAACCTTAGATAACCTCTTAACCAATGACCAACTGGTGGATGCAGTTTAGGCCGTGTCTGGCGTTAGGTAGAACGGATAAGGTCGCCATCTCCTAAATAAAGCAATTAATAAAATCGGCTAAAATAACCAACATCCTTGAATCTACCAACCTCTCATTACAGGATGGCCTCAGACTTAACGGTTTAACCTGCACCCTCTGATCCAAAGGCAAGTTTCTTATTTGGGACGCAACCTGCGCCTCCTCCTTTCCTTCCTATTAATTCAAACCCTCTTACTTGTGGGGAAAATAAAAAAAATAATAAATATTCAAAATTAAATAACTTTATGTTTCAACTAATAGTCTTATCAACTAATGGCAATTTTTAATAGTCTACATATTTTTTTTTAAAAACTTTATCACTATGTTTTTTAACATACCAAACGAAAATCGCGAATCCTTATTTCTTAAATAAAAACTTTAACTAGAAATTTTTAAGCACAATTATACTTAGTTTTTTGGTACATATTCATTATTAAATTAAGCTCTTTTTAGAGCCTTCGATACTTATAATATTTATATTTATTTATATTTAGTAATTTTACATATTTTTATATACTTGTTTTAATAATTTAGTGTTTTATCACTTTTCTAATATAACAATCAGAATTGCAGAATTACAGAGAAATTTTACAATACAATCTTGATAATCTTTAGAGGGAATATAAAATTATGTAATTGCGCCATGTTTGATAAACTATGCGAAAAAAAGAGAAAAATTGGGTATTTTGGGAATGAATTCCATTAATCGCAAAAAATTTAATACCCTCTCGCTTTTCATCTTGGTCACTCCCTGATGCCCAGCGTGCAAAATTTCCAACACTAAACCCCTTAAAGTCTTCGGTATTCTTCTACCAAACTTAACGCCTCATAAAATCTTCATAGATTCTCAAAATTTTTTTAAAATAAAAAATCTTCTAAATTTTAGTTGCTCAAAATTTTAAAAAATAAAGGATCTTGTTGTACAACTCCGAAAAATATAAATAAAAAGAATTATATAAAAAAATCATAATATACCACCTTTAACATTTCTTTCCTTACTTTTCACTTTTAAATTTTATATTTCGAACTCTATACTATGATTTCTTATAATTCTTAATCACACAATTTTTTTTTCCAGTTTTTATTCAAATACATATAATTCTTTAAAATAATAATTAACAAAAATAGAAGAAAAATCATGAAAAAATCTAAGAAGTCTAAAAATCCAAGAATATAAATTCATACCTCAAAAATCCCAGAATGGATAAATCACTAAAAAAAAATAGTTTAAAATAAAATAATCCTTATTTATTATTTATGATTATGTTTAGATTTACATTCTATCAAACAACAATAATAAAATATTTATATTTGGCATAAAGTCAATATTCAAAATTAATAATTCCAACAGCAACAGCCGTCATTTTTATTGATTTTACATAGCCCCATTTCTAAGAAATTAAATTTATTTATTTAATTTAAAAAAATTATATTTTAAATGTCTAGAATTCCTGTAAATTCTGCAACCCATTTCTAATAAAATCTCATTCAGTAGTAAACAAACGACAACAAAATACTTATATTATCATCATTTAAATGGACAAGTATATTAACGCTTAACACAATAAATAAATTTTTACGAATAATGTAACTATAAAAATTAAATTATTATATATTCAAATAATAAAGGAATAAACATTAATAGTTGTATTTTCTTATATCTCATAATAAATAGTTTAAATCCTAATTATAATTACATTTTAAATTTCAATAATATTAAATCCGTAAGTTGGCGTATTATTATTTTATGAAATTTTTTTAAAAATAATACACCTTGCGGATTAAATATAATTAAAACTTAAAATGTAATTATAATTATTTTTAATATAATTATATTAAAGGATAACTATTTATTATGAGATAAAAGGAAATGCAACTATTAATGTATATACATTTATTGTTAAATATATATAATAATTTAATTTTTATAAGTTATTTATATCATAAGAAAATGAATCTTCATACAGAGAATATATCAATAAGAACGTGGTAAAAACAATAAATCTAGTAAAATATATTAATTTTATATACATAAAATAATATTGTTCTTATAAGGCAATTTTCAAAAATAAAAAACTATTTTATATTTTTGTCTTTTAATATTTTACATTTATCTGTGTCAATTTATAACTTGTCTGTAATATCATCAATATTTTCCCAGATTTTTGTTGGCTGAGAGGATATAATTTATTAAATTTAACCTTTACAAAAAATTTTTTTCACTTGATCATAATTCAAGTTTTTCTTAATTTCTACAGAATAAATTTTAAGTCATTTTTTCACCAAAAGTTCCTGTGGACTCTTATGCTTTCCATAAAATTATTATTTGACACTAAAAAATTATTAATATAAAAGGCTATATAATCGTTTGGGTTAGATAATTTAAAAAAAATAACAGCATTAAAAATTGTACTTACTAATTTTTTTATAAAAATTTCACAAATAAATAAATTTTTATTAAAAAAATAAATTTTTATAAATACCGAAAAATGAAAGAGGACACAATTTTATTTTTACATTAAAAATAGGTTATGTTTTTTTTTTCTTCAAAATTTATTTATTTATATTTTTATGATTTTTGGACACCGCCTTAAATATAAAAATAATAGTAATTTTTTTTAACATTAAAAAAAACATAGTTAAAAAAAATAAAATTCATTTCAATAAGGTCAAATTAGTATTAATTTTTTAAGATACTATAAATTAATTTTATTTAAGAAATTTCAAGGGTAGCAATGCTTCCCTTGCTTCTATGACGCTTCTTTCTGAGTTACATACTTATATAATCATAAAGCGCAAAAAATTTGAGGTTTACATTATTTATCAAAGAATTATATCGAAAATAAAAGCCTATTATCAGTTTAGACATTTTTTAATTATTAAATAATATTCTATTGAAGATATTAACTTATATACTTATAAAACGCAAAATTTTACTGTTTTCTATATTACCTTTAGGCTGAAAATATAAATCCTTTTTTTATTGCTTCAATTTTTAAAATTTAAAAATTTCGTCTGAAATATTAAATACTTTTAATATTCCAAAATTCAAAAAAATACAAAAGACTAAATTGAGAATGGACATATCTTGAAAGCTATGATGGAAACCTAAATTTTTTTTTCGCTTTATGATTATATAAGTTACTATATACAATATAATTTATATAAAAAAATTTAAATTATTTTTAAAAAGTGACTAAATAAGAATAGATTTTTATTTTCGGTATAAATCTTAAAGAAATGTAGAAACCCATATATTTTTAAAGAATTGATGGAAACTCATTTTTTGCGCTTCATGATTATATAATATTATTTATTAAAAAATTTAAATTATTTTAGAAAATGACTTATCAGAGAATGGACTTTCATTTTCCATAGAATTCTTAAAGAAACACCCCAGATTTTTTGCATTTTATAATTATTTAGTTAGCAGTAGCGTCACTAGGGGGAGGGAAGTGAAGGGGCTCGAGCACCCTAAAATTATGAAATAAAAAAAGGCATTGAAAAAAATCAAAATTTTATTTTTTAGCTCCCTCTGAGATTTTAAAAGCTAGTGACGTCTCTGTTATTTAGTATGTACAAAATTAGTGAAGTAAATATTTCTAATATTCCAAAAATTTTATAAATAGAAAAGACTAAACTGAGAATGGATTTCTTACAATGGCTGCGACTGTTGTAAAATAACTGTTTATAATAGCAGTCAAAATTTAACAGTTAATTTTTAACGGCATGCAGTGCCGGGCTTGAAAAATTAACCCCGATGCAGATTACTAGTTAATATACCATATCTTCATCGAACAAAAAAAGCCTTAATTTTCTATTTAAATATATATTTATTATATATTAACTTAACCCTACCTTACATTTGGCCAACTTTAAACATAAAGATTGCCTAATCTAGGAAATTAATTGTTGACCATTTTCTATGAATTTTGATGTTTAATAAAAACTTGAATTAAAATTGACTGCGATTAATATATGATTGTCAATAATATTTATTTCTCGCTTCGAAAATATTAGCAGCCAAAATTAAAATTAATGGCCTGTCATTCAAATGACTGCTATTAATGGCAAGAGATTTCAGACGCAAGAAATCATAAAGCGGAATAAAAATATGAAGAGTTTATAAATAATAAGATTGACATATTAGATTTAAAATCCTCTATTCCCATTTCAGATGGTCACTAAAAGCCTAACCAAGTTCTGAATAACTATAATAATTACTTAAATTTCTGATTTGATAAAAACGTTTTTAGAGAGGTTTCTCTTTCCGCAGATTATCATTATAAAGAATTCCATTTTTTAGAAATCGCTGAATCATATTAATATTCATAAAAATATAGATTATGAAATACGCAAAAATTATATTCTAGATATAGTAAATCTAAATATCATCATAAAATTATAAAAGTTTAAAAAAATAATATTATGAAATAGAATAACTATGTCTAATTCTAATTTTAAGAAATTTTTTATATCAATGAGAAAACATTACTCAAGAGTTGTTGATCTTCACTTTTCTTCTGGTAAGCGTTATAATATTTTTTGATTGGGGATATATAAGTATTAAAAATATGTAAAAAATCTGTATGTGCATTAAAATAATTTAAAATGAACCTTTATATGATTATAGAGGCAATATTTATGTTTAGCATACCTATTTTTTTTATTTCAAGTTAAAATCTTCATTTTAATATATTCACTAACTTAATTATTAACTTAATATAAGTAAATTATTTTTTAATTCCATCCTCTGGCATAACAAAATTTATTGAATATAAATTTAGATCGGATTTGAGACCCTTATGTTTCTTTTTTCTTTGAAGGCTAAAATTCCTCACAACTTGCCTAAATTATCTTATTAAATCTTATATGTTTCCCAATATACAATGGTTCAAAAATATGCAATAAGGAATAAAACTATTATAAAATTTTAAAACTAAACCCGAAATTACTGAACCGCTCTAAAATTAATACATCGTTGTTTTAAAACAATAGGTTAATGTATTATAAAATTTATTTACAAAAATTAAAAATTGTATTGGTAATAACGGTCAAATCTATTCAAAATTCATATACAATAGAGGTTGAAAAAAAAGGAGGAGAGAGAAGTTGTGAGTAAAATATAATTTATTAATTTTGCAATTTTAGCCGAATTTATAATTATGTAGCTCATCCCAATAAACCAAAATAGTTGTAAAAAGTAATAGTTTAGCACATTAGATCTAAGCTAAACAGTAATGGAAAATATTAATTTTAAAATTATGAATTTAATAAAATATTTTTTTATCGGGTGTCTCAAATTATTTACCAGTTGTTTAACAAACATAACAAAAAAATAAATTAAAGACTATAACCCTTCTGATGACAGTGAAAAAAGTGTCCAAAGACCATTTAGGGGAAGATTTGTTTATTCTTGTTCAAGGAAAAAACCAGGGATGCGGACCCGACAAAATTTTTGCCCGGGTTCGGTTCGGGTTCGGTTCGGGATATAAAAAAAAGGTGGGTTCGGTTTGGGTTCGGTTCAGGGAAATATTTTTGAACCCGGGTTTGGTTCGGGTTCGGTTCGGGTTCAAGAATTTTTGAGTTGATAAAAAAAATTCTATATTTAAATCATAATAAAAAACTAGACATAAATTTGATATAAAAAATAAATTTTTCATTTTATTTATAGGCAAATATAGTTAAAAATACAAAGCATATAGTCATGTATCAATTTTAAAAATTTTATTTAGACGTATTACCATAATATCTTCCAAGAGTTGTTCTCATCCTCGATCTATGTGGTGAAAGAATGAATTTCAAATGTGAAAAAGATCTTTCAACGCTAACCTATGTTAAATGTATTTATATGTGAAAATATGTAAAATTAACTTGGGTTGCAGGAACAGCAAATAAGATTTTAGATATAATATATAATTCAGGGTGTTCCAGCTTAGCAGACTCCCAAAAATGCAAAATATTTTCCTTCTTATCTAATCTTTTATAATCGCTAAATCCAGTAATTATTGTTCCAATACTTTTCTCAGCAATCGTTGGCCCTCTTTTAAGTATTTTCTCCTGCCTTTCTTTAAGTTGTATCAATTTCTCTAAATCATCTTCTTGTTCAATAACTTCATCGGAACTAATATCATCAGATAAAATCGGCGTTGTTAAGCTTTTAATTCGTCTCCATAAATTGACAAGATGTTTTTTCGCACAAATCTTATCATCATCACTAAGTAATACATGTAATATTTAAGGATTTATATTGTTTATATTTAAATATTTCATAAAATAACAATTTTAATATAAATCTAAAATAATTAATTTACTAAGCTTTTAATTAACCTTGTATCTTGGGTCAAGGTATATGGCAGCTAAGAGAATTTCGTTCTTTATAAACCTTTCTTCTCTGTTCTTAAGACAAGAATATAGTAATTGAGCAAAATGGTTTGGATTTTTTTCCAGTTCGATGCAGCATCTTAACCATGCTGCATAAAAATCTGTCAGTGTTAACTGTTCAGATTGGAATTGTTTTGTTGCGATTTTTAGCGGTTTTACAATTTCAACAATCGTTATTATCTCTTTCCAATCTTCAGTCAATAAATAATCAGATTGCTCTGTAAAAAAATCTTCGATATTGGGTTTTAGTAAAATCAGCCTTTCTAACATATTATGGGTTGAATGCCATCTGTGGCAATCTAACACAGGCTTAGGGAGTTTCATATTTTTTAATAACTTTTGGTAAGTGGGATGTCTTAATTTTAAATTTAGGCTCCTAGCTTTTGCAATGGTTTCCACAATAGGTGATAATTTTATAGCATCTTGAAGTGCCAGCTGAAGTGTGTGAGCTGCACACCGTACACTATAAATCGGATAGGATATAATAGTTGATAAAAAAGTATTTTGTATATCATCAATATCATATTTATATACATTTACATCCATATTTTCCTCATCTGCTGATTCACTCCTTATATCATAATCAGTTTCAGGTTGCAGGAGCTTTATAGCTCTTAAAAAATTACAACCATTATCAGAAGTAATTGTGTATATTTGTTGAATATTAATTTTAAATTTTAGTAAAGTTTTTAATATATTCTATTTTATATATTCTCCTGTACATCTCTCTTTCAGCTCTACAATTCCAAGAGTCCTCAAATTTATAATGGACTTTGATATAAATTGAATATTTACACCAAGAATTGACCTATCTAGTCGTTGAACTGCATCAATTTTTAAACTTATTAATTTTCCTTCTACCTCTCTCGATATTTTGTCTCTAATTGATTGGGCTGTTTTATTAATAGTTCTGGATAAATTTTCTTTGTTTATAACTAAATTGAGGCCAGATAGGTGTGGATTTATAATTCTTTGAAATCCCGAATCTTCAATAATTGATAAAGGCCGGCCATTTTCAGTAACAAGTTCTAGTATAGAACTCATCAAATCATAAGATGATATATTTATACTTATATGCTTTTTTGGGAAAAGGGTTTCTATATTAATTTTAGGTTTTTTTGCCAATAACAATTCCTGATATTTGGTTTTTTCATTTAAATAATTTAAATATTCATTGTTGTGATTTCTTTCCAGGTGTCTTTCTAAATTTGACAAGTGATTACCAGACATTTTTAATTTGCAATATGAACATATTGATTTTTTTTCTATTGTATTATGGGTAAAATGCTTATCAAATATGACTTTATCTTTAATCTTAAATCTATAAAAAGAAAACAATTTTTTTAAATAGCAATGATTTCAGAATTAAAAAAGAGATATTTATAAATTTAATTTCATTTATAATATGCACTTCATTAATATCTTGTAAAAATTAAACTGAACCAAAAATAAATGATTAGCATATATAAATTTTAAAATCATTTTAATAAGTTCACAAAAACTGCCCTACATTTAACAATTTTTAAGTTAGATGTTTAGAATTTTTTAATAATATAATAATTTTTACTTTGATTTGTTAACCATTTTCTTCTAATTAATAATCTTTAAGAATAATAAGATAAAAATTTAAAAATAAATGGCGTAAATTAATTCAATTGTTTAAAAATTTTTAACACTCCAATAGGAATCGAGAATAAATTTAAAAATGGCATAAATGAATTAAGTTGCTTAAAATTTATTAAGACTTCATTTAATTGGAAATTTGAAAATATAATATTTGTATTTACATATATTAATATATGATTTTAAATAATACACTGAACCCGATTGAACCCGGGTTCAAATAAAATTCTTGGGTTCGGTTCGGGGTTTTGAAAATTTTATAAATGGGGTTCAGGTTCGGTTCGGGTTCAGAGTTTTTTTCTAAAAACCCGGGTTCACTTCTCCGGGTTCGGGTTCGGTTCGAATCCCTGGAAAAAACGATATACCAAATAATTCGATTATAACTCTTAATATAATAATTGAAAATTCCAAAGAGAGGATGAAAGTATAATACAAATAATTGTTTTTAATTTTTAATTAATAAGTGGTGTATATTAATTTAGATATTTATAACACTTTTTCCCATACCCTTTCCATCTACCAAATCACTTGTAAATGTAATGTTAGGCACCTTAGATATATCATAAATCGTGAGCAAACATTATAAACTTAGTATTAATAAAAAAATAATTTTTAAAAAATAGCATTTTATTATATATTATTTAACGTGTCTCAAAAAAAATTTAGAAGTCATTAAAATCTAAAAAGCGATATCATACGATTACGTCAATAATCGATCTTATGGGATGAAAGGGGGAAAAATAGCCTATTCCAAAGGGTTTCAAGGACTGCCCAGAAAAAAAAATATAATAACCTCCAAGTCGAATCCGAATGCAATTAATCAAACTTTTCTGGGAAGGAATACGGCAGATAATAGAGGTAAATACAATTTATTAATTATTTTAATTTTTAGTTAATAATTAGCTGAATTTTTGATAATAATTCATTCATGCATTTTCCCCATGCCCCCCGATTTATATTTGAGACACGTTAATACCTAACATATCATTTACCAGTGGTTTGGAAGATCGAAGAGGTACAGGAAGTTATATTAAAAAATAATATACACTGCTTATCAATAAAAAATTGCAAAACTAACTGTATTCTATTTTCACCCTCTCTTCTTGGGATTTGCTGGTATTATCGTATTTAATCATCAAAAATGGAATATTCCTTAAAGGGTCTTTTCACAATTTTCTTGGTTCATTAACGTGTCTCAAATAAAAACTGGGGGGCATGGGGAAAATGTATGAATGAAGTTATATTAAGAAATCCGCTAATTATTAACTAAAAATTGAAAAAATTAATAAATTGTATTTACCTCTATTATCTGCCATATTCCTTCAAAATTAGGTTGATCAATTATATTTGGATTCGATTTGGAGAATATTAAATTCTTTTTCCTCTGGGAAATCCCCCCAAACCCTTTGGAATAGGTTCATTTTACTCTCTTTCATCTCATGTGATAGGTTAATGCCGTTTTCGTTAGATATCTCTTTTTCGATTTTTATGGCCTATTATTTTTTATTGGGACACGTTAAATAATATATAATAAAATGCTATTTTTAAAAATTATTTTATTAATACTAAGTTTATAATACTTGCTCATGATTTATTACATTTCCGAGGTGCCTTTTTGCCGGCCCGACCCCCAAATTTTTTAAAAAAGTTTTGTCAGCCCGGCCTGAACTCAAATTTAAAAAAAATAAATTTACCGACCCGGTCCGAATTTATTAAAATATAGAAATTAATTTTTATAATTACTCAAAATAAAAGATATATGTTTTTGTCGTTTGGTTTCAATAAATAAAATCAAATATATTTATTTTACATAAAAAAATCAATATAAAATTGATAAATCCGATATTTTTTTAAAAATATTAGGCCCGGCCCGAACCCGATGATTTTAAATAGAATAAAGCCCGAGCCCGGCCCAAAGCCTGCTCGGGCCGGTTACTGGCCGGGCCTAACTTTGCAGATCTCTACCTTATATTACATTTACCTTTACCAGTGCAATTTGTATATTGCTGTGATATACCACTTGATGACAAGAGTAGAATACAATTTATTAATTTTGTAATATTTTGTTAATAATTACTTAGTGGTTTTTCATAATATTGTAAATATTGCTTCATATACTTTAGAACCTGTTGATGTATCACGTTTTCAATAAAAAAAAACAAAAATAAATAATAATATAAAAATATACCTAAATTTTACCGCCTTTTCAATATTAAACAAATTTTAATTCTACTGTGACAAATTTTATTTTGTTTCTTTCTTCTTTCATTATTGTAATATACATTAACTTATAACTTAATGTTTTATTAATTTGTTAACATTTCGATAGACGAACATTGATATATAAAGCGTGATAAAATTAAGAGTTGTGGAGATGGAAAATGTAATTTATAGATTTTTTTTCACACTGAATATTAGAGAATTATGAAATAAAATAAAAATACTTTATTCGATATAAGATACTTATCCATAATCTATTCCGACAAATTCAACAGAACCAATTAAAACTTCTCACGAACCAAAGAAAAAACTATTTATCAACCTCTCGAATCACAACACTCCTATTAAATAATTGAAATCCCAAACTAGGATGAAAGTAAATTCATACTTAATATTTTATAAGATATAACCCTTATTTATCTTTATTCCCATGTTTCTTACATGAATGGACTGATATAGCAAACATAATGCATTTATTAATGAAATAAAAGATGTTAAAATTTTTTATTTTTATAAAATCAAATCATATAGAAAAAACGACGCAGAATCAATCTTGTTGACGAAAGTAAAATGCAATTTATAAATTTTGTAATATATTGTTTTTCTGTTTTACCGTGAGCTCTATATCCCCAAAAATACTGGTAAAAGTAGTGGGTTTAAAATCAGATCTTCTAGAAAGAATAAGCAAACCTTATAAACTTAAATATTACAAAAATAATTTGAAAATTTTTACTAAATAATTTTGTCACAAATAAAAATTGGATGATTTAAAACAATTAAAAACAAATAACTAATGATCATGCAGTATACTCTTAACCCATTTAATTATATGTATAAGATTGTTGGTTTCCAAGGATAATGTATATAACGACAAATCTAAACCAAATTTAAGTATAAATAAGGTTAATATATTGAAAAAGATGAAAAAAAAAATACAATTTAACAAATTTATAAGTTTAAGTTAATAAATTGATTTTTAAAAATCTAGTTCTTTATTCACTTTAATAATTTTATCTTACAAAAAAATAATTAGTCATTACTTTTGACAATATATTATATCAGCTATTTTTCAAATTAAAAAATAATTGCCCTAAAAATATAAATTTTTCAAAGTGAAAAAATTATCAATTATTAACAAAATAACGCTGTGAGTAGGTGGGTTTCCTATTTTTTTTTTTGAAACTAAAATTTGGCCATAGATAAAATACTTTTTATTTGAATTTTTTCTATATAAATTAAATCAATTTCTACAATTGTCACAATATTTCCCGTTAATTTCAAAAATGCTAGAAAATCGTATAAAAATTATGGTTATATTTTTCATTCAAAATCATACCTTGTAATATCTAATACTTATGTGTATGGATGATTTTAATATTTGAAGGAACTTTAAAAATGACAGTTTTTTAAATAGTAGACACATGCAGAAACTAGTTATTTATAATTATAATTACTAGATGATTAATAGAAAATATATATTTTTTTTAACCGCCTTCCAATATACCCCCGCCCCCCTACCCCTACACTTTCTCTAATATAAAATAAAATGGGTGTAAAAAAGATGTGATTTGATTCACAAATATCGTGATTTTGATTATATAAGATTTAACATGATTAAATTATTGTTTAATAAAATTATATTTTTGTAATTTCAATTGATTCTCACGTGAAAAAAATATTGGTCTACATAATAGCAATATGGTTATAAACATTTTTCCAAAATATTTGAGAATTATTTGATATAAATTTTGATAAATTATTCTTACATTTGTATATCAAGATGAGAAAAATTCAAACTACGGTATAGGTTGATTATTTTACGAAGTTAATCTACCAGAAGGAAACCAAATTAGAAAGATATGGAATAGTATTTTTAAATTGTATAAAGAACCAAATATGTAATATAATTTCAAAATCAATCCTTAGTTATTCTAATGCCAAAGAGCGAAAAATGGTTATTGGTAATTTGATTATTCTCTTTATGAATTTAGATGTAAAAAAAATGTTTTCATTATAAAAGGGTATGTTAAGAGTGTAATGTGATAAATAGATATTAAAAATTCATTTAATTTCTTGCCTCCCTACCAAATAGGAGTCTTAAAACTGTCATATGATTTATAAAAAAATAAGTCAATCATCATCTTCATGTTGTCATTCGTGGCCCTAGACAAACTAGTGGCTTTAAATGTTTATATAAATTAAGTTGAAATTTATCGGAAACCATGCTTAAAATGGCTAATACGTACCCCGCCAAAGCCTGCTACAGGTCTTCACAATTAATAATTTTACAATTAATTGGAAGATATTTAATTGCATTAAATATTGTCAATATTTTATATATGATAAAATAGAGATTTTTCTATCATTTAGAATTAATATTAAGTCTGAGCACTTTTATAAAAAAAATTTACTAGAGAAAATGTAAAATTTTTTACAATTTTAATTTAATTATTTATAGAATTTATAAATTAATCATTTTAATGCTAGAACAGATAATCTAAAACAATTTTTTTTTATTTTTAAAAAGTTGGCTCTCAAAAGATAACCATTTAGGGCCCGAATTGTAACTTCTAGGAAAGTTAGACTTCAAAGGAAGTTAGATATTTTTCTTAAACAATTATTATTACTTGAAACATTAAAAAAACTTAAATAATTTTAAAATAATTCAGGTTTTAGTTATATAGTTTATCAAAATTTAATAATAATTTACTTCGAAGCAAAATATAAAGAGCTTAATGCCTACAAATGTTCGATTTCTCAGAGTAAATCTAATAGAGGGTCGTTTGTAGGTAAAAAAAAGTTAAAATGATTATTCCCCCACATTGGCAATCGATGGATTATATAATGCGGTTTCAAAAGTCAAAAAGACAAAGAAAATTAAGGGTTTTGGATGTTTTACCAGAAATGAATTGAAAACGAAGAGATAGAAAAACTAGAATACGTAATCACCTAATTTATAAGGCCAAGTGATTATGATGCTCAATTTAATTTTCAGCAAATAGTTTCTCAATCATGCTTAAAAAAATTAAAGATATGTAATCCAAATAGATTTTCTGAAGATATTCTTCGAAAGATCCGAAGAAGCTAATGGTTAAGTGAGTTCGGCGAATCGATTTGTTATAACTGGGAACTCCAATAATGTATTTTTTTAAAATATCCTTAGAAATGTTTTTAAGTCGATTCGGGCTATTCTTTTAAAATTATTGCAAGCTTTTAAAAATATAAGACCACCGTTTGCTTCGCTTCGCTTGATCTCTTAATTTTGAAGTATATCCATTTGCATTTAGGCACACTTATTCGTAGTTATTTTCTCTTACCTCCTACTCCTCTCCCTGTGCCCCAGAAAATTTGATCAACCAAACATAAAATTTATATCAGTAAATGATATATTATATTTTACTTAATTTTCCGCAAGATTATTATATTTAATACAAAATTAAAAGGATGTATTAATAAATTCCAAATTTTTACCATATACCATATCAATTATTTTAAAATAAATTTACTAGTTTCAAACATTTCCTTCATCTATTATATATAAAATCTAGAGGCTTATGTAATATTTATTGATTGAATATCGTTGTCACAACACTAATCTGAAATTACTGTTCACTTGAGTAAAACAAGTAGTATTCTCCGAGAAGCAGAGTGAAAGATTGAGTGAAGCTAGGCAAAAGGTAATTTTATATAAAAGCTACCAATAATTTCTAAAGAATAGCCGAAGTAGTAAAAATTTGACTTAAAAACATTTCTAAGGATTAAAAAAATACTTTATTGGAGTTTCCATTTATAACACATTGATTCGTCCCACTTTATTTATTAAACCATTAGCTACTTCTAATCTTTTGGAGAATTTCTTATGAAAATCTATTTGGATTACATATCTTAAATTTTTTAAACACTTTCGAGAATATTTTTCTAACTTAGCTTAAGCATCTTACTAACTTGATCTTATAAATTAACTGATTACATATAAATTATTTAATTATAAAAATACCTGTAGACATCCATTTCTGGTATAGCATCTAAAACATTTAATTTATCTTTGTTTTTTTGACCTTTCAAACCGCATTAAATGATCCATGGGTTAAATTAATTTGGCAATCTTCAACGTTTCAACTCCGTCTTCTAAACCAATAAACGAGCTTACCTTATATAAACTTTGAAAACTTGCATATTCGTAAGCTTTAATCCCTCTTTATTTTGTTTAGGAATAAATTACTATTAAATTTTGAAAGCTATATAACCAGGGGTTCGAAACCGAACCCGGAGAAAAAAAACAAATTTTTTGGGGAAAAAATTTGAACCCGAACCGAGAACCCCGTTTATAAAATTTCCAAAACCCCGAACCCGGGAATTTTATTTGAACTCGGGTTCAACCAAGTTCAGTGTATTGTTTAAATTAATATAAGATATTTGTATAATTGCAAATACAAATATTAATGATTTAACTGAAATTTTATAATATTTTCAATTAAGTAGTCTTAATAAATTTTAAACAACTTCTTAATTCATTTACTTCATTTTTAATTTTTTAAATTTTATTTTTAATATTTAACTTATTCTCAAAGATTAAAATTTAGAGGAAAATGAAAGGGAACAAGTCAAAGTAAAAATTATTATATTGGATATTGTTAATTTAAAAAAATACGTCCAAATAAAATTATTTGTCTATACATGACTATACTTTGAATTTTTAACTATATTTTGCCTATAAATAAAATAAAATTATATTTTTTATACCAAATTTATGTCTAGTTTTTTAATTATGATTTAAAAATAGATTATTTTTTTTTATCAATTCAAAAATTCTTAAACCCGAGCTGAACCCAGAACCAACCCGGGGTCAAAAATATCTCTTCAAACCGAACCCACCTATTTTTTTAACCTCAAACCGAACCCGAACCGAACCCAGGGAAAATTTTTTCCGGGTTCGCATCCCTGTACATAACTACCCTGATCATTTTCGAATTATTTAAATTTTTTTAAGGTTTCAGTTAATTAAAATATTTGAGGAGAACTAAATCCTGCTTAGAAGTTTCGAGAGTCTTAAATAATCTTATTAACCCTGTAGAGTGTATGATAACCTGTGTCAAGACTATCTTTGGTTATCCATAGGTTTTACTGCGTTAAAATGATTATCTATAATAATTAAATTAAAATCATCCCAAACTAGTTCAAAACAACATAATCCAAGTTATCAAACAATATGTTACTAGAAACTAAAGGAATTATTCGTTAATTATATTATTCACGTTTCACTCATATCAAAATTTGATCTGAAAACATTTGTAATGGGGATTCATCTTTGGTTGGAGAGACAAAAAATTAAATAAAATTTTATTAATTATATGTCATAATTACACTCTTAATTTAGCTGTTTAAAATTAAAAAATTTTCTAACATCTAAATTCATAAACGAGATTAATATTCTAATTACTATTATAGCCATTTTCCTTTCTCTCGCATTAGAATAAGTTAGGATGGGTTTTGGAATCTTTGGGTTCTTATTTGGATTTCTATATAACTTAACCACCCTATTCCATATCCGTCATTTGATTCCCTGGTATCTTAACTTGGCGAAATGATCAACTTCTATTACTTTCTTTTTAGATATGGGGTGTGATTTCATCTCATCTGTTTACAAATATAAAAATTAGTTATCAAAATTTAAACTCCCAAATAAATCTTGATCAACCATAATTTTGTAAATATTTTTCTAACATTTTTGAAATTAATGTGAAATATTGTGATAAAACTCTGTTAAATATTTTTGCGTTCAAGTGAATAAATACGTTTTAAAAATTTATTTAGAAAATAAATTGGGATAAAAATGATTCTGTCCCGCCAATGTCACCTTTTAATTTTAAAAAAACATAGGAAACCTGTTTCATACTACTAACGTCATTAATCATTAATTTTGTTTGATAATGTTTTAAGTTTACACAATTATTTTTTCAGGGCAATTATTCTTTTATTTGAATAATAAATATCAAAGGTAACGGCGAAATATATAAAAATAGTATTTAGGAAAAAGGGATTTTAAAAGTGGATGTCTAAAAAGGAAATTAGTAAATAGAAACTAGGAAGGAAAAGGAAAGTATAAATAGGCATGGAAGATTATTCAATGGAAAAGATAAAAATTTAGATAGTTAGAGTTAATAATATTGTCTTGCCGTAAGAAAAGAGATTCTTTAGGCTGATCGGCTTTTTGGGCTTAAATTCATTTTAGAATAATTGGTAATTTATGAAAACATCCGATTAAATATTTTTATTAACCAATTTATTTTTATGTACCAAATGAATAAATATATTAATCTTGCTGAGAAATATTTAAGTAAAAATAGCGTATCATTTATTGATATAAATTTTAATGTAGTTGATAAAATTTTCTGAGACACAGGAGACAGGGGTGGGAGGTAAGAAAAAATATCTGCGAATAATTTTGATAAAATGAGAAAGGATTTACTTTAAAATTTATTCCTTCTGATCTATGCCATCAAGTGACACTTTCTGTGAAATAGAGTGAGAGATCAAGCCCAACGAAACAAACGGTGGATTTATATTTTTAAAAGCTTACAATAATTTTAATAGAATAGTCCGAGTCGTAAAAATTTGACTTAAAAACATTTTTAAGGATATTTAAAAAAAATACTTTATTGGAGTTCCCAGTTATAACAAATCGAATAGCTCCTTTCTATTTATTAAACCATTTTCTTCTTTTAAATCAGAAAATTGTTATTAAATTGTAAAAATTTAGCTTTTTAAATTATTAAGCATTTTAAATGCTGGCTTATAAAATATAAATGAACAATAGTTGTTGAATTTAGAAATTATGTTTTTCTTGTCAATAATTCATAATTGACTAACGCTATTTAACTTTTTTTTAAAATATTTTTTGGACTGAATGAATTTATTTTTGTTTTTCAAAATCATCAATAGGTAAAAGATGGATCATGAAAGCCTTTAAAAACCGATGGCAATAAAATCAAACTCTTCGATACGAAAATATAATTTTAATTTTATTTCCTTTAATAGTTTATTAATAAAATTGTAAAAAACAAAATGTGATAACGCTTATTGCAATATTAATCTTTCACATTTTTTTAAGCATTTAGATGTTGGGGGGGGGGTCAGGAGGAATATATCGGGGAATTATTTTTAAACTATATCTTATGTAGAACACGATTTAGTCTTTTATATTCTTACCTTACCTGTAAAATTGATTCTATAAAAAGATCATTTTTTTTAATCTAAATGAGTTAGATTTTGGGTAGCAATGGATGGAGTGAACTGAACTACTGGAATAAAACTTTATTATTTTCTGAATCGTGCTGAATCCTTAAACCAAATAACTGAAAGGCGCAAATCGTACCACCCCTAAATACAAAATAACGTTGGCATAGGTGGACGGTTTAAAAAAATATATAGGAAGACGCTGCTAGGTCAATTAGAGTTCAAAATGTTAAAAAATATCTAATTTTCTTCATAGAAATAAATGATGGCCTAGAAATTTTTAAAAATCGAAGTAAAATATTGAGTGGGACAGGAAATTACAACAAAATATGATATTCCGAGGATTTTTATTTCAAATAAGTGGGGCCTACATAGATTTTATATGGAAATTAAAGTTGACATAAGATCTTTACCGTTGAATATTGAATCCGATATAACAAAATTTAATCAACAAAAATAATAGGTACAGTTTGGAGATTTGTTGGATATAGTATAAATTTAATTTACAACAAAACAAAGGATTAAAAATAAAGAAATTAATAATTATTAAAATTCTGTGGTTAAATAATTTAAAATAAAATGACATAACATAGACCCACGAAAGCATGGGTAGAATTCCGATATTTAGTTTTGAAAAACATTCAATAAAATATATTAGATAGATTTATCTGTAAATTGAGTATAAGAGGAAAATGTAACAATGGTGTGAAAAAAAAGAAAATGACTCTTTTCGGCTTGTGAGATTTGGGATATTTATTTATATTTTTTAAAAAATTTAATATTTTTCAGAAAATAGATACGAAGAGAATTTTAAAACCGTTTTTATATTATAACAGAACTAAAGAGCCTGGAGTTTGGTAAGCCCTGGGGATTGACAAACCTCTTAATCTCATTTTAAAAGTAAATATACTAGAAGGTTTGAATTTTATCTTTATGGCTTTTAATCATGATTGAAATAATATCTAGATAAAATACTCATAAAAATTTCTCAAATTATAAAAGAAGGTTAAAACTTTAGCATAAGATCGGTTTTATACATAAATGAATACACAACTCAATAAAATTTAATGTATAAAAATTTTTAAATTTAACATCAAAATCTAGCGGGACTTCCTAAACCATACACGTTACGAAGAAAGTCTATTTGGATATCTGAACATTTTATACACTCTAGAAATTTTCTAACCATAGTTATTAGTATAGATAAATTAAATAAACCATTTTTTTGGTCGAGAATTTTCTAATATCCATTAGTGCTTAAGGTTTAAAAAAAAAAGTAAGAAAATACACGAATTTTCGTGAGATAAAATATAAATATATACAAAAAAATTTAAATTATATTTCAACTTTTTGTTAATATTTAGAATAGAATATAGCATATATTTAAAATAGTTTATATATTTTTTTCTAATATTCTTGCTATGGAACGGGGTCTTCTGCCCCCCTCCCATTCCATCAAATACGAGTATGAGCCTTTATATTAATTTTTGTTCAGAAACCTTGCTACGGGGCCTCGCTGGCTTCGCTCCCGCTCATTATTGAAAAGCGATGCTTTGTTCTGAAAATTATATAAAAAAAAATATAGACCGTGTCCTTGTTCGTTTTATTATTTACAGGTATTGTAGATGTTATTTCATTTTTAGGGATTTCTCACCCCCCCCCCCCTACCGCCTTCCCTAAATTTATTTTTCCAATCAATTTATTTTATTATGCTTACCCCAGCTCTAGTATCTAATTCAATTCTGATATTGCTGTTGTATATTTCGATATCCACTCAAAATTCTGGATTATATTTATTTGTTGATTCAATATTTCTTTTCTACAGACCCGAGCAATGTGCCCAATTTTGTTGCATTTATAACAAGTGGCATTCTTGAAAAGACATTCCTTCTTTGGTTTCCTCCACAGGAGTGGCAATGATTTGGCTTTTTGTAGCTCGTATTATAATTATTATATGATTCAATTATTAACCTTTTTAATTCTATTTATACTATCATTATGCTCCTTCTAACTGATTGATAGTTTCTTCATTTTGTATTTTTTATAGATGTTTCTATTGCAGTAGCTATTTGAATAGCTATTTAAGTCTATATCATCCTCGGATAATAGTCCTTGTAAAATTTTAGGATTTTTTATTCCGAATATAAATTTATCTTATAATGCAATATTTTAATATTCCCCAATTCACAAGTCGCTGCTAAATTTAGACGATTTTATATAGTCTATTAATTTTTCCTCATTTTTTTGGATTATATTGACGAAAATTATATCTCTCTACAATTATATTAGAGTTTGGGATGAAACCTTGTTTTCGGGACTATCAGGTGGATAAATTTACCAGTATTTTATAAGTATTACATCCTATTGTCATTAACAATAGTGATTTTTCTTGTGATGATGTTAAACTTGGTTGAGTAATTCTTAAGCCGTACCAAACTATGTAACACAAGTTTGAATCCGTTAGACTTTTTATTGACTGCGCTATCGAAATTTTATATCTAATTCTTGAAATTTTTTTTTCTTTTATTTCATATCAAAATATATATTCTTATTCTTATACAAATTCCTATAATAATATAATAATGAAAATAAAAATTATACAAAAAATACAAAAATATTAACATAAATAATTCAATACATAATATTAACATAAAAAATTTAAGTTATTTAGACAGCACTTAATGATCCCTATATTGAAATAAAGAGTTGGATCGGTATATTTTGATAATATTCATTGCCGTAGATAATTATTTAAAAATTTCCCAATATTAAATTTGATTATTTTTTAAAAAATGGCTTATTTCTATGGATGAATAAAGCAAAAATTAATTTTTTCAAATAAATAAAAACCAAACAAGACAGAGAAAAAAAAATTTTAAACATAACATTTACAACTCATTGGGTTCTGACGTGAGGGCTCTTATTTTATCGCCTATATTTTTTAAAACTTTGAAATTTCACCTTGACCTATATTATAGGGAAGCGATAACTATTGGTGAAAATTGTTAATTTAGAATATTTTTTTTCTAGGGACTATCAACCGCTAGTATTTACATTTTTTAGAAATGAAGAGACAAATGTTAAGTCCTAAATTAAGGATTTACCTAGAGACCAAGTTACATAAGTTAAACCATCTAGTCTTAGCCATTGTCTGATGATAAATTAGCAGATCCAGGTTGTTTGGTATTCGGGCCCTAGAAAGAAAACGGCTAATAACTGAATTAATCGCCGAATGCCTTGCATGTCTAAATTAAAATTAAGACAGTGTCCCTTTGGAATCAACTATATATTATATTTTATGCATGTATGTGGTTGAACGATATTAAATATAATTTGGTGGTATGTAATAATTTAAAAAAAAAACAGAAAACACAATGTTCACAAGTAAAAATTTTAATTTAACCTAACTATTAAATTTTTGTAAACAGTAGCGTCACTAGGGAAGGGTGTATGGCGGCCCAAACCCCACTAAAAAAATTTATAAACCTCCTTAGAATTTTAAAATTTTTAAGAGATCATTTTTAAAATATTGGCTAAAAAGAAAAAAGATCTGAAAATGTTAACTAAATCAGAAATTTTAACAATATGATTTTTTGAACCCCTTAAATGATAAAGACTAGCAAGTCTACATTTAGACTGGGGGGGGGGGTAGGTTCAGTTTGCTTAAAATTTTTAAGGGGGTAGACATTTAAGGAGTGTAGATATATTATGATAAAATTTAAGGGGGGGGGGGTTATCTATTAAATTTTTAGATAAAATAGGACAAAATATATTGAAATGAATAATTACTTAATACTTGCATTAATATAATATAAACATCAATCAAATTTATATATTGTATACAATAATAGTTATTATCTACTTTTCAAATAAAACTTATTTCTGGAAAATTTTTTGCTATTTTTATGTTTAAAAGGGTTAGACTAAAATTTTTATTCATTCCACTCATTATTTACACCTATTTCATGTTCTTAAGATTTTTTAGATAGCAGAAAAAATTGAATATTTTGATTTCTATAATTTGAATTAAGTAACAATCATTTGTATTAAATTACAGCTATATCCATAATCGCGAAATCAAAAATGAAATACTCTGTTGCAAATATAAAAAAATAATGGAAATAAATTCGCCCATTAAACGATCTCCACTTCCCTTTATTCTAAAGGGTAAGTTCAGCTCTCTCTACTGAATTGGCATATTATTTCTAACTTCGCTACATTTGTTTAGAGATATGTAGATATCAAACCTAGTATTTTTTTAGAATATTTTTAAAATCACACAATTATGATTTCTCTAGCCTATTCATTTTAATTCTATATTTAATGTTATTTAAAAAAAAATTAAAAAATTTTAATTATAAAAAGAAAGGTTTTAATTAAAATTTATCGATTAAAAAAAATGATTCATTTTGAAAATAAAAATACATTTTCGCTATAAATTTTTAAGCTCAAACATTATATATTTCTAAACACGAAATTTTTAACGTCATTCTATTTTATCTTTTGAATTTCCAAGACCTAGATTCATTTATGCCTTAAAGAAACTCTTTCTGTCGTCCTTGTTTCACACATATACTCATTAATATAATATATCTCTTTAGATTAAATTGGATTGAAATGCTATCTTTCTTTCTTTCTTTCTTTCTTTCTTTCTTTCTTTCTTTCTTTCTTTCTTTCTTTCTTTCTTTCTTTCTTTCTTTCTTTCTTTCTTTCTTTCTTTCTTTCTTTCTTTCTTTCTTTCTTTCTTTCTTTCTTTCTTTCTTTCTTTCTTTCTTTCTTTCTTTCTTTCTTTCTTTCTTTCTTTCTTTCTTTCTCTTAAAGCTATAAATATTCATAAAATAAACTCAAGGGCTGAAGACGCCTATCTCCCCATATGTTTCTGCAAATCCACAAATCTTTATAATTATTTTTTTAAATTTAACTTATTGATTACTATATAAAAAGATAGTGATTATATTATAAATGAGTCAATAAAATATTTTTATATTATTTGGGGTCCAACTAAAAATAAATCCAATTTTTGAATAACTGTAATAATTAAGTATATTTCTGATTTTAAAAAATCGACGTTTTTAGCGAGATTTTTCTTTCTTAGGATCATTATTATAAACAATTGTTTTTTTAGAAATCTAAGAATCATAAAAATATAGTTATTATGAAATACGCAACAATCATTAGATAGTTATAGTAATTTTAAATATCATCATTAAATTATGTTGTAAAAAAATTTTTTATGAAATAAAACTATGAATTCTAATTTTGGAAATTTTTTGATACAAATGAGAAACCTCTACAGAAGAATTAGGGATCCTCCCACTTCCTTAAGTAAGCTCTATATTATTTTTTGATGGGGGCTATATAGGTATATTAAAAATATGTATAAAATCTGTTTGTAGTATTAAAATAGTAAAAATGGACCTTAATCGGATTGTAGCGGTAATATTTGTGTTTAGCATACCTATTCATTATTTTTTATTTCAGGTTAAAATTTACATTTTAATATATCTAACTATTAACTTAAAATGACATAATCAATAAATTATAATTTAGTTGGATCATCTGATAAATCAACCTTTATTGAATCTGAATTTAGATTTTATTTGACCCTTAAGTTCATTTTCCACTGGGAGAACAAAATTTCTTGCCTAAGTAATCTTATTTAAAACTTTTCTGTTATCGATATACAATAGTTCAAAAATAATCGGAAAGGAATAAAACTTTTATAAAAACTCGAATGTAATAACTGGATTTCTATAATAAATGCACGACGTGCTAAAACAAAAGACTAAATATTGTAAACTTTATTTTTTAAAAAAATCAAAAATTGTATTGGGCATAACGGTCAAATCTAATCTATATTCAGATACAAAATATGTTGATAAACCAGGAGAGAAATGTTGTGAGTAAAATATAATTTGTTAATTTTGCAAATCTTAGTTAATAATTAGCTGATTTTATAATAATGCAGCTCTTTCATTTATTATTTTATTAATATCACCAAACTAGATATAAAGAGTAATAATTTCAAGCGAAAATATTATAACAAAAATAATTTTAAAATTATGTATTTAATTAAAATGTTTTTATTATTGTATCTAAAATTATATCAATTGCTATAAACATTATAAAAATACAAATTAAAAATCCTGCTAAAACTACGCTCTACTTGTGACTGAACCATTATCGGAAGAGTTGAGCGATAAAATGAAAAATGATATAACTAATTCAAATATGAATTATAATACAATATTAGAAATGCCAAAAGATGAAAGTAGAATAAAAAATTTTTGTAAATATTAATTAATAAGCAGTATAAGTTAATGTAGATATGAATAATACTTTTCATCCATCAAAACATTAGTAAATGTAAAAGATTAACACCCTGGATAAGCCATAAATCATAAGCAAATACTATAAACCTTGTGTTAATAAAATAATTTTTAAATTTAGCATTTTATTAAATATATAAAAATCCGTTTTCATAAAAATCGATTTAGATACCTTTAACGACAACATCGTTACTTCTATATCGAATTTGGAAGGTATGGTAGATAATGGAAGTAAAATACCATTTCATCAATTGAATATTTTTTAGATATGAGAGAAAGTATTATAAATATCTAATAAACTTACACTGCTTATTAATTAATAATTACGAAATAAATTTTGTTCTACTTTTATCTATTCAGGGCAAACCTACAATGCGAAACTATTAATTTTACCATTATTTTGGGGTATGGTGTGGGCATTTGGAAAATGTCATTTATTATTAATTAAAAAATTTTAAATTTATAAAATGGTATTTTACTTCCCCACTCTACCATACTTTCCAAATTTGGTTTTGATATAGAGGTTACAGATCCCCTTTTCCGCTGGGTGCCCCAAACCCGTTGGTATAAGTTTCCTTTAACTTCTTTTATCGAACTAACTTGTTTATTGATGATATCATTTGAAGTATTTAATTCGATTTTTATGACAACGTATTATTATATGACATGCGTTAAAAAATATTTAATAAAATGCTAAATTTAAAAATTATTTTATTAATATTAGGTTTATAATATTCGCTTATGATTTATGGTTTATCCAAGGTGCTAATCTTTTACATTTACTAATGCTTTGATGGTATGAGAAAAAGTATTATAAATATCTACATTAACTTACACTCTTATTAATTAATAATTACGAAATTAATTTTGTTCTACTTTTATCTATTCATGGCAAACCTACAATGCGAAACTATTAATTTTACCACTATTTTGAGGAATGGAGTGGGCATTGGGAAAATGTATGAATGAAGTATTATTATAAAACATTTATTATTAATCTATCAAAGTATTAGTAAATGTAAAAGATTAACACCTTGGATAAACCATAAATCATAAGCAAAATTATAAACCTAGTATTAATAAAATAACTTATAAATTTAGCATTTTAATAAATATTTTTTAACGTATGTCATATAATAATACGTTGTCATAAAAATCGAATTAGATACTTCAAATGATATCATCAATAAACAAGTTAGTTCGATTAAAGAAGTTAAAGGAAACTTATACCAACGGGTTTGGGGCACCCAGCGAAAAAAAGGATCTGTAACTTCTATATCAAAACCAAATTTGGAAAGTATGGTAGAGTGTGGAAATAAAATACCATTTTATAAATTAAAATTTTTTTAATTAATAATAAATGATTTTATAATAATACTTCATTCATACATTTTCAAAATGCCCACTTTATACCCCAAAATAATGGTAAAATTAATAGTTTCGCATTGTATGTTTGCCCTGAAGATAAAAGTAGAGCAAAATTAATTTCGAAATTATTAATTAATAAGCAGTGTAACTTTATTAGATATTTATAATACTTTTTCTCATATCTTATTAATCTATCAAAGTATTAGTAAGTGTAAAAGATTAGCACCTTGGATAAACCATAAATCATAAGCAAATATTATAAACCTAGTATTAATAAAATAATATTTAAATTTAACATTTTATTAAATATTTTTTAAAGTATTTCATATAATAATACGTTGTCATAAAAATCGAATTAGAAACTTCAAATGTTATCATAAATAAACAAGTTAGTTCGATAAAAGAAGTTAAAGGAAACCTATACCAACGGGTTTGGGGCACCCAGCGGAAAAAGGGATCTGTAACTTCTATATCAAAACCAAATTTGGAAAGTATGGTAGAGTGTTGAAGTAAAATACCATTTTATAAATTCAATTTTTTTAAATTAATAATAAATGATTTTATAATAATAAGTCATTCATACATTTTCCAAATGCCCACTACATACCCCAAAATAATGGTAAAATTAATAGTTTCGCATGTAGGTTTGCCCTGAATAGTCTAATAAAGTTACACTGCTTATTAATTAATAATTACGAAATTAAATTTGTTCTACTTTTATCTATTCAAGCAAACCTACAATGCGAAACTATTAATTTTACCATTATTTTGAGGTATAAAGTGGGCATTTGGAAAATGTATGAATGAAGTATTATTATAAAATCATTTATTATTAATTAAAAAAATTGAATTTATAAAATGGTATTACTTCCACACTACCATACTTTCTAAATTTGGTTTTGATATAGAAGTTACAGATCCCTTTTTCCATTGGGTGCCCCAAACCCGTTGGTATAAGTTTCCTTTAACTTCTTTTATCGAATTAACTTGTTTATTGATGATATCATTTGAAATATCTAATTCGATTTTTATGACAACGTATTATTATATGACATGCGTTAAAAAATATTTAATAAAATGTTATATTTAAAAATTATTTTATTGATATTAGGATTATAATATTCGCTTATGGTTTATCCAAGGTGTTAATCTTTTACATTTACTAATGCTTTAATGGTATGAGAAAAAGTATTATAAATAACTAATAAACTTACACTGCTTAGTAATTAATAATTACGAAATTAATTTTGTTCTACTTTTTATAATACTTTTTCTCATATCTTATTAATCTATCAAAGTATTAGTAATTGTAGAAGATTAACACCTTAAATAAACCATAAATCATAAGCAAATATTATATACCTAATATTATAAACCTAATATTAATAAAATAATTTTTAAATTTAGCATTTTATTAAATATTTTTTAACGTATGTCATATAATAATACGTTGTCATAAAAATCGAATTAGATACTTCAAATGACATCATCAATAAACAAGATAGTTCGATAAAAGAGGTTAAAGGAAACCTCTACCAATGGGTTAGGGGCTCCCAGCGGAAAAAGGGATCTGTAACTTCTATATCGAATTTGGAAAGTATGTTAGTTAGTGGAAGTAAAATACCATTTCATAAATTAAATTTTTTTAATGAATAATAAATAATTTTATAATAATACTTCATTCATATCCCAATGCCCACTCCATTCCCCAAAATAGTGGTAAAATTAAAAGTTTCGCATTGTAGGTTTGCCCTGAAAAGATGAAAGTAGAATATAAATAATTTTGTAATTATTAATTAATAAGCAGTGTAAGTATTTGTATATATTTTTTATACTTTTTCTCATACCATCAAAGCATTAGTAAATGTAAAAGATTAATACCTTGGATAAACCATAAATCATAAGCAAAATTATAAACCTAGTATTAATAAAATAACTTTTAAATTTAGCATTTTATGAAATATTTTTTAACGTATGTCATATAATAATCCGTTGTCATAAAAATCGAATTAGATACTTCTAATCACATCATCAATAAACAAGTTAGTTCGATAAGAGAGGTCAAAGGTAACCTATACCAACGGGATTGGGGCTCCCAGCGTAAAATTGGATCTCTACCTTCTACATCGAAACCAAATTTGGAAAGTATGGTTGATAGTGGTAAAATATCATTTTATAAATTTAAAATTTTTTAATTGATAATAAATGATTTTATAATAATACTTCATATATTTTCCCCAATGCTCTCTCCATTTCCCAAAATGTGGTAAAACTAATTTCGCATTATAGATTTGCCCTGAACAATAATTAATCCAACATATTAACATGAGAAAAAAGATAAATAAAGATACAAATTTTATAAAATCCACTATTTATTAAACAAAAATGAGAAAATAAATTGTTATAAAATCCACTATTTATTAAACAAAAATGAGAAAATAAATTGTATTTTACTTGCATCCTCATATGGGGTTTCAATTATAGTATTAGGATCGTAATTCGATGTAGTTGATAAATCGTCCTAACTTTGATAAACAAATAATTCTTCGTTAAAGGGTCTTTTCAGACTTGTATTTTATTTTTGTCGTGTATTAAACTATTACAAATTGTTACAAATATTGCAAGAAAACAAATTAAAGAGACATACATTTTTCGTGAACCTAGTACAAGTCTGAAAAGACCCTTTAAAGAAGAATTATTTGTTTATCAAAGTAAGGACAATTTACCAACTACATCGAATTACACTCCTAATACAATAATTGAAATCCCAAATGACGATGCAAGTATAATAGAGTTTATTTTTTCATTTTTACTTAATAAATAGTTGATTTTATAAAATTTATATCTTTATTTATCTTTTTGTCCCATACTTTTTTTAATACATGAACGGATAGATAAATATAATGGTTTATCACCCTATATTTGCTTCATACAATAAGCAAACATCATGTATTTAGAAATATAATAAAAGATTTTAAAATTTTTTATTTCTTTTAAACATATATTTTTTTTATCGTATCTCAAATATAAATCAAATATAGAAATAACGACCCAGAATCAATGTGAATGGTTTGATATACCACTTGATGACGAAAGTTAAATTCAATTTATTAATTTTATAATATTTTGTTAATAATTAATGGTTTTTATTAAAATAAATATCTTCATACATTCTTTTTTTTTACCGTAATCCCTATATCCACGAAAAACACTGGTAAAGGTAATGATTATGAAATTGGATCTGCTACAAATAATAATTAAACCCTATAAGCTTAGTATTTTATAAATAATTACAAATTTTTTTATTTTACATAAATGTCTCAAATATAAATTAGACGATTTAAACAATGAAAGAAAAATAACATATGATCATGGAATTTACTCTTCAAATGAAACTAAGTTTTATCTCTCCTATTGAATAATCTTCCACGTCTCCTTATAATTTCTTTCCTTCTCTTTTCTAGTTTCTATTTACTAATTTCCTTTTTGGACATCCTCCTATAAAATCCCATTTCCTTTTTCCTAAATTCTATTTTTATATTTTTTCGCCGATACTAATATTATTTTACAAAAAAATACGTCAATACCTTTTGAAACAGCTTATTATTCAAATAAAAAAATAATTGCCCTGATTTGTAAACTTAAAACATTATCAAACAAAATAAATGATTAATGACGTTGGTAGTATGGAACGGGTTTCCTATATATTTTTTAATTAAAATGTGATATTGTCAACAGGCAGAATCCTTTTCATACTAATTTATCGGTTCCCGTTCTAAATTGCTAAAACAAAAATCACTAAAAATTGGGAACCTGGCTTATATCTCCTAGAAAATTTTTAAAGTAAATTTGAAATTAATATTAATAGATACTAGGGGATTAAATACTTGTATTTAAATTGAAAATTTTAAAAAAAATCGCTAAAATGGAAGAAATATTATCCAAATTCCCAATTTGATTCCCAAAACTGGGATTACGGATGATATTTCTTCCATTTTGCGTTTTTTTTTCAATTTAAATACAAGTGTTTAGTCCCCTAGTATCTATTAATATTAATTTCAAATTTACTTTAAAAATTTCTGGGAGATATAAGTCAGGTTCCCAATTTTTAGCGATTTTTGTTTTAGCGATTTAGAACCTATCCCAATTTATCTTCTAAATAAATTTTTAAAACGTTATTTATTCACTCGAACATAAAAATAATGAACACATTTATTACAATATTTCACGATAATTTCAAAAATGTTAAAATAATATTTACAAATTATTGGCTAATCAAGATTTATTTGGGATTACATTTTGATAACTTATTCTTATATTTGTAAACAGATGAGAAGAAATCACACCCCGTATCTAAAAAGAAAGTAAATGATCATGCAAGAAGTTGGTCATTACGCCAAGTTAAGCTACCAAATCGAGAACAAATTGGACAAATATGGAATAGGGTATTTAAATTACATCGGGATCCAAATAAGAACCCAAAGATTCCAAAGCCCATTCTAGCTTATTCTAATGCTAAAGATAGGAAAATGGCTATTAGTAATTAGAACATTAATCTCATTTATGAATTTAGATGTAAAATTTTTTTTTTTAATTTTAAACAACTAAATTAAGAGTGTAATTATGACCTATAGTTAATGAAAATTTATTTAATTTTTGTCTCTACAACCAAAGAGGATTCCCCATTAAAAATGTATTCAGATCAAATTTAAATATGAGTTAGACCTGAATCATATAATTAACGAATAATTCTTTAGGGTTAATAAAATTATCTATGGCTCTCTAAAAGATAACCAATTAGGGTCAGAATTAAAACTTCTTACCTGGATTTAGTTCTTCTCAAATATTTAAATTAACTTGAAACCTTAAAAATTTTAAATAATTTAAATGATCAGGTTATAGTTATGTAGCTTTCATAATTTAATAATAATTTATTTCTAAACAAAATAAAGAGGAAGCTAAGAAGAAAGCTTTTGAATACGCAAGTTTTCAAAGCTGTTTTAAAAACAGCTCGTTTACTGGCTTAGAAGACGAAGTTAAGATATTGAGGATTGGCAAATTAATGAAACCCATCGATCATTTAATGCGTTTTGAAAGTCCAAAAAAAAGGATAAATGTTTTAGACACGATTCCAGAAATGGATGAAGGCGAAGAGTTATTAAAAATAGGTATATTTAAAAAAAATGATTTATATGTAATCACTTAATTGATGCTCAATTTAATTTTCAGCAAATAATTTTTCAAACGTGCTCCAAAAATTAAGGATATGTAAATCCAAATAGATTTTCAGAAGAAATTCTTCGAAAGATCCGAAGAAGCTAATAGTTTTTAATAAATAGAATGGGCTAATCATTATGTTATAACCAATAACTCCAATAAAATTTTTTTAAAAATATCCTTAGAAATATCTTTTTCAAGTCAAAATTTTTACGTCTCTGCCTGATCTTTTAAAATTATAGGAAGATTTTAAAAATATAAAATAATCGTTTGCTTCACTTTGTTCGATCTCTCACTCTGTTTTATCAGAGAAAACTACTCCTTTTATAGAGTGAACAGTAATTTAGATTATTATTGATAGAACAATATTCAATCAATAAATATTTCATAATTCTCTAGACTTTGGATATAGACGAAGGAAATGTGTGATACTAGTTATGCTTTAATTCGTGATTTTCGCCATAAATCGGGCCATTTTTTTTAAAAAAAAACAATAGTCCAAAACTAAGATTTAATAAATTTTACTGGTAGTTTATACATATATCGTCGGTGTAGAATTGGAGTGCTACACTTGCACTAATGTTTAAAATGAGAATATCAACATTAAAGTTTAAAATAAAATATAGGAAAAAGTTATTGATCAATTTTGACATATAACTTTGGCAAAAATTAATATTTTTTAAATAAGTTATTTTCCATTTCTAATTCAAAAATTTTGAAAATGTCGAGTGGAGCACTCCAATTCTAGACCGACGATATTTTGGGTTTACATTCACTTTAGAATAATTGATATGGTATATGGTATAAAACTGGTTATCTATTAGAATTTATTAATAAATCCGATTAAATATTTTTTATTAACATAAAACCTATTTATTCATGTATTCCAAATTTATGAATAGATATTAATTTTATGTTAGGTTGATAAAATTTTCTGAGACACAGGGGAGAGGAGGGGGAGGTAAGAGAAAATAACTTCGAATAATTTTTCCAAAATGCGAAAGGATTATACCTAAATATTTATTCATTCTGCGCTATGCAATCAAGTGATACTCCCTGTGAATAGAGTGAGAGATCAAGCCCAACAAAACAAACGGTGGATTTATATTTTTAAAAGCTTACAATAATTTTAAAAGAATCGCCCTATAGTCGTAAAAATTTGACATAAAAACATTTCTAAGAATATTTAAAAAAAATACTTTATTGGATGGAATTCCCAGTTATAACAAATCGAATAGCTCCTTTCTATTTATACCATTTGCTTCTTTTAAACCAAAAAATTGTTTTTATTTAAAAACATTTAGGCTATAAAATATAAATGAACAATAGTCAAGCGCGTAGGCATGAATTTGGTCTGGGGGGGGATAATAAATTTTTTTAAGAAATATTATTGTTTTTTTAAAATATCAAGCATAAATTTATTAGGACTAATAATTAATATACACAATTTTAAATTAATGTAAATTATAAAAAAATTATATGTAAAGAATCACTTAAATGACCTAAAATAGAAATTTGAATTTTTTGAGCCTTTACACAAAAAGTTTCTTAGGAATAATTGTATTTTGTATGTTATATATTTACAATGTAAAATCCAATCTTCGTTGGGATTGAACTAATTTTTCAATTATCTCATCATTGCTTGTCGTCAAATGCCTATGAAAATTCAAAAGATTCAAACCTTTCAATCTACTTTCACATGTTGTACTTCTTGGTATGTTTTTCAGAGACCTGCAGGCGGCCCCTGGGCCGGACAGTATTTTAATATTTTTAAATATACCCGGGCCGGGCCCGAAATTTTTTCAAAAAAACACCCGGGCGGGAACTGCGATTTTTTTTAAAATAAACTATACTCCGGGCCGGACCTGAATTTTATTTAAAAAAAAGGCACCCAAGCCGGGCCTGAAAATTTTTTAAAAAAAACCCAGGCCGGACCGTAAAAAATCTTTAAAATAAATCCGGGCCGTGCCCTGAAAATGGTACTTCTGCAGGCCTCTGTTATTCTTCTTAAAAAAGAGTGTTCTCTCATTAGTTTACTAATGGGAAGAGTTTATAAACCCTTTTAATACGGAATTTAATCTAAAATGTGTTTGAAATAATGCAGAGCATCCATAGCATTTTTTGGGACTATATCAACTATAGTTAATCTTATAAACATAGTTATTCAGCTAGTAAGGCATCATAAGATACTTAAACATCTTCATGATAAAAATCTAACAAATATTTTTTTTTCTATCACCATCTGAAAAAGGTTGGGAAGGATTTTGTGGAAGTAATATTTGCAGATTAGTAAGTGCTGCATGATGAATTAAAAATTCATTTATTTGGGTTATAAATGTATCTGTTAAGATATACTCTTCTACTGATCCTATATTAATGTTTTAACGATGAGCTTGCCTTGCTACCAGTCGAGGGAGACAAATATTAAACACGTATAGCTCTGCTTTAGACTCAACAATAAAATATAAAATATGAAATTCTTCATCAACATTAGCCCTAATTTTCTTGAGTTCTGATAAAATGCTCTCTGCTATTCTCATCTTCTTAATCAAATCAATGTCATGTTTTTGAAAAGTAATATTTAAAATAGTTGTATAATTCAATAATACATTCTAATGAGAAATAAAAGTTGAAATAAGCTTTGAATCCAATAATTTTCTTGCTTCTGAGGAAATATTTCTTTCAGGCCATTTCTTTCAGTAATAATAGGTTCTTCTAGCTCTTAATAGCTTTTAGTGCTTGATGGAAGAGGCTCTATCTCGTTGGACAAGGTTGCAATTTTTTTTTCCCTGTTGGACTAGAAATTTCAGAAATAATAATTATTTGACTAGAAATTTGAAAATGGTAGATAAATATTAAGCCACTAAAAATTTGAAAATAATAAGTAAATATTACGCCGAAAAACTTGAAATCGAAATTAATTGATAAAATAACTTATGAATGTGATAATAAATGTAATAAAATTTATATTTAATATGAGGTACGAATAAATACTAACAAATATAAATTAATATATACAATAATATTTTTGAAAAATATATCCGGCATCTGCATTTTTTGGCTTTGGGGGGGGGGGATTTGTCCCCCTGCTCCCCCCCGCTGCTTACGCGCCTGACAATAGTTGTTGAATTTAGGAATTATTTGTTTTTCTTGTAAATAATTCACAATTGACTAACGCAAAATATTTTTTTTAAATATTTTGGCACTGAATGAATTTATTTTCGTTTTTAAAAATCATCTATAGGCAAAAAATTGATCATGCAAGCCTTTAAAAACCGATGGAAATAAAATCAAACTCTTCGATACGAAAATATAACTTTAATTTTATTTCCTTTAATAGTTTATTAATAAAATTGTAAAAAACAAAATGTGATAACGCTTATTGCAATATTAATTTTTCACATTTTTTTAAGCATTTAGATGTTGGGGAAGGGGGGGGGGGAGGGGGAATATATCGGGAAAATTTTTTTAAAGTATATTTTATGTAGAATAAGATTTATTCTTTTATATTCTTACCTTACCTGTAAAATTGATTCTATAAAAATATCTTTTTACTATAAATGAGATAGATTTTTGGTGGCAATTAATGGAGTGAACTAAACTACTGGAATAAAACTTTAATATTTTCTGAATCGTGCTGAATCCTTAAACCAAATAACTTAAAGGCGCAAATCAAATCACCGCTAAATTCAAAATAACGTCGGCGTAGAAGGATGGTTTAGATAAAATATAGGTAGACCCTGTTAGGTTAATTTATAAGTCCAAACTATAAACTTCCAATGGTAAACGTCCAATTTATTCACAAAAAAATCTAATTAGTATCATAAACAATAATATAAACATTAATATAAAAATATGTAAACAAATAACCCATAACTTACACATTACAAAATCGGTTCCAGTAATCCAATATATCTTCTTTGTTCTTTTTCAGCTGGCATCTCCTAATCTCCACATTCTCTCTTCTTCTCCCAAGAAAAATTAATTTTCATATCAGAAAAATTACTGACATTTAGTATATTATATTAAATTTATTTATTCTTTTTCTAACTGCACAACACGCCCACCCTTCACAAGCCCAGCCTCCTCTCCGGTGGTATTGTATCGAATTGTTCATTTGAATTGTATCAACTTTCGGTACGCCTTGAAAACGTTCAGGGAATTTATCTAATAGCCTCCTTTTATGATGATTTATAGTATAATATCTCTGATACATTTCAATATATAATCGCGGGAAAACATATTATCAATAATGATATTTACATCGTGGTATCCGTATTTATAATCTATGGAACATTAATATTGACAATGTAATATCAGCAAAGCATAATAATTCATTTATTTTAAGACATTTGGGAACTAGAAGTTATAATATACATTATTCGGGGTCTGATTAATGAGAATTAGGAAATAATGATTTTACATATAATGCTGTAATGTGAACAAATGGTCTATGTGTGAAATGCAATATCAACACATGTAATTTTCCTTCTGTCATATAAATAAAACTACATTTTTTATAAAAATCTCCTAAAATAGATATAAAAATCCATTTTTAGGTATTAAAAAGAATTGCAAAAATTTGCCGAACAAAGATTTTAAATAAAATTACAAGGAACATGTATAAAGATAAATTTAATATTTTATAGGGAGGAAAAATATAAAATACGTAGGAAATAAAATATTTTTCTCCTAGGAATTACTCAGTATCCTAAGAAAAATATAACATTTCTTCTTAACCCTGCCATCACAATTAGCATGGATTCACAGAAATGTAGAATGAAAAGTAACAAAAATTGAGAATATAATGGGATATATGGTATACATGTAGAGAATTTTTAATATAACATTCACAATATAAAATAATTTAAGTTCATTTAAAAAAAAAAATACATGTTCATAATATACATAGTAAAATGTGATGTGTTATAAAATTCTTACGAAGATAAAAGAAAAATGTAATACAAAAAAAAATTTAAAAAAAGAACTTTCGCAAGTATTTAAACTAAACAATATTTACATTTTGAGGCATACCCATTAACACCTGACTGACCTTATCCATAAAAATATTTTCCCTTTAATAAAAATTACAATAAACAGTTAATACATGCAAATAAAAATTTTTATAATTTAAAAATTAATATATATTAAATATAAAGATTTCATCATTTAAAAAAAATATTCAGTACCATCATTTCTACCAATATATCATATAAATCTATGCCAAATTTATATATATATCCAACTTTTACTAATATAAAATCCATACCAAATTTATATATATATATAAAATTCATATTTAACCCATATATCATATAAATCCCTGACAAATTTATATATATCACATTCATATTTTGCCCATATATATAAATCCATACAAATTTATATATATATTTGTTATGTTCTATTCCCCCCTTATTTCTTTTATTTTTGTTTCTACTTGTTTCTTTTGTTTTCCCATCTTCCTTTATTTTGTTATGAAATTAATATATTATACCTTATTTTTATATTGCATTTGAAACTGGTTCTTACCAGTTTCATGAATGATTATATCGTGATTAAATAACAACTTTTTTTTCCCTTTTGTTTTAAAAATTATAAAGGTGGAAAACAAAACACCATTAATCATTAATTATTTTTCGTGCGTTTTAAATTGAATTTCTTTTTTTGTTGTAATTTCACTTATTCGAATAAACTTTGAAAATTACGTTGTCCAAGTGATTCCATGACTAAATCGATAAAACCCGGCCCCCTGGATCCAGTCATTGACCATCCCGGACCCCCGATCACGGACTGTATTATTCCCATTCAGACTGGGGGACCCATCGGTCCAAACACAACACTGGCGCCCAACGTACATTCGATAATCTACGACCCGGAAGAGCCAACAGATCATTACCTTGAGCGTTTTATGCTTATCCACCGACATCAACCTGAGGCAAATTTACTATCCTTATTCTTTTCATCATGCGGTCACATCCTATATTCAAAATTAAAGTTAGCCTTTGCACCAAGGCCTATGTTGGAAATGTCAATAGAGGACGTAAAAACGGTTTTGGGAAACAATAATAACAACAAAGGTCTATCAATCAACAAGCTTCGTCAACGCATCCAGCAAGAGGGCGAAACGATTACTGAATATGCGGAAGCTTTGATAGCTTTGGCCTCACAGTGCGATCTAGGCCCCAGCTGGGACTTCCTGTCCTCCCAATTCGGAGCGGGGATACAATCCTCCGGAATAAGAGGTCACGTAATCACGTCCGATAATATAACGTTTAAAGGGAAGCTAAAAATTGCGCAAACCTGGGAAATGGCTGAAGCGCTTAACCAAAATAATGTGACGAACCACGCATACAGCAACCAAATAAACATACCCACAAAGTATACGCATGTACAAAACACCCCGCAAACTTTAGAGAATTACTATCAACCCCCACGTCGGAATTTACCACGGAATGATAACCCAACCTGTTACAATTGCGGGAACGTGGGGCATTATAAATACAATTGCCCAATGAAACAAACTTTCAACAATTATAACTCCTCTCAGTATACTCCTCGAAATATACCTACGACCCAACCCAACGTACCACTGCGTACAAACAGACTCAACAAATTTTAAATAACCCACATGATCTCTTGGACCTACCACCCCGGGGTAGCCCAGTTTAAGAGGGGAGGAAAATGCCGTATTCCCACAAAAACACCTTTTTTTTATTTTGATTTTATATATATTGATTTTTTTGTGTGGTCTTCCACCTGTTACAAATTCCTTTTTTTTTATGTCCACTGTTTTAAAAATTTAGTCGTAATGAAATCCGCTCTGAACCAGCGGTGCGGCGAATGCCGTTTTATTTATTTTATTGACTTAAGGTAGGATCTACCTTAATGCCGTTTTATTTATTCATTTTATATGCCGTTTTATTGATTTTATTGACTTAAGGTAGGATCTACCTTCGTTATTAAATCCGCTCTGAACCAGCAGTCCGGCGAATGCCGTTTTAGTTATTTTATCGACTTAAGGTAGGGTTTACCTTCGTTTTTAAATCCGCCAGCGGTGCGGCGAATGCCGTTTATTTTATTTTATTAAGGTAGTATCTACCTTCGTTATTAAATCCGCTCTAAACCAGCGGTGCGGCGAATGCCGTTTTGGTTTATTTTTGTAGGAATTAAGAATGAAATCGGCGCCGACGGCCGGGTAGCCGTATTTAAGAGGGGAGGAGTGTTATGTTCTATTCCCCCCTTATTTCTTTTATTTTTGTTTCTACTTGTTTCTTTTGTTTTCCCATCTTCCTTTATTTTGTTATGAAATTAATATATTATACCTTATTTTTATATTGCATTTGAAACTGGTTCTTACCAGTTTCATGAATGATTATATCGTGATTAAATAACAACTTTTATTTTCCCTTTTGTTTTAAAAATTATAAAGGTGGAAAACAAAACACCATTAATCATTAATTATTTTTCGTGCGTTTTAAATTGAATTTCTTTTTTTGTTGTAATTTCACTTATTCGAATAAACTTTGGAAATTACGTTGTCCAAGTGATTCCATGACTAAATCGATAAAACCCGGCCCCCTGGATCCAGTCATTGACCATCCCGGACCCCCGATCACGGACTGTATTATTCCCATTCAGACTGGGGGACCCATCGGTCCAAACACAACAATATTAAATTCATATTTTGCCCATATATCATATAAATCCATGCCAAATTTATATATATATATCAAATTCATATATTAAATCAAAAATAATTAAATAAATATATCATATGTGTAATTCACATTACACCATATTTCATAAAAATGGTTAATTACTTCAAAATAAACAATTTTAACTCACCCTCAATAGATCCCTTAATAATATATCAACCTTAATTGAAACTGGATTACATATACAATATAGTAACATTAATTAAAAATAAACCATCCCACACATGTCCATCTCTTTAAAAGCCCAAATGCATAATTATATAACTAATATTTTATTACAAAAATCCACTTCTATATATATTTTCATAAGTCCCCAATATTTAAATATTCAACAATCCTTTCTGTCCTGCATATCTTGAGGTCTACTTTTCCTATGACGGAATACCTATAACACCATTCAATGAGTCTTAAGGCCTACCAAATAATAAGATCATACCTATTTTCAAAATTGCATGTACAATATACATCTAAACATATAATATAACAAATATTCAATATCATTAACCCTTAACCAATAATATATTTTTTAAGAAGTATCAAGTCTATATATATTACATAAATCCAAAAAAAATTGTTCAGGGTAATCAGATGCGGGTTAGGGAGTCATTAAAAAATAAAATTCGTTCAGGGTCTAGTCAAATTTTTGAGTGGGGCCCCTAAATACTCCTCCCTCCTAGTGACACTACTGGCTACAATATTATTAATATGCAAAAGTAAATAAAATTTAATTTTTTAATTTGTCATGACGGACATATGTCAGAAAATTTTTTAATCTCTGATATCATTATTTTATGTTAAACACAAGATAATAAATTTATACTCGTCAATTCACCTGATTGAAAAGTCATTAAGTAATTTTTTTTATAGTTGAACTTCATACCTAATATAATAATAAATATAATATGTTGTTAACATAATAAATTTGAGAAATTTGTTTATATCATCTTTTTTTGACAATACGAAGAAATAATTTTGCAAATAATTTTAATTACCTAAAAATAATCATTGAAAAGAAAAGACTTGGTCATAAAATTCTACTTTATAAGAGCTTTGTAACATATTGATTATATATGTTCTCATCATAAATAATAACATGGCAAAAGACATTATAAAAATGTAGAATCAAGATAGAATGCTAACCATTTTATATTTGTTAAAATAAGAAATTTTTAGTGTAGACTTATTTTAGCTTATTATAATGGATAGATTAAAGTTGAATTAGTTAATATAAGATCCTACCTTAGGTTGAGCAAGGATGTAGGCAGCAAAATCCTCCCCTTTAAAACCTTAGATTTTATATGTATTAGCCAAATTATTCTCTTACTTCTGTAGACTGGGCAATAAAAGCCGCTGCACCAAAAATTGCTTATTTTCTATTTTTTTATCAATATAAATTTTAACTAGTAATATAAATTCTCATTAAGCTTAGATAATTTTATCTCACTTTTAAATTTGAACATTTAAAAAAATATTTTTATATCTTCTTAAATGACCACTTTAGTATAAATTATTACCAATTATTATACAATCAAAATGTGACAACTGACAGGAATACAGTTATTAAGCCTTAATTGTAATATTTGGCAATTAATAAAACTTAATGTAAAATTATACTGGTTAACATGTTTTATATTTAACAACTTAATTATTTTACCAGCAAGATCATTTGTTAAAATATCATTTTCTCTAGTTTTTTTATTTGTTAAAATCAAATTGCCGACATTTTTTAATAGCTCTTTTGACGTTAATTTAATATTTTGAATATTTTGGGAAATGGTAAATTTAATAAAATCTGATTTGGAAAATGAAAATTTATTTTAGATATCTTATATCTAGAAGAGAAAATACTTTTTTACTTTGAATCTTTCTTTGGGCTTGGTATAATAGGGTTCATTAAAAAATATTATTTTATTTTTGACCTTTTTGGGAGATTTAATTTCATATTTAACAGAAATTTGTAAGCCTTTTTAAAATATTTTCTTAAAATGTTCATTATTCCTTATCGATTCAAAAAAAATGTAGAAAAATATTTTTTTTTAATAATGACACAAATTATATCTTGTTTTATCTTTGAACAGAAATTAATCTAACAGGCCATCTCCTGGGTTGATTTAATGTTGATGCTTAATTTCTTTTTACTTATAAGATAAAAAGCTTTGATTTTATTTAGGCTAATCGAGCTTTTGAATTAGGACACCTTACAAGCGCATAACCAGGAATTTTCTACGGAGGGGAGGGGGATAATTTTTTTTATAAATTTATTAGAACTAACCATCATATAAAATTTATTAAAAGCAACCATATTTGAAAATATCATTATTGAACACAAATAATAAAATATTGTAAGATACAAAATATTGAGAGCGAATATAATAATGGTTAAAAAATTTTATAGCTTACATATGTAAATTACAATAAAATATAAAATTAAACATTTTATAGAAATTTAAAAAGTTAGAAGATATTTTTTATAAATGAAATTTTAATCTTCTTTGCGATTGCGCCAATCTTTTAATCGTTTAATTTGTTTTGTGTTGGTGATTAGAACTCGATGAGTAAAGCTAGTATATTCAATCAGTTTCAAGATTTCATACTTTTGATATAGGTTTTTATTCTCTGTAATGAAGATAAAATCCTCCCATTTGCGCTTGTAATTGCCAAAATATACTCTAATATAAATTTAATATATATGTATGAAAAACTTTGTATGTAATGCTTCTGTAGTTTTTTAGAGGATTATCCCCAAATTTCTTACCATTTGAATTCTGAAATTAATTGGTCTTTACATTATTTATATTCTATGGATAAAATTTAGCCAAATATTTAATTTTTCAATATCAAGATTTGATTTATCCTCAGATCAGAGGGATCTATTAGATATAGTATTTGTAAATTGGATAGAGCCATTTGATAAATCACAAATCATTCATTTATTTGAGTCAAAATTAAAGTCAAAAGATCAGCTTTTGGTCTTCTAAGTTGTAATATAATATTCCCGATTCTCATAACTTCAGCCCATTCCATTTTTTTTGAAAAATATTGCATAAAATTTAAATAATTTATTAATACATTCTATTGAAAAAATCGGCAGCCGTTATTAAATCTAATAATGTAACAGTCAGATGAAATATGTGTCTCAGATGATTCTGATAATTGCCAAGGGCATACAAAATAGGTTATTTTAGATCCAAAAAATGCTGTAACAGCTTGCTGTCGGAGACTCCATCTTGTGCAGGCATTTCACAGTTTTTTTCCCTGTAACACAAGAAGTCTCAGAAATAATTATATTCGGAAAATTCTGTCAATTTTGATATCTAAACATTTCATAAACTATAGAAATTTTCTATTTTTTTGGTTGATAAAATTTTATTATATATCCATCAGTGTTTTTAAAAAATTTAGGAAAATGAACTTAAAATTTTTGTGGCATAAAGTATTATTGTACAAGAAATAAATATTTAAATTAATCAAAATTTTTTTTAATATTTAGAATAGAATATAACCTATTTGATATAGAATACTTTGCTCACGATTCATGAAGCCCTTTTACATTTTTTCAGGAAATTTTGCTATGGTGGGGATTTCTCCCCCTCGCTTGCTACGCGCCTGACACCTTATTTTTATTAGTTTTAATTTAAGTATTTGTTGGTATTGTTATTATTGGTATTTTTTTTGTTTTTTCTTTTACTTTTTAGGCTATTTAGTCGAATTTAAACAGCCAGCTGTTTAATGACAAGTCGAGTCAGGACACGGTCTAAATTAGTGATCCAAGCCCGGCCCGGCCTGAAATTTTTTTTAAAAAAGTTTTACCGGCCTGGCCCGAACCCGAATTTTTTAAAAAAAATAAACCGGCCGGGCCCGAATTTATTTAAATATAGAAATTAATTTTTATAATTACTTAACAATAAATAAAATCAAATATTTTTATTTTACATAAAAAATTCAATATAAAATTTATAAATTTAGATATATTTAAAAAAAATTCCAAGGTCCCACCCGGCCCGGCCCAAATTTTTTTTAAAATATTGGGATCGGCCCGAACCCGATTATTTTAAATAGTATTAGGCCCGGGCCTAACTCTGCAGACTATTAATTAAACTTGTGAATTTATATAACTTATTTATTATCCCGGCCCACATGCCCCATCGGGTTTTTGTCGAGGACTGCTTGTTTCTAATTTTTTTAACATCACTTAATAATTTCATCAATAATTTTATTGCCTCCTATTTGATATGCCATTAATTTAAATAAAATAAAGGGTCAACGATATACAATAATATCTAGATTTACAGTTCATTCATTTAAATGTGTATCATGCCTTAAGATTTCACTTAGATGACACAAAGTTTTGAACATCTATCAACGAGATCTCGAGGCTTAGCCAATATTTATTTGGTTTTTTTTTTAAATTGAAAATATTTATACAAAGATAGATGGTAAATAAAAATCAATGAAAATATCGGATCGATTTTTTTTTAGTAATATCGGAAAATATAGGATCGAATCGGTGAAAAATATTTGGATCGGCACAACCATACTTTTATTTACAACGGTTCGGTTAAAATCAGTAAGTTATAAAGGTTCATGGCGGTTCTAAAAAAGTTTTAATTTTTTTTTAGTGTACAACACCATCTTATATCATTTTAATTATGAATCTTTTATATATTGTTCTTTTTTTATTTAATAGATGAAATTAAATTAGTTTATTTTTATTATAAAATATCCACGAATAATAACATATAACAGAGACATGCATAGGGCATATTTTAATTTTTTTTTGAATACTTAGGCCCGGCCGTATATTTTACAACCGAATATTTAAAATCGTTATTAGCTATAAAAAATAAAAATCCGGACCGGGCCTGAAAATATAAAACCCGCTCCGGGCCGTGAAAATGTTTCCGCTGCAGGTCTCTGATATATAAAAATTAAATAATACAAAAAAATCACAATTTATTTCTAAATATACATTATTTGAACGTATAACCCTTGCAGGTCCGGCAGCGAAATATGACAATATAATAATTTTGCATTAATTTTTGTATACTTCGCTACGAATTCGCGCTAACTATGAGTAGGCAATATATTTTCCAATATAACTGAATTTTTATATGTTCTTTTCCACGATAACACAAATTATAATGCCCCACCTTTCAACGGGAAGTTGTGTTTTTGGAACCGCAAGTACGCTTATAATGCTGCACAAAGTCCATCATTTTTAATATGAGTCTCTCTTGCTTCAAGGTGAAAGATGGTGAGAAGAGGGAAATTTGTAACTTTTATTTTACTATCAGATAAATTTGGCCATGCTGCATAAAAATCCCACCAATTATAATCGTTCAGTTTATAAAATCGTTAGTAATTGCTTTTTAAAAATATTTTTGATTATTTCCTATGCATTTCTACATAGATCAGTTCTTTCATCCTTTCCCATTTCATATAATTTCCTTTTATTTCCATCAATCCTTCTAGTATGAGATAGATGGATTTCATCTGCTACAGTAAACAATAATAGGTTTTTTTTTGACGTTTGGTATTATCTGTAATAAAGCAAATTTGGGGCGTATATATTAACAAGGAAAAGGATATAAACGGAAGAAAATGTAAAATTATTTATTAATGGTTTAAACCGCGGGTCCCTTTATTATAAAATGATGAATTTTTATCTAAAAAAAATTATTTCACTTTCTTACATATTCCTCAAAAAAAAACTCTCATTTATCATTTTTTATGAATTTAAAACACAAACTTTCAACCGCTTTTGTGCATTTTGATCAATTTTGTGTTTTTTAAATAAAATTTCTCTTGAAATATGTTACGAATCACAAAATCTTTCAAATATAATATATAAGATAAAATTATTAATTATAAATAATTTATCATCATCTGTTCAATTGTTTCAAATGATTATACAACGTATGAAAATGTAAGGAGTTCTCTAAATCTAAATATTCGAATTTATACATTACATGCATATAAATGCATGCATTATAAATATAATATTATTTTTATTTATGAATTAAATATGTAAATAATTATTATATTTATTATAAAAGATAAATTAACCGATAACTTTTAAAACTAATTATAAATAGCGCACTATTATTAGTAATAAGAATAATACAATTCTCATTAACTTAAGATTTTTTTTCAATGATATTTTAAAATTTAAATATCGATTTTTAACTAAAATCACTTAATATTTTCTTATTTTAATCAATAATTTTTATTATTTTTTTTGGAGGATGAAACCTATTATAATTTAGCGCGTCCTTTATCGTTTGGTATTTTATATTTTTAAAAATTTAAATACACAAAACATATATATTTTGTAAAACAAATGAAATAAATTTTAATTTTAAAGTTAATGATTCTTGTTTGCTTCAATTTATTAATTCTCACATTTTTTTGTATTCGCACTCGGATAACCTTTTCTTTTCCTCCTTTTATTTATTACCCTTTGATTAATTGGCTCAAATAAACTTTTTTTATTTTTATTCCTATATCAAATAACCAAACAAAATCCACGGAAAATATTTTGCCAAACAAATTTCTTCGATTATTTGCTAAATAATAACAGATATCATTTTTTTTATACATTGTTGATTTGAGGATTTATTCAAGTATTTTATTATAAGTAAGCGTCTATTTATTTTATTTGTTATTTAAAAATAATAAATAAATCACATTATAAACTTTCAAAATAAAACATCTTTTGCCAGCTTAAAATGATAATTGGACCTCATAGGATTAATCTATATTAGATGGGTGTTTAATTGTTATGTAAAATTTAAATTTTTAACCCTATTATATTGGTTGAGATATATACTTGATTTTCTTTTGGGAAATGTAGCCATTAGAGATCCGCAAAGCCCGTCCCAAGCAAAAAAATTATAAGTCGGGCCGGACAAGCGTACATAAATTATTTTGGGCCATTAAAATTTTGATATAATTTTTTTGAATTTATATATAATATTTTGATTAATACTATTTGATAATAAATTAGAATATGCTAATTTTTTGTATTTCAATGGCTCTCTAACTTATATAAATAATATAATAATATAGTTAGTTCAAATTCACAAAAATGAACAGATTATTTTATGATATGAATTAATTATAATACAAATATACGCTATGCAGATATCAACTACAATTGATTTATGAAATGTAGAAAGAAAAAAACTAGATAGTCATAGAGGAGAGATTAAAGATAATTGACATTAGAGGAAAAAAAATTAAATATACATAGTAAAATGTGAAAACCGGAAATTATATAAAAAATTTTAACCAATGGAGTTTCCTATGATTTTAAAACTGATCAGACCGAGTGTGACTTTTCATAAAATTTTAACCGGCTGGGCCGGCTTATTTGCTCAAAAATTCTGGCCGAGCTTTGCACATCTCTAGTAGTTATTATTTTAAATTATATAGTAACCCCTACCTAACCCATATTTTATATGGCTTCTCAATTTTGAACCTAAGTTTGTCATAGAGATCATTTACAGATAAATATGTATACCAGGGTTTAAATCGCTGCATTTTTCTTTGTCAACTTATTCCTCTCCCATATTGTGACAAATAGTTTAAATTTTAATTTATTCAATCTGTTTTTTTGTATCAAATATTGTCTTATTAACAAAAAATAAAATAAAATTGTCTTAAATTTTCTTTTCCTTTCCAAATTCGTGAAAATTTTTTTTTTTTGTTACAAAATCTTAACAACGAGATAAATATTTCGTGGTGAAGTGAATGAAGGAAAAAACTAATAACTCTTTTAGTTATTGAAACTGCAACTCTCTTATTTGATTTTTTTTTTGTTTTTGAATAAATTTGATTAAAAGTTTATGGTACCAAAAAAAAATGAAAAAGTGATTTTTGTAACATTTTTGAATAAAACGATATTAAACAAGCAACATTTTTTTTAAAATTTCACATAAAAGGCTTTTTTTCACACTGATTGTTTAGTAAAATACAATGTACTGCTTCATCCATATTTTAATTTTATTTTTTGTATAATATTCCATTTACCTTGGGGATTTATAATGTATTATTATCTCTTGATGTCATCAAATTCAAATTTTTCTTTTATATAAAAAACAAACATTTAAAATTGAAGTTGATTATTACATTTTAAATAATATTAATTCCTTTAAGTTCTATATATATATAAAAAAAATAATTTAAGCAGCTTTATCTATAAGATGTTTTGGCTAATAAATTTATATAAATTTTTTTAATTTTAATTAAGTTTATTTGGACTGTGGAACGATAATATTCTATATTAGAACGTGCGGTAACATTCTTTTCATATTCCCAATACAAAAACAAGAGATAATCAAGGATCGATTCGTGACAAATCATTTTTTTTGATGCTAGGTGTATTATGAAACGAACAGGTGTTTACAATCAAAATTCGACAATTGATTTCAAATTTTTTTTTAATCCTCGCAGAAAACTGTAATATAAAAAACAGTGCAAATCATTTGTGAAATTTTGCATTCAAATAATTAATAGTCTTAAAAAAGCGAATTTATTTTACCTCTACATAAATCAATGGCCTTCAAATCTTTCGTACTTTCGCATTAGAAGGTTGTCATGTAATGTGCCTCTCAAAAATGATAATATTCTTCATAGCTCATTTATTTTGGGTGAATAAAAAATAATCTATATCTTACGCTAAGCGAACACGCACTTAAATTATCATAACACAATTGAATTAATAAAGTCGCGCATGCCCGGTTTCAAAGAAATACTAGTGAAAAACGGCGAAGGTGCTCTAGTTACGGGCTTCTCTCGATCGCCTTCTCCTTACACTACGGCTTTTTACCCGTCACGGCAAAAGCCAGAAAGGGATCGAGAAACGCGTGGTAACCAGGGGGAATTTCCTGAGATAGTAATCCCAGGCGAAATTATCAAAGATCGATGGCGCGTAACGCGTAAGATAGGTGGAGGAGGTTTTGGGGACATTTACGAGGCTGTGGACGTGACCTCCGCAGCTGGGACGAGCGAAGATCATGTAGCTATCAAGGTGGAACCAGCACGGGACTCAGGGTCTTCTATCAACGGTGGCACGCCTGCCTGCAAACAGGTCCTTAAGATGGAAGTGTTTGTATTGAAGCGACTTCAGGGTCGGCCTAACTTTTGCCGCCTGCTCGGGTGCGGTCGTAACGATCGCTTTAGTTACATGGTCATGTCTCTTCGTGGTGGCAATCTAGCCCATCTACGTCGGTTGAGACCAGGTGGTGCTTTCTCTCCTGCTACCTGTGCTAATGCGGGCCTTCAAATGTTGCGAGCTCTTCGCGATGTGCATGAGGCAGGTTTTTTGCATCGCGATGTTAAGCCTTCTAACTTTGCCGTCGCTGCTCCCAACTTTGATTCGACTAGGGAACGACGTCGCAAGCGTGATTCCTCGTGTCACCACTCTTCCCGCGACTCAGGTTTTAATTATCCCGCCTCGGATAAGGACGGCCGTGAAGAAGACACAGAAATTAATAAAGAAAAATTGGTCGGAAATGGAAGTCGAGACCGAACCATATATGCGATTGATTTTGGACTGGCCCGGCAATACGTAGACTCATTTGGTCAAGTGCGTCCACCAAGACAGGCTGCCGGTTTTCGAGGCACTGTCCGATATGCATCCGTAAACGCTCATCACAACAAAGACCTCTCGCGCCGCGACGACATTTGGTCCCTGTTTTACGTTCTAGTGGAATTCGCATTAGGCAACTTGCCATGGCGCAAAGTCCGTGACAAAGATGCCGTTGCCCGCATCAAGGAGACCTTTGATTTTGGGGCCGCACTACGTCGCGGCGAAGCCTTTCCTGAACTGGCACAGTTTCACGAATATCTGACAACTTTGGACTCATACTACGACATCCCCGATTATTCCCATCTCCGTTCGCTTCTCTTAGCTTGGAGAGACCGCATAGGAGATACTCCCCACACCCCCTACGATTGGGAGAGACGATCTCTTTCAAAATCTCCTAATCACAACCACACCAAATTGTCAGTCGATATCATCAAAAATAAAAACGGGGATGACCTCAATCAAAGACTTTCGTCTCCACCCACACGAAACGAACTTAGGGTCGATTCCCATCTTTCAACTGCTGTTTATCGCCAACGTGGCAAAACCGCTCCAAACTTTTCGGCTACCCACGTCATCATTAAACCCAAACACGATAAGCCACCCGAAACCAGCGAACTGCGTGAGTATTTTATGGAATCTCCGGATTCCAACGAGATAATTATCCCTATTACCAACTTCGAGCGGTGGAAAGTCAACCATGACAGCGCGGAGAATCGAATTTTTACTAATTCTACCAATTATCATAAAAAAGTCAAATCTAAATCGGTTCCGGCGGATGGCAACGGTTTTAATATTCCTCTAATAAATACTATCGCTCCTCCCATTTCTCCACCTGTACCCACTACTAAATTGATTTCGCATAACTACGTAGTAAATAACGCGTGGATTCACTCCCGAATGAAACCTCACTGCGATATGGGTGATGATAACCCGTTTCGTTCCGCTCTTTATACCATTCCTTCTCTGCTACACCCCAGTAAAACAAGCGGCGCGCCAGCCCCGGATTCGGGTAAAGGTGAAAGCTCGGCCGCTCATTCCGTTGCCTCTTCAACGCCCGCAGCAGCAATAAAGTGGAAACTGCCTAAACAAGAAGGTACTTCCGAAGAGCCCAGCGATTATGATAACAAACACGTTAATCGCCCTTTACTACCCAAAATAGTAATGATGGATGAAAACGAGAAAAAAGATAGCCACTTTGAAAGGGATTCACGAAATGGACCAGAAGATGGAAGGTTTACCGACAAAGATGCGTTAGAAGTTTACAATTATTCCAACGCCAGAGACACCCGGGCCTTAGCTGAATCGGAAATATATACCTTCAATCAAATGACCAAAGCTCCTTCCTTATCGCGACAGATGCAACCAACTACACCCTCTTTACACGATAATTCAGGCTCGCACGTCCCCCCTTACCATTTACCCAACAACATGGCCACCTCCTTTTCCAGGTACGATCAAGATGACGTGACGAACCTAGAATTCGGTAACATTCTTGACGAGGACGAGGCCAAAGTGGACATAAACTGGGAGCGGGTTACTATAGATCCCAGTCCAAAGTACTACAACAACTCCTACCACAATCATCGCCGACTGAAGCATAAAACGAATACCCCCCGTCAAAGACAACGCGAATCGCAGGCCGTAGAAAATTCAATCGTTGATATGCCCGGTGATTTAGACGAATTAAATTTGGGTAAAAGTGGTACAAAAAACGATTATAAATCGAGGCTCACAGGTATTCTCGACAGGTCTAAAAGCAGCCTATGCAATTTTAACAAAGAATCGTCTAAATTTAAAAATAGTCAAGAAAAAGTTCTTTCTCCACATCCTCCCGTTGCGCACCCTGTGCAACAGAAAATTCCCGATTGCTCAAACAAAAAATGTTCCTTACCTGCGAACGCCATCGGGAATTCCATAAACCTATACAGTCCCGCATACGAAACCAGAACCAATTCCATTACTTCTAAAGACGATATCCTAAATTTGATCACAAAATCCAATAAAATAAGTGATAAGATTAAGCTTTTCAACAAAGTCGTCGGCCCATCTAACATTAATCCAAACCTGAACGAGATGGAGAACAAGAAATTTATGCGATCAAAATCTTTCGTAGCTCCTCTAAGATATTATCAACAAACGGGACAGTAATTAGACAATTTGATACCAAATAAATAAATTTTCGCAAATAACTTTTGTAATGATTAAAAAAAATTTAAAAATGTAATAAAATGTATAATTATAAAATTCTAGGTTATCAGATATATAGAAATCCTTATATTCTTTATTTATTAAAAACGCAATGTACATTTTTTTTATACAGATATATATGAGACTATGACCCCCTTAATAAAAAAATTCTGAAAATTAAATGATCATTTTTATAATAGAAATATTAGCTGTAAGTATAGCTAGCTGAGTAATTAGTATCTATGAACATAAAGGTTAATGCTCTGCGAGCTAATTTATGTTTTATTTTTTTTTTAAAAAAAGCACCAGCTAAAGTGATATTTTTAAGCTAAAAACTATGTTTAGCCAGTTATAAACAGAGGAATCACTCAGCTGTAATAAGCACAATTAAAATTCTAATTAAAAACCCGCGCTGTTAAGGTTTAATAAAATTTAAAGTATATTATATATCTATTTTCTCCTAATTTATAAATTTAAATTTTTTATTTAAAATAAAAAAAATTTAAAACATTTTTGATAAGAAATATAAAGTTTCAGTTGATTTTTTTTTTTTGGAATACGCAATTAATGAAATTATTATAAAAATATCATTATTTTTTTGATATTTAATACATTAAGAAAAATATAGGTTAATTTAATATTTTACATTTTCTTTTTCTTCTCTCTCTACTATGTAAATAATCATTTTTTTTTTAAATATCACAAGCATTTTTTCATCAGTGCAAACATTTTTTTTTAATATTATTTATATTAAATTAATTTTTTTGATATTTCTTTCTTTTTCAAATTAAATCATAATCGTAATCGCACTTTTTTTTTCAGCAGATAAGGAAGGATAATGTATAAAATATTATCAATTTTTTTTATGCATTACGAAAAGTCAAACGTAATTATTTTATTAACCATTTTACCTTACACTACTAAAATATGAATTGGGATCGGGCTTTGTTTATATTCCTTATAAATTAGACCTTTAATCCATATATTTTTTTTTAAAACCTTGCAATAAAACAAAGAACATTACCATTGATTGAAACATTTGCATTTGAGATGTGGAGTTATGGATGAGATAAAGTAAATTTCAAAATAAAATTATAAATTTCAAAATAGCTTTTATTGTTGTAATCTTTTTTTTTGGTGATGCACAGAATTTCGAAAAATTTTGTTGATATATCAAAACAAAATTATACTAATTTATGTCAAAAGAACGTAAGGATTTTAATCATTGAACATAAAAAGTTAACGATTTTATCTAACCCTAGCATGCTGATTGTCATGTAAGCAAAATAACGCGAGGAGATTGACAGGTTTGCATAGCTCACCCAACTTCTCTATCGCTCATTTGGCTGCGATAATATGGGTCACAGGGAACAAATAAAATAATTATAAATGCTTTATATCGGCTATCCAAATATTTCCATGGCTTCAATTGAATCATATAATTAATTTTTTAACCGCCATTTACGATATATTTGAATCGGCCAATTTTAACAAACTTTTGGCAGAATCAAAATATTTTTTTTTTCCCATCTCATCTTTTCATCTTTGTTTGTTAAAAAAAATATATAATAATTTTACCCTGATTCATCGTGTTATTAACTCAATTAAACTAAAAATTATGCTAGCTTGATAGAATAATATTCAAAACGGCTGTCTTTTAAATTTAAAATATTGCCATTTTTTTATCCAGTAGCCAGATGCCTTCCCCCCCCCACCCCGGTCCCCAAATTTGCTTTTAACAGGTATGTCTAACAAAAAAAAGTGTCCAGGTCTGGATTCAGAAATAAAATTTAATAAAAATAGGGTTCAGATTCATGGTTTGGAGAACATAACGAAATATCTACTCAAAATTATGCAATTTATTTTTTTTATACTCCGTATAAATAATAGATATATGCATTATTTACAAATAAATCTAAAAATTAATTCATAGCCCTTAAATATCATTTATAATAAAATATTATTAACCACACTTAAAAAAAACGTAAGTATATCAGGGATTCATGAGGGGGGGGGGTACTTATTATGTGGGGTTTTTCCCATAAATTTTATTGAATATCTTTAAGTCCACTTATTGTACGCCTTTTGGCTATATTAGATTTTTATAAAAATAATTTTGGGGTTTAACCTTTTTTTAAAATAAAAATGTTTTTTTTCTAAATAATCTTTATTTAAAAAGTTATTAAGTTTTATTGTTTAAATTCGTGATATATTGTTTACATTTTTTGGGGGTGATGGCTGTGTAGGGGGGATAATTTTTAGCTTAAAATAGCGTTTACAACAGATAAATTTGCTAGGGGTTTAGTTACTCGCCTGCTACAAAATTTACATTATTTCACTTTCTAAAATTGTTATAAAAAAAGATAAGCAAAGTATTCATATATAGTAATAAATTATCATTTATAATAAAATATTTTTGCCTATGCACTACAGAATTCACATATTTCATTTTCTAAAATCGATATAAATTAAAATAAGATATTACCTGTAAAATAGAAGTATAAAAACCAGAAAATATTCAAAATTGGTAAGAGGGGGAAAAAATGTTTCCTCGAAAAAAACATGTGCTTACGCAGCGGGAAGGGTGGTAAATTTAATTATCCCAAACCCACCCCCCCCCCTTCCCCCCTTTCTCACCCATAGGTATTACCCGCGACGCGCTTGGCTATTTTTTGTATTTCCCACATAAATCTTGCTTATTATATACGATGAGTTATTTTAATTATCGCATTTTAATAAATTTGGACCATGCACGATTTGATTGGATTGGGATCTCGATTTTTGAAATTTTATTTTGGATAGGGTCGAACTCGGACCTCGACAAAAATTTTAAAATATTTTTTTTGTTTCGCGCAGTCATCTTGAACGTCATTATATAAATATTTTTAATATTTATTATGTAAAAAAAAAATAAATAATAATTTAATATTTATAAAAAAAAAATAATAATAATCTTATATAAACTAAAAAAAAGTGGAAATTCATCATTATTATCAATTATATTTTTTTATTGTTTTAAAGAAAAATAAAACCAATTTATTCAAAAAAAAAAAGGGGTAAAAAAATAAATAAATATACTGTTAAGTTAAACATTTCTGTACGGTGAAATTTTGAAATTGGTGCCGTGTTTATACAAAGCAACCTGGTTAGTGCGGTTGTCGTAATATCATATAGTGGTATTTGAGTCTTCGAGTGGAAAATATCATATAGTGGTATTTGAGTCTTCGAGTGGAAAATATCATATAGTGGTATTTGAGTCTTGAAGTGAATTGTACATCGTCTTCATCTACATCTACGGTAAAATATCATATAGTGGTATTTAAGTCTTCGAGTGGAAAATATCATATAGTGGTATTTGAGTCTTGAAGTGAAGTGTACATCGTCTTCATCTACATCTACGGTAAAATATCATATAGTGGTATTTGAGTCTTCGAGTGGAAAATATCATATAGTGGTATTTGAGTCTTGAAGTGAAGTGTACATCGTCTTCATCTACATCTACGGTAAAATATCATATAGTGGTATTTGAGTCTTCGAGTGGAAAATATCATATAGTGGTATTTGAGTCTTGAAGTGAATTGTACATCGTCTTCATCTACATCTACGGTAAAATATCATATAGTGGTATTTGAGTCTTCGAGTGGAAAATATCATATAGTGGTATTTGAGTCTTGAAGTGAATTGTACATCGTCTTCATCTACATCTACGGTAAAATATCATATAGTGGTATTTGAGTCTTCGAGTGGAAAATATCATATAGTGGTATTTGAGTCTTGAAGTGAAGTGTACATCGTCTTCATCTACATCTACGGTAAAATATCATATAGTGGTATTTGAGTCTTCGAGTGGAAAATATCATATAGTGGTGCGGTAAAATATCATATAGTGGTATTTGAGTCTTCGAGTGGAAATATCATATAGTGGTATTTGAGTCTTGAAGTGAATTGTACATCGTCTTCATCTACATTTGCGGTAAAATATCATATAGTGGTATTTGAGTCTTCGAGTGAAAAATATCATATAGTGGTATTTGAGTCTTGAAGTGAAGTATACATCGTCTTCATCATCGACATCAGCTGTCCATTTATTTTTTTTTTCCTTTCTCTACTCTCTCAAAATAAAAAAAAAGTCTTATCGTACGGAAGTGCTGTCCGAATTTTACGAGTTATAAATCTGTTACACAAAATTTGTCCATTTATTTTTTTTTCCTTTCTCTGCTCTCTCAAAATAAAAAAAAAGTCTTATCGTACGGAAGTGCTGTCCGAATTTTACGAGTTGTAAATCTGTTACACAAAATTTGCCCAAATTTTTGTCGTATCTTTAGACTTATTAACTGTAGATGTACATGTGTATTATTGGGTTGTTTACACTATTAATAATATCATATCTATTAACATTACAAATAACAAAAATTTTTATTTTGAAATTAATTATAAATTTTTTATAAGGTCGAAATGAAAAGTTTAAAATTTGTAAAATACTGGGAAATACAATATAATATTTTTGGGGCATTGGTTATATTAGTAATATGGATGTGTAGCTTAATATGGGGAAGAAAGTTGAGAAGAAGTCGAAGTGTGAAAATAAAGGGGCAGACATTGACTATAGAAGGACATAATGGGGAAGAGGATGTTATGGGAAAGGTAACATGGTTCCCAGTGCAGGAGTTAATTAATGGGTGGACGGATAGCGAATTAGATAAATTAACCTATAGGCCTGAAAGGGGAGATTCATATACTAATCAGAGATTGGGGACATATAGGGGACCTAGAGAAAGTTCACAGGGAAGGAGAGGAGAAATGAGACCTAACTTTGATTCAAGAGTAAGGGGGAGAATGAATTGTTATAATTGCGGAAGACAGGGACATATGGTCAGAGATTGCCAAGAAACGAAATGTTTTGAATGTGGAAAATATGGACATATAGCCACGTTTTGTTCAGGAAGACGTGATAAGCTACGATGTGCAGGTTGTGGTCGATTTGGTCATAATAGGGAGGAATGCAATGTGGGTAATTTCAAAACTAGAGGCGGTTTTCCGCAGAGGGACATGGGGCAAAGTGCTCCAAATGTTAGAATTATAGAAAGTGAAAAAAATAAAGAGGTAGGAATACCATTTTTGGCTGTGAATAAAGAGCAGAATAGAATCTGTTTCCGTTGCCGGAAGGAAGGACATGGGGCGAGAGATTGCGAGTATTTGTGACTATATGATGGCAAAGAGCATGCCGCAAAGGTCGGGGGGCTTTGGGCGAAAGAGATGGAAAGATTAGATTATAGTGAGAAAGATTGGGTATCAAAGGGCATATATATGATACAAGAGGAAAGGATACATGATCCTTGCCCTAGAGTTTGGATAAATTTGAATGGAAATATGGTATCCATGTTATTTGATACCGGGGCAGCCATATCCGTGATGGGATATGAGAAATATCAGAGTATTTGGTCGGAAGGGATAATTAAACGGGAGGACATCAAGATCCGTCAGTTGGATGGATCAGAAGTCGCAGTGATGGGAAGGGTGGAGTTAAAGGTGGTATTAGAGAATAGAGTGGAGATTTTGGACTTATGGATAGTAGATCGAAAAGTAGAGTCAGTAGTGGGATGGGATTGGATCACCCGAATTGGTCCAGATTGTGGTTTTTGGGGGTATTCGCATGGTGTGGTGTATTTTTACCTGTTGCAAGATATGAAGAAAATAGAGATATGAATTTGTGGTATGGAGAGAGATTGCCAGGAATTGAAACCTTTTTGGAAGGGGAAAGGAGAAGAGAGGATAATAGGGTTGTTAGAGACTGTAGGGGAGGTTTTGGGGGGAACTATAGGGGAGATATTGGGGGAAATTTTAGGGGAGGTATTGGGGAGAATTATAGGGGAGGTATCGGGGGGAACTATAGGGGAGGTATCGGGGGAAATTATAAGGGAGGTTTCGGGGGGAACTATAGGGGAGGTATCGGGGGAAATTATAAGGGAGGTTTTGGGGGGAACTATAGGGGAGGTATTGGGGAGAATCTTAGGGGAGGTATTGGAGAGAATTTTAGGGGAGGTATTGGGGAGAATTATAGGGGAGGTATCGGGGGGAACTATAGGGGAGGTATCGGGGAGAATCTTAGGGGAGGTATTGGAGAGAATTTTAGGGGAGGTTTTGGGGGGAACTATAGGGGAGGTATTGGGGAGAATCTTAGGGGAGGTATTGGAGAGAATTTTAGGAGTTGTCGCGACTTTGGGAGAAAGGAAGAAAGAAATGATACTGAAGAACAGAAAGAAATTCATGATCAAGGAAAGTTTGAAGCGGAGCTGGAGAGATTGGCAGATGGGAAAATAATGTTGCCAGAAGAAGAGACTAGAGAAGATGATGATTTGGAACAAGGAAATACTAAGGGAACACATAGCCAACCAATGGAAATGGATGGAAAGGAAACGAGACGACTGGAAGAGAGGGAATTGCGGGATAGAGAGATAGAATTTAGTATGATCAAAGTACAAGAGGGAGTGAGAAACTTGATGAAAAATTACAAGGAGATTTTTGATGAGAAGTTGGGTTGTCTCCGAGATTATGAAGTGGATATCAAATTAAAGGAGGGATATGTGCCCAAGTTTTGTGCATTACGTCGGATACCGTTCGAATGGCGAAATGAAGTAGACAAGGAATTGGAGCAGTGGGTGCAGAAGGGCATTGTTTGTCCAGTGGAATATAGCGAATGGGCAACACCGTTAGTACCCGTGAAGAAGGCCAATGGAAAGCTTCGTTTATGCGCTGATTTTCGGGTCACGCTAAACCCGTGGGTTGTGGAGATAAAATATCCGTTACCTCGGATTGAAGAAATATTAGCTAATTTAAGGGGTAGCATATATTTTTCAAAGGTGGACTTTTCGAACGCTTATTTACAATTGAAGGTGAAACCCGAGGTACAAAAGCTATTAACGATCACGACTCCGAAGGGATTGTATGCCTTCTGTAGATTGCCGTTTGGACTTAGCGTGTCGGCTCCAATTTTTCAAAGAACGATGGCGGCAGTTTTTCAAGGACTAGAGGGAGTATTTTACTACATGGATGACGTATTAGTGATGGGAAAGACTCCCGAGCAACACGAACGAAGATTGGAGGAGGTGTTCAAAAGGATCAAGGATAAAGGATTGCGGGCAAGCGTTGAAAAAAGTGTGTTGGGAGTATCAGAAATCGTATATTTGGGGCATAAAATCAATGGGAAAGAGGTCAGACCTTTAGACAAAAATATGGCAAATATAACAAGCATGTTGAAGCCTAATAATAAAGTGGAAGTACAAGCTTTCTTGGGAATGGTGAATTATTATCACCGTTTTGTGGAAGGCTTCGCGCAGATAGCGGCGCCGTTGTATAAATTGTTAAAGAAAGGAGAAAGATTTGAATGGAAGATTGAACAGGAGGAGGCTTTTGAGGAGTTGAAATTGAGGATTGGAAGGGAACCAGTACTAGTATGTTTTGATAACGATGTGCCAGTGATATTGGCCGTTGATGCTTCAAATAGGGGTGTGGGTGGAGCGCTATTACATTGTATAGACGAATTGGAGAGACCTATTTTATTTTTCTCAAGAATCTTTAGAGAGGCCGAGACAAGATATTCAGTGATCGAACAAGAAGCGCTAGCGGTTATATTTGGATTGACTAAATGTCGGGAATACTTGATCGGACGTCGATTTGTCATATATACGGATCACAAGCCCTTGGTTCATCTTTTCAGAAAGGACAACAAGGAGCTCATGTTGTCGCCTAGGTTGCAGCGATGGCTATTGCTGGTAGGCAGTTTCGACGTGCAAGTGAAATACCGACGAGGAAGAGAAAATTACTTACCGGATATTCTTTCTAGATGTGGAGCGGGAGAGGATTGCGAAACGAGTAGGTCGAAAGATATGGATGAAGAGGATGAGCACGGGTTGATTAGAGCGATAGTCGGAATATCTAAAGGAGGACCAGTTGCATGGGAACAACTCAAAAATGCTACTTTAAAAGATCGCGAGTTGACGAGAATCAAAGCGTGCATATTGGGTCGGAAGCAATGGCGAGATGGGGACAAGAAGTTCAAGCAAGTGGAGAAAGAGCTAACGATAGTGGACGAGTGTGTGGTACGAGGAAGTCGGGGAGTGGTGCCGTCCAGATTGCGGGAGGCAGTAAAGACAATGATCCATGCTGGACATCAGGGTATGGAACGAATGAAACAATGGGGGCGGGAATACGTATGGTGGCCTGGCATGAATAAAGAAATCGAGAATATGGTGAGAAGTTGTGAAATGTGTAATTCATGGGCAAGTATGCCTCGAAAGGACAAGAAAAGTATTTGGCCTAGGGCTACTCAACCATGGGAAAGAGTACACTTAGACTTTTTCGACTTCGAAAATAAAATATATCTCCTCGTAGTGGACGCTTACTCAAAATGGGTAGAGTATCAAGAAGTAAAGGGGTTAACAACGCAAGTAGTAATTAAGACGTTAAAAGATCTTTGGGCAAAGTTTGGGGTAGCGGAAATAGTCGTGTCGGATGGAGGACCCGCTTTTATAAGTAAACAATTTAAGGTTTTTTGTACTGAAACTGGGGCGAGACACATTTTGGCACCTCCTTACCACCCAAGCTCGAATGGGCAGGCGGAAAGGATGGTGGCGGTGGTAAAGAGTTGGTTGAGGAAGTCGAAATATGGGGGTGGAGAGATTTGGATAGCGATTGCGTATTATAACAATAGTCGAAAGGGAGAGGAATTGTCCCCAGCAGAAAAGTTTTTGGGCCGTAGAACTCGTATTCAGTTGGATTTCTTAAGACCCAAACCGGCGCAGGAGGAAAATTCAATGGATAATCAGTGTGAATTTGTGAATGGTCAGACCGTATGGGCGAGAATTTTTGGAGGTACCCGAAAATGGGAGTCAGGAATAATTATACAGAACATGGGGCATAAAATGGTGAGAGTAAAATTCGTGGACGGAAAGGAAGGAGTTAGACACGCAGAACAGATACGGAAGAGAGTAGAGTCTGAAAGATTGAAATCTAGCCATGATGCGGCGAGGAGAGAGGGATAGATATCTTAGCAATTCTCGAGTTGAAGCACATAGAAAATAATAATACTAATAATAATAATTAACCCAAGATGATAATACCTCAGCAATTCCGAGATTAAATCAAATTTAAAAAAAAAGGGGGATCAATAATAATAATGGTAACCGGTGCTAATAATGTTGGAGGTTAAGGGGTTATATATATATATAAAAAAAAAATTTTCGTGATTCTCGAGTTAAGCAGTTCCGAGATTAAATCAAATTTAATAAAAAAAAATCGATAATAATAATTAACCCAAGATGATAATACCTCAGCAATTCCGAGATTAAATCAAATTTAAAAAAAAAGGGGGATCAATAATAATAATGGTAACCGGTGCTAATAATGTTGGAGGTTAAGGGAATGTCGGGGAGGCATCGGTGCATATATTGGGAGAATTTAACCGTTAGGATAAGTATTTATCGAGAATATGTTAATGAGGATGGGCGACCGATCTCGCCTTTGAATTACCGAAGCATAATAGACCATTCGCCTCCAATACGCCGAAACAGTAGATCGCCCCCGGTCCAAAGGGGAGTGTCCGGAATAATAACGAACAATTTAGATCACTCCGAATTGCCGGAGCCCCGGCACCTCAGCATGCGCTCGAGGAGGAGACGTTCTTGTTACTTGTGTGGTTCGCCTAGTCATTTGCGAATGCGGTGCCCCCGTGGGCCAAATCGTAGGCAAGACTTAAATGATAATAGGGAAACGACGAGCCACAGAAGCCGAAGCCCGGGAAGGAGCGACGCACGCCCAGTTAGGACCATTTTGCCGCCTTTGACGATAGGGGCAATGCCGCAACAAGATCCATCCATAACTGCGATGGGGCGACCGGTGGGGATTATTGAGCCGTTTCGAGAAGAAACGCCGGAGGCGAGTCCCAGGGCCTATTACGCTGAAGAGTGGCCGATGGTTGATTTGTCGGCCTCTGAGATTCAGGAATTGTTGGAGGATGTAATGGGACCAGAATAAATTTTACAAATTTTGTAATAATAAAACAATTTTTTTTTAAAATATCATTTTCCTTAATAGATTTTCGGGGAAAATACGATAAGATATTTTACATCATATATTTTTTTTTATTTATGTTAACATATGTAGAGAATAATAAATAATTACATTTTGATTTTATGTACAAAACCCCCTTGTTTATCTTTGTTAAACAATTTTCTTTTCCTTTGAGAATCTTGATATTTTCTCCATTTTTAGCAATTTTTACAAATAAAATTCAAATTTAATACAAGAGTTTACTCTTCTACCATCTATTAATTTCAATTTTCTAGGAGATATAAGCGAGATTTCTGATTTTGTTTTTAGTAGCAATTTTTTTGTTTTTAGCGAATTATATTCGACGATTTTTTTGTATTTAGCAATTTTATTTTGTTTTTAGCGATTTAGAACGGGAAACCGGTAAAACAGTCTTGGATATGTTTCTAAAATAAAATTTTAAATCGGGATAGGATTAATAAAAAAAATTACTCTAAATGAATCGGTTCAGGTCAGACCTATAAAACGTTTCTAATTCTGACCATAGAATCTGGACGAGGTATTACAAATATTTAGAAAGAAGAGGTATGTTTAGAGAATCATGATTTGCATATTTTTTTGCCACGCGTCCTATAGAAACATCAATGACATATAAAACGAATGACGATTCATTCATTTAAATGTGTATAAATACAAATTATCTAGTTAAATACTATTTTGGTTTCTCATGAAAATAATTTACATTAAAAGTGTTAAAACATTTTTGTTTTATAAAAATTGTTATTATGGGAAACAAAAAGCGTACCACCATCTGATTTCTATTCAACGACTCTTCAAATTTCATTTTTAATGAATGAATAGCCAATATAGATAAGCATTATTATGTCATTGGGGCTTGTAATTGAAATGTATTTCTTATAGCATTTTTTCCCCCTTCCGATAAGTTTATCCGTAATGTTTTTTTTTATCCATTACGTTCACAAAAAGAGGAAAAACATGACTTTAAACTTGATTTGCACCCAAAGGGGTCTATTCCCAACCATTATGATCGAAGAAAACTTTACAAACGGTAGAGGTTTATCACTGCTACACTCCTTCCTTTGCAGCTTCCTCCTGCGACTAGAAGAAAACGAAAAAATCATTTACCTAGACTTCGAAATGAAATTCGACAAGACGCTAACCCCGAATAATAATAAACCATTATTATTAGATTCTTTTTTCGGAAGTTTTGTTGATCGGGGAAAATTGAAAATTTTTAACGGAAACGACTTGATGACAACGGAATCGAATAATGTCGTAAATTTGTTCTACCCAGAAAATGAGGCGCAACAAGGGTTACGAAAGTTTTTCCGATCCGATGAAATTGGTAACGTTCACGCCATATTTATAAACTCCTTCGAATTGCCGGTACTGGAAGATTTCAACAAAACTATCATGCTGTTAAAATACTTGTCCTCTTTAATCTCCGAGGTAAATCTTTATTATTTCTAAGTCCGAAGCTATTTTTTCTTAAAAAAAAAATTCTAATCACCTTGAAAGAATTATTCAACAACTTAGAATAGTTACGCCAAAAATAGATTAAAGTTGAAACTATATTTGGGTAAGGGCTAATTTGGTTTAATCTACAAGCGCGTACCGGAGAAAATCTTTTAACATTAAGGCTTTTAATAGCCATCTAAAAATTGGCTTAAACGGCTAAAAATATAGTAATTACCCAACTATATTTAGCTTAAAATATTAAATTTACCAAAAGAATAAAGTGCTTTCCACGATTGTAGTTTTGGTCGATAAATATATCCTAGACTCACACTCCATCACCCAATTACAACAAATTTTCACGGCGTTTATCAATGTATCCTCAACATCGCCACCCGCTGGCAAAGTTGACGAAGAGAGTTTTACCTGCACGACTCATTTTAAACGACAAGGCAAAAAACCTGGAACGGTTTCTTAAAGAACAAATTTTTCCTTAAAATTTTATATGTACAACTTCATTTCGCTAAAATATATATATTTTTTAAAAAATACATAAAATCATTTTAAGACTACAGAACTTGTAACCTTTAAACCAGGCCTCAAAACTTGGCTTCATTCCGATAACCCCCAAAACCCGTTGAATATAATACCCGTGCGTGCTCAATCTCGACAATCGGCAATACCAGACGTCTCTCCTCTCAACGTCGGTCCAACCACAGAGGCGAAACAACTGGCCTTATTACAGAAAAAAGTACCTTTCAAGCTTATGGCTACCCATTCCGAATCCATTGTTCGCGAACAAATATACCGTACGGGGTTACCCCATAAAATGGTGGCTCGGAGGGAAAGGGTGGAATTGGATATGGAAGAAAGGGAAGAGTTTCACGAAGATGTGGATGAAGACGAACCATTGGACGAGCCCGGAATCGAGGAGGATGATGACGACCTGGACATTTAGATTTAGATAATCTTTAAAAAATTTTTTAGCGGTATATTTAAACAATATGTATATATATACTGTTGCAATTTGTTGATTATAATTTATATCAATAAAAGATATTCGATAATGTAAAATAAAAAACTACAAATTGGAATTCTTGATATATAAGAGGAATAAAATAGTGGTACCCTGATCAGGATAATTTTGTTATTGTAAAAAACGAATAGATAACACTTGCATTGCCGCTGATGGCGATATCCTTCACATAATTTGCTAATCTTTTTAAAAATAAAATTAAAACATAAATATTCACGAATGATAAAGTAAAAGATCTTCACAATTTCTTTTAACCGTAATAAATATGAGTAATCCGCTAAAAAAAATGAAAACTAATACATAAACTTTTATATTTTACGCGTATAATTTTACCTAGAGAAACTCAACACAAATTGCATTTTTTTTTGCTGTCATAATTATATGAAAAAAAATGTTCAGGGATTACAGGTAAGTATCTTACTTTGAAGGAAAGGGAGGGAGTGGGGTTAAAAGAAAATAAAAATATTGCATAAATTTTTTTTGACATTAAAATCCCATTTTGATAAAATTTGAAGAATTTTATCAGAGGCTAAACCTCATTTATCTACTAGAAAAATTTACCTTAACAAAAACATTTGTTTTAATTTTTAAAATATAATTTAATGGTGTTTAAAAGATGGGCAAAGACATCATTCAACATAGGAAAATAAATATTAATAACGCATATCCTATATTTCTTTCTTATCGGGTTAGAAATTATTATTTGAACTTATTTTTGCATATAAATTCATAGCCTCATGTTGATTAATTAATTATTTTTTTCTTCAAAAAATTTATGAAGGCTTATCAAGATACAGTAAGTAAGGTATATCTTCTGACTCTTAAAATTGGTTTGTTAGTTTTTTAAAACATTTTGAAAAAAATAAATGGAATACTTAATAAATAAATCGACAAATTTTATGGTTATAAACAAATATATAAAAATTTTAAATCCTTTTATTCATTAAATAATTATAAATGGTAGTATAATAATAAATATAGTATATTATAATAAATGTAAAGGGCAAATGCTACCCCTAACCAACAACAAATATATTTAGTGATATAAATTAAGGTATAAATAATATATCAATGTGGCATCATATTATTGCCCGCAGAAAAATCACAGATTTATTTAATTATATTTAAATTAATAACAAATATAAATCCTATAAAACATCAGGAATCATTTATTAAAGAATGTAATAATTTTTTTAAAGCCCCTATAAGTTTCGCTAACAAAAATATATAAATTTATTTTTTCTTATATACGACTACAAACAGTATTCAATATTAGCTAAGGGGTAAACGAAAAATCCGTAAGAATAGGCTGAAAGAATTATGTCCAAGTTAACTCTCGTTTTCACGTCGTTTTTGATAATTTTTGGTTTTAATGTCGGCAAAAAGCCTTTCCTAGATATCCTCAAAGTTTTTCCGTTGAGGGAAGAAACGCGAGATAATAAATCTTTAACATCTGAAGTAGACGAAGTGAGCCCCGGCGTTAACAGGTATTGATGAAGTTCTGAACCAAGGTAGATTGCGGTAGACAATCGATCCGTTTTATTGAGTTGGCCTAGAAAATGATGAATTTTTTTCTCTCGATGTAAATGTGTAAAACAAAATATGACCACCGCCTCATTTATAATAAGCGTCATTTGTTCAAACTATGCGAAATTATTCTCTCGGTAAATTTAAAAAGCAAGCCAATAATAGGTATATTATAATTTATAAATACACAACGAAATGAAATCGCCGGCAGCTGTTTACTTATATTATATATCAAAATGTATTATAAGATATGGCGAATCAGCTGTGATTTCATTAACGATCAATTTCGCATCGCTTGAGCAAATAGAGCTTATTATGAATGCAGCGTACGCTTTTAAATGGTAAAATACATTTAGCATTGCAAATCAGTGCATATATTCGTTTAAGGTGTATGATCACATTTGAGTTGGTTAACCATCTTTGTAATATTTAATAATTCTAAATTTTAAAAAATCTGAAATGGGTGGATAAATATAGTAATTTTAAAAAAAAATGATCAGTACCGCACCGAAAAAATGCACCCTATTAATATTTAAATCATAAATTAATTTTTTTAAATTGCTCTTTATATGTTTGTCTTGTTTAGATTTTTTTTATAGACAAATAATCCATGTTAATTTCTCGCCAAAAACTTAATAAATTAAATGTGAGATTTTCTTTAAAACAAATCTTTCCCATTTTTTCTTTTAGTTTGGTTATTTTGAATAGCAATATTTATCATACTACTTCACAAATTAATGCTCAGCCATCCATATTTTATTTCACGCTTTAATTTTCAAAATACCCAAAAATGTATTTTATTAAGGGGCGTTACTAACCTCTATAATCTCACGGGGCTCAAAAAATTTTTTTTAAAATCATTTCCAAAATTACCTGTTAACATCAAAATAAAATTCAAAATTTTGAGAGAGCCTTTCAAATTTTTCAGTGAGCTTGAGCCCCTTCCCCCCCCCTTCCCCTACGGTGACGCTACTGATATTTATTTAGTAACGCTAATTCAAATTATTTGCTTTATATAATATCTAAATATAGTAACGTACACTGTTTACTTAAAAAGGAATACATACATCTAGTGTTGTTAAACGGTTCGATTTAAGCCGATTTTTAAAAACGGCTAACCAGAGTTGTTAAACGCTATTTTTAAAAGTAGCCCACTACCGCTATAGCTATTTGTCAAAAAAAAGTAGCGCGCTACCGCTTTCGCTATTTGTCAAAAAAAGTAGCGCGCTATTAGCTACTTTTAGGCTACTTTTTATAAAAAAAATTTTAGAAACAAATGAAACAATTTTTTTTTATTTTTTTTTTGCATATAATGTAAATGTATAATAAATAATATATAAAAATCAACATTTATAAATATAAAAATATAGTTAGTTTAGATTATAAAAAAATAAGCAATATAAATAAATATTTATTTTAATTTGTTGCATTTTAATAATAATATTATTTCAATATTATCATCGCCGAGTCTAGAGCGACTATCAGAAAGTATAAGCTTTGCTTTACTAAATAATCTCTCGACACTAGCACTTGAGGGCAAGGAAGCTCTAAAAATATTTAATCAGATCAATTTATAAATATAAATAAGTTTTTACCTTCTGTTATGTGTCCAACTATCTACCGGTGTACATACATAAGATATATCTGATAACTCTACTAATAGAGCATCTTTCATCACTTTGAAGTTGTCGGCTATTTTATTCATAAGTGTCTGGCGACATAAAACTGTTGTGCCAGGGGATAAAGTTTTAATCATCATAGTAAATGATGGATTATCAACAAAGGACAATGGCTGAACTGTGTCAATAATAAAATCAACAATTACTTTATCAGTTAATTTTGAAATATTGGCATGTTTATTATCAGTTAATTTGGTTTGGATAGTATTTGTCTTTTTGAATGAAGATTCTCCTATACCAAATTTTTTTATATGTTTCTCTATTTCCTTATAGCAATTGGCGTGAACAGTCTAATAAAATAAATAATATTATAATGTAAAAATAACAATTTCCTTTAGGTGTTTCTTCAGGTTATAGCTACTCGATTTATTTGATGATATATTTTTTTTACATTTTAAGCACAGGAATTTGAATCCAGATTTTGTTTTAATATTTATTTTAAAAAATTTTTCAAATCTAGGGAATGGGAAATCGTTATTAGAGCTATTAAGTACATTTTCTTCCATTGAATCTTCCATGTCTGAATCACTTTCAAGAATTTGGATATCCATGGGCGATGCCATTTTAGATTATTAACACAGATTGAAAATATATTTAAATTTCCAAATTAAATAATAAATTATAAAAATTATAATTAATTATGATATTATATTTAAATTTTCATGTTTATACTTACATTCATTATATTTTTTAAAAGTAGCGAAGTAGCGCGCTAAAAAATTAAATAATTTTAAAAAAAGTAGCGGCTATTAGCTATAGCTACCAAAAAAGATAGCGCGCTAAGTAGCGCGCTACAAGTAGCGAGCTACTTTAACAACTCTGCGGCTAACTCAATATTTTATGCAGAATAATATTACGCAAGCTTGAAGATTTTGCTCATAGATGGCACAAAGGTCAAGACATATATTATCGAAATCTCGAGGCTTAGGCAATATTTTTCTGGCTAAAATATTGAGTTAGCAGTTTTTAAAAATCGCCTAAAACATACATTGAAGTCCGCCCTTTAAAGGCATTTAGATTAAATTTGAAAGGCATTTCGAAGTATTTGGCTGAAATGTCTTTGAGCTAAAGCTGACTTTTGTGTATGTATACCTTTAATAAATGAATCATCAAAATTTTAAAATATATGTTATATATATGTGTATACCGTAATTTTCGAAAATCATCTGTCTATTAAAGCTTATCGTAATTTCCCTATCGTTTAGATTCATGGCATAGAAAACGATCCCACCAGGATCTTGTTTCGAGCAATGGGCATATATTCTAACAGCGTTAGATTTTGGAGCATCTTAAAATCATTTTATATTTTAAAATTTAAACAATGTAATGCCCCTATGTTTGACAGTCAATCGGACCGGTTTAAATAGCCTCGCTAACAAAAAAAAGAAATAGTCCGCTGCATTCACATCGAATTTATAAAAACCAAAATTGAATCTCAATTATTTTATCTGTCAAAGGGTGAATCGGTTTTGGTCGACTATAACTATTCGACACAATATAACAATATAAATGTTTAGATGTTGTGGACCGACATAGATATGCCAATTAATATAATAGATTTGGGGTCGCAAACCACATAAAACCTTGATTGTAAGCGTCAAATCCTCCGCTTTCAAAATTATGTCTGTAGATATCTAGAAATTGGAGAGGGATGACCTTGGCCCCTACCAATTGATTGAACAAAACGGCTATCCAGTAGTCTGGATTCGGTTTCAAATCCAATCCTATGAGGGAGTAATGACCATAGTATAAATCTTGCCTGATAAAAACTTTGACATTGTTTAACGCGCACAAGCCTATCTTGTCTAAAAACATGAACCCAGCAATGTACCTTTTAATAATAATAATAGTAATAAAAAATAGAATTTTAAATGTAACGAATTTTAGGTCTACTACCAAACTTGTTTATACTTATTTAATTTTTTTCTTTATACTATGTTAGCTTTCAATGTGCTTATGATTTTGCTGGAATATCAATTTTTTATATAAGTTACTTAAAAGCTAACGGTAAGTCTGAAATGTATAAATTAGGTATTTTAAACTAGCCGAAATACATTTTCATAGATTTAAATTTATATTAAAAATGAATAAAAAAAATGATCTAAAGTTAATAAAATAACACATAGCAGAAAAAACACATTAAACGCTAACAGTTACACTAAGAAATTACTCTATATATTGATGGGAATAGGATGAGGCATGTCAAATTTTACAAATAAAAACTTTACTGTAAAAAAAAGCGAAATAAGGTAATCAAGAATAGTGATCCGAAATCGCTCCATTTGAGCCAATTTTTTTAAAAACGGCTAACTCAGTATTTTATCCAGAAAAATATTAAGCAAGTCTGAAGATTTTGCTCATAGACGGCACTAACGTTTGGACATCCATTAGTCAAATCTTGAGGCTTAGAAAATATTTTTCTGGCGAAAATATTGGGCTCAAATGGAGGGAATTTGCAACACTAATCAAGATAGCATAGTTGTAAAAAATATATAAGGTTTAGGGGAATTAAAAACAAAAAAAAAATGAAGTTTGGAGATGTAGTACATAATGAAAAGATATATTATCAAATTATGTGTTTGCTAATGTGGTGTCATAATTGCGAAATGATAACATAACATTATATATTTTTTTGTTATTAATTAAAACATCTAAGGATTTTTTTTTAAAAAAAACATTGAAATTAGATAATTTTTCACAATAATTTACGAAATGAAAAAATTGTTCAATTCTATTTATTTTTTTTGCTGGTAATCCATAAATAAGGGTTTTTTGGAGCTTGGGGTTAAAAAGACCATATCTGTTTATCCGTGTAACTTTTTTTTGATTTGTTTTGGAATATTATGCATGCACTTTTTTATACAGAATTTATTAATCAAAAATATATTTAATATATGAATCTTAGATAAACATGATGTATCAGTGAGTTAATCAATATTTTTTTATATCATTTTATGGTATTTAATAACATGTGTCAGTTTTAAGAATATTTTTAACTCAATTGGCAAAAGCTTTCATAAAATTATAAAATAACATTAAATTATTAAAATAACATTAAATTATTAAAATAACAATTAAAATCATTAACTTATAGTTTATTTAAAATATTTTTTTAAAAAACTATAAAATAATATATAGTGTTTCTAAAGGGGTTTTGAGGTTACTCCATCTATTCTCTCGCGTGATTTTTTTTCATCCGTGCAATGAAGGGTTAGAATAAAGACTATAATTGAAAAATTTAGAAGAAAAAAAAATTTATAAAAAGATGGTTGAAAAACCAAAATTATTTTTTATAAAAATATAACATAGTCAAAAGCTTACAATAAGAGGACCTAAAGACCTCCATAGTGCACCCCCCCCCCCCACTAAAAAATTCTAGCTATGCCTAGAAAGAACAGATATATCCATAGATAAGAGCGAGTAAATATTTTTTTATTCTAACCAGATCGGATTAAGAAAAAAAATTCTACGTTTAATTTGAGCCGAATTTAAGAACTCGGGAAAAAATTTTTAAATTTTTATTTCTTTAATGCTTCTCATTAAATATTATTTATCAAATAAAACGCTAAGATTATCATATTTTCCTATAGCTTTGTAATTTTACGATTTCCTTGAAAAAAAATCGTGCGTTTTCCTTATTCCCATATTAATTTTTCGGGTCAGACTTAAACCAGAATCCGATTATATGATAATTAAGGTAATGCAAAAGAAGCATAAAAAACTGGGATTTTGTTTTTTTAAAATATAAATAAATCGAAAAAAACAGAAATAAACTAAACTTTAAATATTATTATTTTTTTTAAAAAAATGAGGTTATAAATAATTATAAAGAAAATAAATAAAAAGAAAAGGTAAACCCCATTAACAAAATGAATTAATTATAAATGATTATGCGTGATAATCAAAATTTTGTAAATGTCCTAGTAGTCTAAATTTACAATATTTTTTTTATATAACTGTCAATCAATAATGATGCTTCTTGTTGATTGGTGGGAGAAGAAATAATAATTTTTCTTAATTAAAAAGATAATTACTTCTTAATTTTTGTTAAAAAAAAATTTATACTGTTAATAATGTTGATGAATAAAAATTGATTTGTTAATATTTGAAATTTAAAATATTTAGTTGAAGTAAAAATAAGATATTAGTTAATTTTTGTAGTTTTGTATTATTGTGTTGGTCTTTAGTAACATTGCTAAATTATATTTAAGATGTGCTTGTGATAATGAAAAGCTAGCAAAAAGATACTTTCCTAGGGATTGTAGAACTAATAAAAAAAACTTTAAAAAAGAGTTTAAAAATCCATAAACAAAAGTGTTTACTCACATAAAATGTAAACAAACCTATCAGTTATGTTGGGAGCTCCGCTGCTCCAAGCCGAGCTTCCCTCGCCTAACCAAACCTGCAAATCTGGCAAAGGGCCATCTTTGACGACTTGATTAACCGAAACAATTTTGGGTTTCAATGTATCTAATATGTCGGGATCGATGAATTGTTCGGCTTTAGCTTTCGGACCACTTATGTAATAATGGTGCCAAGAGACCCTGTCCAATATGCTCGATTTATTTTTAATTGGTTCAATTTGGGCCAATCGATCTAAAAATCTGATTAGGTAGGATTGAGAATCTCGAGTGTTATTTATTCTGTCCTTGGTTTGATAAAAAAAAAATTATTATTTTATAACAAGAAAATATAATTGGTGAAATGAAAATAGTGTGTCTACTTCTAATTTTTATAAAATTTAATGCTTATTCTTATATTTTAAGTTCCATGAACCTCAGGTAATCAATAAAAAAAAACAGAAAAATATGAATATTAAATAAAAACCTAACAATTTCCTAAGTCAAATAAAAAAGTTATGACTTAAAAAAGTTTTTTTTAGGGTAACACTTTTGGTATCTATAAATATAATATATTATTTCTTACTAAATCAGGCCCAATTATCATTACGGGTTTGTAAGTTTGGTTATTTGAATTTGACGATGAATTTGTTAAATCTTTGTAAAAATATTTTTTTTGAATAGATTATTTATAGTTGATTTTACAGAAATAAATAAATAATTTGACTAATTAGTTAGTACAAAAAAATTATATAAAAATATGGCAATGACAAGGAAGGGGCTGAGAAAATTAAATATAAAGAAGAAAAATAAGTTTGAAAATTAACTAATTACATTAAAAGTTACCTTATAATTTTTTTTACAAAACTTAAAAAATTATTCATCCTTTTATTATAAAAAAATATTTTGCGATTTACAAATTTTAATTAAGGAATTTAAATGAAATAATATCAGAGACCTACAGAGGTACCATTTGCACGGCCCAACCTGGATTTTTTCAAACAAAAATTTCAGCTCGCTCGGGTTTTATATATTCAGTCCCGACCCGAATATTTTTTAAATATGTTACATTTAATTTTAATTCTTATAGCTAATAATGACAATTTAAAATATGATATATTAAAAAAATTTAAAATACAACCCAGCTCGTATATCCAGGTTCGACCTGCATGGTCTCTGAATAATATAATTACATTGTGAACCGGAAAAATAATTCTTTATAAAATCTAGCCATAATAATATTATTTTAAATATTTTATTAACAATAAAATATTTTTAATGTTGGTAGCTAAATAGGGTTGTGCTAGGCTTTCTCCAAAAATAAGCTTCCTTACACTAAACAAATTTTCTACAGCACTTAAAGTAAATAAGACATTATATTTAATAAACAGTCATTTAAGACTGAGAAATCGTTATATAAAGATAGTGATATGCCATAATAGATATTCAACCTGTTATAAAAAAGTAACTAGTTAAATTTTGGCTACTTTTGTTGTTGAATTTCAAAAATTTTAACAAGTTACAGTTACATTTTTCAAAGGTAATTTAACAATACTAGTTAGAAAGAAACAATGAAGTTTTAACATTATATTTAAAAATGATAAATAATTTCCATTAAATATGAGTTTTTCTTTTGTAGTTTCAAACTTGAAATAACAATTAATATAAAAAATATATATTATTTTTTTAAGCCCTACCCAGTGGTCTCTACCATGACAGTAATAAGAGAAATGATACTCAGTAAAATAGCATAAAATTTATAATTTAAAAAAAATAATGGTGTTATTGTCCTTTTCAAGGGGTACAAAGAGAAAATAACACAATATTGTTTTTGTTTATTTAGATGTAATGCACCAATATTGGGAATCAAGCCAATACTGATTGTTATTTTTTCTTCTGTTACTAGGCTTTTACTAAATTATTCAACCTATGCACAAGAGAGTTAATAATTTATTTATTAGATCTAAGCCAGGTCTAAGGTGGGTAAATAAAAAAAATAGGATTAATATCGATGAAAAAAATTTGGACACTGTACAAGTATGTAATAATAGGTAAAATTACTATCATTTTGCATAATTAATGTTCTCAATGTTTTAAAATCATTTGCCAGATCTTCAGGTGTTATCCAGGTTTTAAAAACATTTGGATATTCTCCTGGTTCGTTTCCTAATTCAAGGTGAAAATGATAATTTTGGCTTTGGGAATATTTCAATAATTTTAGAGCATTTGTGGGATCCCATAATTTTCCATTTTCTTTTCTAATCATAGCATTTAATCCAAAAATAAATTCCCATTGGGGACCTAAAGCTATGATAAAATTGTTAATCATATCCCAAAGTTTTTGATGTAAAGGAATGGATGTAGAAAGATTATTAAAATTAGTGGTTTGTTTATCATTACACTCATCAAAATTTATTGAATTACAAGTTATATCATTATTTTTAATGTATTCTATTTGAATTTGTTTTTCATAATCTAAGGATTTCTGATCAAATGTATTGTTAAATTTATCTAAAATAAATTCTATCATATCTGCAGCTGTACCACCCATCCTCAAATATGATGGTCCCAAATTTTTTGCCATATTTATAAATTTTTCAGATTGAAATATGTAAAATTGATCTTTTAATGGTATTAACTCTGCATCTAATGTAATTCCCAGAAATTTGTTATCTGTGATTATATTCATGAAATCTCTTGAATTATCTATGCTAAACAAATATACGGGATTCGTAATATTTATGTTGATGAAATCGCTATAAACTATAAAATGTAAAAATAGTAATAAGCTTGAACATAAATTCTTATAGAACATTTGAAATTTTTTACACATGTGAAACAGCTGATAACCTAACCTCAACAAAAATACATATCAACCGTCTTTTCAATTTCACCTTACTTCAAGATTAAAAGAGGTGTAAAACAAGGCTGTGTACTATCACCTATTTTGTTCAATATAATCATAAACAAAATTATAAAGGAAATCACGAGCACCATGAACCTAGTTGATATATCATCAAACAATAATAATATCAATCACCTAAGAATCATCTCATACGCAGATGATCTAGTTTTAAACCAAATCAAGAGATGAGACAATAGACTTACTTACAAGTCTATGCTTTCATAGCAACAAAGTAGGTTTAACCATCAACTTTAATAAAACTTTTATTATGCCATCCCCAGAGGCGTCTATAAATAACTTAACATTTGAGGGAAATGAAATTAAAATAGTTAACAATTTTAAATATCTTGGCGTACTTATCGATAATAAAGGAAATATCAGCGGTGAAATCGAAGCCCGACTAAAAAACGCCAAAATAACCTTTATGAAATATTACAAACTATGGACAGCAAGAGAGTTCTCAGTCAAAACGAGGCTCCGAATTTTTAACGCCACAGTCATTCCAGTCCTCCTCTACGGCAGCGACACTTGGGAAATAAATAAATCTCAGACAAAGAAAATACAAGTTTTCGTAAACCGCTGTCTGCGCCAGCTCAACGGTATTTTCTATCCAAGAATAATTTCGAATGCCAGCCTATGGCGAATCTCAAAAAACGTCCCGATCGAGACTACTCTCAAAAAAAGGCACATTCAACTCTTTGGTCACACCATCAGAAACTTCAGACAAAACATAGTCCATGAAGCTATAATCTGGCTCGAGTCTCATGAAGGTAAAACATACGGTAAATACAAGTCATATTGGCTATACAGAACGATAAAAGAAATCATAAGCCTAAATCTGACGATGGAACAATTCATACGTCTAAACAATAATAAAAGCTCAATAAAAAAGCTTCTAAAAATCAAATCAGGCTACCTGCACTCTCCAAATCTCTCAGCCCCCCCTGCAGCATAAGCACCACTTTCCTCCCGCCATGGTAAATATACATTTATTTATTTGTTTATAAAACTCTTCATGTACCTAACCTTGATATAATTATCCAAAATATACTTAACTCACTAATCTAATATTCTTAAATAGTAAGGCAGATTTATTTAAAAAATATATCATATTTATATTAAATAAACAAATTCAATATAGACCATAAACTTAAAATTTACCAATACCCCTCCCTATAATTTACATTTTACTTAATCGGGTACGGGCTTTTCTCTCTCTTCTTATTTCCCGTAGGCGTTTAAGCAAGTGGTTTCGCTTCTTGCGCGCACAGGTAACTGCAGCCTGCCCAAGAACTGTGGATGGGCTCATCTCATAGGTTACCCCCAAATTTCTTAACCCAATTAGATGGGATGAGATAGTCCAAGCGTAGCTCTGCTGTTTCATATAGCGATAAAGGGTAATTGCGCTTATTATGACGTATGACGTCTTATTAATTTTTAAAGTTATCTTAACTATTGGCTAAATTTCTCTTAAGCATAAAATTTAAATACTCAAATATCATAAGCTTATTGCTCAATTTATATGCTTTTATAAATATTATATTAAGATTCCTTTAAAATAATTTGGGTTCCTTTATTTATAACTAAGTCTGGCAATAACTATAGCTCCTATATGAAAAAATGATCCATAAGATATGAATTATATTTATATAATGTTTTTTAAAGATGTAGGTCATACCAGATATTACATGAACAAACTATTGTAAATGGATTATAAATAATTTTGTCTAGTTCATGATGTGTGTTATTCAGTAAAGTTCACTCTACCTTTTATGCAATAAATTGTATTGCATTTGTTATTTATTTTTAAATTTAATATTTATAAAATTGTTTTGCATTTATTAAAATTTTTCATTATTGGTTAATTTGTTTTACATTTAATATTATATTTTCTTAATTTGTGTATTTATTTAATGGTATGTATATGAAAAGCTTCATTGTTTGTTTTTATTATATATATTTTTTTACCATGAAAATGTAATTCCTCACATTAATTTATTATTGATATACAATTATGATACATTAAAAATTTAAGATATTTGCAAAAGTCATAGAAGTTTATTATATTTTAATTTTAATAAATGATTTATTGTTAAGAATATAGAAAGTGAAGTAATTTATAATATTAGTTTATGAGGCATTGTTATCAATAAAACTTAAAGCTAAAAAATGAGATTATTAGATAGATACCTATTTATCAAATATCATTAGTTTCACTGTTGATTGATATATTTTTTATTTAACTTAAATTGTATAGCCTTAAAATATATATTTAGTTTAAATTGTTTTTTTATAATACATATATATATATGTTATAAATGAGATTTATATTATATATTATCAATGTTATAAATGTCATACATATTTTATCAATGTTATAAATGTCATAGATACAAATCAATTATATTAATATATTTATCAGGTGATTGCCAGTCAATAAAGCCATCCATATTTGTGTATCGATGATTTTAATATGAACAAAGAAGACAAAAATAAAGTAATTATGAATAAAGAAGAAAAAATTGATAACATTATGATCAAATTTGATAACTTCGACAATCAAAATAACTTTGCTGATTACATTGAATATATTGATGATATGTTGGAGATAAGAGGTATATTAATAAATAATGAAACCAAAAAAAAATATTATTTGCGTATATGAGTATTAGTAATTTAGCAGAAATGAGGTCCTTTGTTTATCCAAAAATATTGAAAGATCTTAATTATGAAGAGATTATTGAAGTGGGTAAAAAAGTTTTTAAGCCTATTTCAACATTATTTAGCTCGAGAATTAAATTTATTCGGATAGAAAGAGGGGTTGGTGAATCAGTTGCGGAGTTTGCAGCTCGACTTAAAAATTTGGCTCAAGAATGTCAATTTGAATCTGACCTAGATGGGAGATTGAGGGATCAGATGGTGGCTGGAATCAAAATGGGTGCATTGGAGAAAGATATTCGCACTAGATTTCCAGATGGAATAAATGACTTGGGAGAAAGGGTGAGTTTTCAACAGGTTTTAAATATGGCTTTGGCAATGGAAAGGGATGATGGTAAAAAAAGTCAATAAACCTAAGGAGCAGATAGAGAATAATCAAGAAAATTTTTCGAATCAAAAGTACTCATATAATAATAATAACAAAGAAAAGGGTAATTTTAGTTATTACAATAACAATAATAATAATTTTAAGTTTAGAGATAACAATAAATTTAACAATAATGATATGTATAAGTTTAATAAATGCTCAAAATGTGGAAGAACTCATCCCCCTTTTCAATGTTTTCAAGGGTGAAATGTTATAATTGCCAAGGTAAGGCATTATGCTAAATATTGTAAGGGACAGAAGTTACATGCTATGCATATAGATGACAATGATTCATCAGATTCAATTAATAATATTTCTTAAATTGGTAGAAATAGTGCAAAGATATTTGTTTGGATAAATGGAGTACCTATAGAATTTGACTATGATACGGGGGCACAGGTATCGGTGATTGGGAAACAATATTGGGATGAAATTGGCCGACCCAAACTCGGACCAACCAAACCTTTATCAGTATATGGTAACCAACCGCTAGATGTGCTTGGTGAAACTATGGTGAGGGTTCGTCTTGGAAAGATAAGCAGATCACTACCGATTGTGGTGACCCGTTCAAATGACATTCCATTATTTGGACTACCATGGATACTGGCATTTAATATGTTTATTCCACGACAAGTGACTATACGTAGTATCACAAATAAAAAGGTTAAGACAACCAATAAACAAATTGCTGGCATGACAACAGAATTTTTTAGTGTTTTTGATGACAAGCCTGGACGGGTGAATGATATAGAAGTTAGCATACATTTGAGTAAGGCTGCAAGGCCGAAATCATGGCCAGCTCGTAGAGTACCTTTTCTATTACGAAAACCAATTGAAATGGAACTCGATAGATTGGTTAAATCAGAAATATTGAAGGCGATTGATCCAACACAAAAACGGTTGACATGGGCCACTCCAACGGTAAACGTACGAAAAACAAATGGAGAAATCAGGATTTGTGCGGATTTTAAGGTGACATTAAACCCATATATTTTGTACGATTATCATATTATACCAACGGTGGATGATCTTTTAACCAAATTAAAAAATGGATTGAAATTTACGGTAATAGATTTGAAAGATGCATATTAACAATTACCAATAAAAGAAAGTTTAAAAGAATACTTAACCATATCGACCCACATTGGTTATTTCCAATATCAATGTATGCCTTTTGGTCTTTCTAGTGCGCCGACCATATTTCAAAGATATATGGACAATTTATTACAAGACTGCCAAATGACCGGAGTATATCTTAACGATATTATCATAACGGGGAAAAATGATGTAGAACATTTGAATAACGTAAAAAAGTACTAATGAAACTAAAACAGGTGGGTATGAAGGCAAAATGGGCCAAAATACGTTTTTTAAATGAATCCGTTTCTTTTTTGTGTTTCGTAATAGACAAATATGGAATATATCCAGCGAAATAAAAAATAGATGCTATTCGAAGGATACCAACTCCTAATAATATACACCAATTACAATCTTTTTTAGGACTTGTGAATTATCACGAGAGATTTTAGCCACATCTACATGGAATTGCCGCTCGTCGGCATAAATTAACAAGCATTAAATCTTGCTGGGGTTGGTCGGACAAAGAACAAGAGGTATTTGATAAAATAAAACAGCTTTTGTCAACAAATAAAACGCTAATTCCATATTCGCCAAACTTGCCAATTACATTGGAATGTGACGCTTCCAACACTGGTTTTGGAGCTGTGTTATGTCATTTAGTAAAAAAAGATATTAGTAGATCAATCGCATTTGCCTCGCGAACACTTCTAGAGTCAGAGAAAAATTATGCACCAATAGAAAAAGAGGCACGAGCACTTTTGTTTGGGATGGAAAAATTTCATACATTCATTTTTGGTCGAAAATTTTTATTACGAACAGATCACAAACCTTTGGAAAAATTATTTGGTGATAAACGGGAACTACCATAAATATCCAATAGTCGATTAACGCGCTGAGCTTTGAAAATGTCCGCATATGATTTTGATATTGAATATGTTCCTGGAAAAGAAAATAAAGTAGCTGATACATTATCTAGACTGCCAATAGATGGCATAAAATCAAATAATGATCAATAAAACGCGTTAAAAATTAGAGCTATAAATTTGAAGATATAAATATTAGTCAAGTTGAACTCCAAAAGGAAACAAGGAATGATAGCTTGTTTAAAAAAGTAGTTAAAAACATTGAGCATGGATGGGTGGATTTTGATGCGGAAAAAAATACAGAGTTAGTTTGTTTTTATAATCGTAGAGAGGAATTGTCAGTAGATCATGATGTTGAATGGAATGAGAGGTTGGTAATTCCAACCATTTTGAGGAAATCAATTTTAACGATTATACACAGAGGGCATCCAGGAATAAATGCTATGAAATCAATTTTTAGAATGTATTGCTGGTGGCCGAATTGCGATAAAGATTTTGAACAATATGTTCGTCAATGTATGCCTTGTCAAAGTAATCGGTTGAATATTCTGGAGGTTCCTTTATATTCGTGGAACATATCTAATATACCATGGGAACGAATTCATTTGGATTTCGCAGGGCCTATTGATTCGTATTGATGGTTAGTTGGAGTTGATGCACATACTAAATGGGTCGAGGTTGAGTTAATGAGAGAGACCACGTCCACGACAATGATCAGGGTTTTAAGGAAATGGTTCGCACGGTTTGGAACACCTAGACAAATCGTATCAGATAATGGACCTCAATTTATTTCTGGAGAATTTCGAAAATTTTGTTTCGAGAAAAATATTAAATTGATACATACAACACCGTACCATCCAAAAACGAACGGTTTAGCGGAAAGAACGATACGAACCCTCAAGAGTCGATATTTTGCAACTAGGAAAGACATCAGGAAGCCCGAGGAAGCCATGGGAGAAGTTTTGCTAGCATATAGAATGGGTGAGCATTAATCAACTGCACGTTCACCGGCTAAGTTATTATTGGGGCGAAATTTAAAAACGGGATTGAATTGGTTACGTCCTAATGTTAGTTATGAAATGGAACGATCGAATACGACAAAAAGTAGCGCATGATGAACATAGTCATATGAGAGAATTTGAGATTGCACAACCGGTATGGGTGCATAATGAAATAAGTTCAGGTTGGAGAGAAGGAGTTATAAAATCCAGAACTGGCAGATATTCTTATTTGGTAGAAAGCAAGGATAGAATGGTACAAAAGCATGCGGATCAACTTAGAAAAAGGGAGGTAGCTAAAGAAATGGAGAAGTCTGGGCCAGGGAAAGAAAATGGAGAAAATATGGAGTCAGAGAGATAAGAGGAAAATATAAAAAATAAAGAGTCGGATATAGTTGAGATTTTAGAAAATGTGGAAGATAACGGAAAACTAGAAACGCGGAAATCACAAAGAGCCAGGAAACCTACAAATCGGCTGATTGAGGAATTGTAAGAACATATGTGTGGGGATATGTTATAAATGAGATTTATATTATATATTATCAATGTTATAAATGTCATACATATATTATCAATGTTATAAATGTCATAGATACAAATCAATTATATTAATATATTTATCAGGTGATTGCCAGTCAATAAAGCTATCCATATTTGTGTATGCTTAATTAGTATAATATATATCTTATTTTATATTTATTTTAGTTTCATTTTAGTTTTAGAATAAAATAATTATAATTTAAACCCGTTTTTCTTACCATCGTTATTGTTATATAACATGGTGCCCCGGAATGATAACTCACAATGATATATAAATAAATCTCATATATATTGTGCATATGCCGATAAATGATATACACACAAAATTATGACATGGATGATTCAACTGGGAAGGATAGACGAATCAATCATGGATATGAGTTGTTATAAATGGAAACGATTACTAAAATTGGGTATATGAACATACAAGAACAAAATGATAGTTAGACAATAGGTTATGAATTCTATAGAATAAAACCAATGACGATTTATAAATATTCTAAATCCAAGTGAAAAAAAAATAACAAAAAAAGTAATTATAAAATTCCAATATAACTTAATAAAATAATTTAATAAAAAATTTAAATATAAATCAGTCATAATGGACATATATGAATACTTAAATAACCTTAGAAATATTTACTTAATAATGAATTAACATTTCTTGATGACCTACTCATTGATATTTTTCGTATTTTTGATTTCTGGAATAATGACCAAAAGTGGGATTTAACTAAATTGCCTAAAGATAAATTCTTAGCTACAATTAAAAAATATTACGTAAATAGGCCGTATTTAATTCAATTCCCAGATCATTATAGATTACATATTGACAAAATTCAGTCTAAAAAAAATTAAAATACTAGTGACATAGGTTATCATAATAATAATATATTAATTATAACAAAAGAAATTATAATGATTATAAATCTAATGAGCATTTTAAAAACAACTTTGGACGAAACTTTGTTAAAAGATATGATATATTAATTATAATAAAAATTGCAACAATAATAATTTTAGATATTATGAAAATTGTAATTGTAGAGACTACAAAAATTTCAACTTTAAATGTCATAACTGTGAATCCCATGCTAAGAAAAATAAATTAGACAATAAATATGATAAAGAAACATATTATAATAAAAGAAATTATAAATCTCTTAGCAATGAAAAATTGAAAAATATTGAATTAAAACCAAATATTCAAAATGAAAGAGATTCTTATAAACTAAAAGTGATAAATTATATAAATTTGAAATATTAGTGATTATAGAAAAAAAGGAAATAAACATTATAGAAAACAATTAAATAAAGATTAAAGAAAATAATAAAAAAAACTTTTACTATATGCGATAAAAAAAATGAGACTTATAAATTTGAAGACAATTTAAAGTATCACTAAGAGAAGTCATATAAAAACTAATCGTCTTCATTCTAGAATAATAGGGGAGACCGGGGTAAAGCGATTGACGGGGTAACAATATTAACGCAAATAACTTTTTAACCATCGAGTATAAAGACCTTAAATTTGGTGTGAAGATGTATTTTTATATCTAATTTCATACCTATGTTCATCTTTTAAAAAACTTACCTGGTTTTATATATTTTGTCAAAAAACTGTTTTTTACCCAAAAAATATAAAAATCATTCTCTAGTATATTTTGCTTTTAGTAAAATTTACATATCCTCAGGATTCAAAATTTGGCACACATGTTCCTTAATGTATTAGCTATAAAATAAAATTTATCTGACATCTTTAGCTATAAAAGAAGTCACGCAATAACGATATTTATAATATATGTCACCTAGGGGTAAAGCTGTTATGGGTAAAACGGTTAAAATAAAAAATTATTCACATTAATTTTTCATTAATTCATTTATTATAATTTTTATTGTATCAATCAAATAATGAGAAATTATAAAAGAAAAACCATATACAGAGATGTAAATATAATAAATGAAGCCATAAAATATAAAATAACAAATAATACTTCATTAAATTTGTCTGCTAAAAAATTTAACATACCTTATACAACGTTGAGAAGGAGATGTAAAATTGGTATTAAAAGTTCAGATCATCATAAACAAATATTTACAAATGAAGAAGAATCTAGATTGTGTGACTACATATTAGAAGCAAGTAGGTCATTTATGGGATTAACGCTTAAACAAGTAATTAAATTATATTGTTTGTATTATATTGTATTTCATAATTTTAATAACTCAATTTAAATATCAATATTAATTTGGTAACTTTAATAAAAATGCTCAATTGAAAATATATTGTATTTCATAATTTTAATAATGCTCAATCTAAATATCAATATTAATTTGGTAACTTTAATAAAAATGCTCAATTGAAATTATATTTTATTTCATAATTTTAATAATGCTCAATCTAAATATTATTAATTTGGTAACTTTAATAAAAATGCTCAATTGAAATTATATTGTATTTCATAATTTTAATAATGCTCAATCTAAAAATCATGTGGGGCAACAATTTCAGATTTATGATATTCCAGGAGTGTTAAAAAATGAAATACCAAAGGCAGTGACATCAAATAATATATTAAATGGATTCTTAGCATGTGACATATTTCCTTTAAACCCAAATATATTTACAGAACAAGATTATATCTGCTGTAATAATTCAAATGCTAACTCAAATATTGAATTTTAAAATAATGATGAAAATATTACAGTGACTCAAAATCTTACAGTGACTGAAAATAATGATAGTGATTTATCTATATTATTGAACGAAAATGTTCAAGATGATATTGATGAACCTTATCATGATATGTTACCATCATGCTCAAAAAATTATAATAAAGTATTCAATCCTTCATCTATAATACCTATTCCAAAATTATTCAATATTTCATCGGATACTAAAAAAAAGAATTCAGAAATATTAACATCTACACCTTATAAAAAAAAATTATTAATTCAGAGAAAAAAAAGATATCAAAAAATAATTGTTTATGTGTTATTTGTAATAAAAACTATAAAAATAGTCGCGAGGGCGATGAAGGGCTAAAATGTACAATGTGCCTTGAATGGGCACATTCTAAATGTGCTAATTATGATAATTATTTTACATGTCCTTATTGTATCGATTAGTTTTTAAATAAAAATCATAAATAAATCTTAAATTTGTAATATTTGTTAAATAAAACAATAAATATGTGTCAAATATTATTTTAACCACTTTACCCTAGTGCTTATCCATTTTACCCTGTACCCAGGGTAAAATGGCGAAAATGAGTAGTTTTACATAACTAATCATAGCTCTTAAAATATTATAGGTAGAGGGCTACACCTTTTTTATCTTGTAGAAGAGAGATGGGGCTACAGACTCTTGTTTAAAATTTTTATGGTAAATATGCAAAATGCCTATCGTTTTACCCCGGTCTCCCCTACTCAAGGATGGGATGAAGAGATCTTTTTCTAAAAATTTGCTCAAAAAATTATTTACTAAAAACAATCTTATGAATAATTATTATTTCAAAATACTTTTTAAATTAAAAAATAAGTGCATAAAGTTTAAATTTCTGAACAGAGAGTATCTTATCATCTTTTATTAAAAAATATATATAAAAAATAAAAAAACGCTAACAATATTATCTAACAATCTTGTTGATTTATCATCCTTATATTATTCTAACATCCAAATTTGATCGATTCGCTAATTATTCATATATTCCGAAATCCTATTTAATAATGATAATTTTACAATTGGTGATAATAACAATTTTGTAAAATTGACAATGATAACGACGAAACTTGACGACGAGCCAGCATACTCGGAACGATATTATCAAGCCAACGATTAAAACGACTATAAATGACTTGAAAAATCAAAATGAACCACCATTTGAACTATAAATTTTTGACGACAGCTCAGATGGATTATGTGAAGAATTTTCAGAGAAGGGGAATGTTGATTGATTGATTTTTTATTTAACTTAAATTGTTATTATAGCCTTAAAATATATATTTCGTTTAAATTGTTTTATTATAATACGTATATATATATACCTTATTTTATATTTATTTTTAGTAACATTTTTTAGTTTTTGAATAAAATAATTATAACTTAAAACCGTTTTTCTTACCATCGTTATTGTTATATAACACATACTTATAAAAATAAAACACTATTCATGTCTTTTTAATAAAATTTACCCATCTTACTGATATAAAATTTTATCTAATCAAAATTAATAGAGACTCAAATCAGCTATTTATTGAAACTTATGCATATCAGAAATGGTTAAATTACAATATTTTAATTATCATGTTTTAATTTCATAATAAATTTTCTCGCTTAATATTTATAGGGGTCATTTTGATAGCCATTTTAGTTTATTTGATGGCGGAACTCATCAGTTTTTTTCCTGACAATTTCCTGCACTGACCCTTTGACTCCATAAAACTTAAGCAAAACTTTTATAGCCACGGAAAAATTGAAATGGGTTAAAAACGTGGACATCTCTAATCAATGTCATTTCTTAACAGATATCAAGACCATTTTTATTATTTGTGGTCCAAGCTCATGGTCTAGTCAATAATTGGGCAGACAAATATCGGTCAAAATACAGGATCAATAAAAGAATTTTATCTCTGTCAAAAACCTGAAATCCAGCTCATTTAATCAATTTTTTTTTATTGCCTCACTCCTTATTTATAGATAGTTTCAAAATTATTCCGAGAAAACTTTATTTAAAGAAAATACATTTATTTTTTTATTTGCATTGCACGATTATAATATAAAGTATTGAAAAAAAATATAAAATAATAATTTAGAATATATATTAAAATTAGTCATTCAAAGAAGCAGATTTGATTCCCCTCCCATCGATATATTGTTGGTATGTGAGTAAAAGGCTGTGAAATCATAAGTAAGATGAATAACTGTGTTGATCTGATTTCTGTTAATTGGCTTGGAATATTTAAACGAGTATTAATTTTTTAAAATACCAAAGAAATAAGAATTTAATGAGATTGAGTTATGTAAAGAAGAATTATTTTAAATAAAAATTATTAGAAAAAGTTTATAAACTTTGACTTATTGCTTAATAGCTGGCTCAATAGAGTTAGAAGAAATTAAGATTAAAAAGAAGATATAAAGATTTTAAGCATGCCACATTTTCTAAATAACGATTGTAAATATTAATTTATTTTATGTCTAATATATATGTCGCATAAATGATGCAATCATATTGAATATAGTTAGAGATAGAAATATTCATTCTTATATATTTATAGAATTGTGTCATTTAAATAATTCCTTAAATGGATTAAAAAATCATTCTTTTCATGGCGATTCTTATATATTTTATTATTCGAGATGTTTCTTGTGAAACAGCATAGGCAGCTAGAGCAAAAATTAGCTCTAATAGTTCCATGAAAATTAATTCCTCTATTTTAGTTATAAAAAAATGCGACTCTGAGAAATTAAGTATATTAGTTATTATAGGACAAAAATAATATAATTTACAATTTCTTATACATATAATTAGAAATATATTTAATAAGTAACTTCAAAAGTAACTAATTAATTAGGCCGTTATATTTTAAAAATGTCACTCATTATAGGTTAAAACACTAATTAAAATTTAAAAAAACAGTTCCCGTATTATTATAAAATTTTGTATCAAATTCATTTTTAAAAAAATTTGTAAAAAAATTTTACCTTGCAAACCCTAAACCTAGAATTGCTTGCCAGACATTAACAGTACTGGACTAGATAAGGTATTAAAATAAAATGTGTTTAATATATATTATAAGTTAATCAAAGGAGATTGGTTGCTAATCTACTTATTATATCATATCAGGTATGGTAATGTGTATACACTTTTATATTAAAATTTAGGTTTATTTGTGCGTAAAAATTCAATTTATTATAAAAATATAAATTATATACTGTCTGTATTTGATATTATTATTATTATGAAATGCCAAATTTTTATAAAAAATAATTTACTTTGATCTTTTCATTTTTATTTTATTTCCTATCTTTTACAGTCATTATAAAATTGATATGCTTTAAAGATTTAAAAAAAATTATTAGCCAAAACTTCGTATTCGTAAAATACTCGTTAGTCCCTCATTTGTATTGCAAATTTTTTGTGTACTTTTTAAAAAATTTTTACACCATTTGAAACTTTTTTACAAATCATAAACCATTTATAAATTTTTACCAATTACAATTAATAAATTTTATTTTAATATTAAAATATTCATTCTATTACCAATAGTTAGTATGAGAAACTCCTATTATTTAATACTCAAAATATTCAAAAATGAATTTCTCATCCATGTTTGATAAGTCTTTTTTATCCAATTATTCTAAATCAATCCCATCATTTTCGCAATATCCTATAAGATTTAATATTATATTAGTACATTTCAAGAGCTTATTAATCAGCAGCAAAAAAAAATACAAATGCTGTAATATAGACAAAATTGCATAGCCGACATGACTTAATCCTATTGAAAATTTTTTGGAGTTGATTCATAAATCCACGACTAAACATTTAGATTTCAAGTTTTATATAATATTAGTTTGCTATTAGATCGCTCCGTAGATGTAGACTATATTTATCTTTATCTATCATCATTGACAATCAAATAATTTATGGGTGTATAGGATTTATATTATATTATGTTATTAGTAAATCCAAGAATTCTGATTGGTTGGTAAATAATATACTCATATTTTATAAAAATGTAACCCTGCATTCACAGTTAATTCGCGATGAATACAAAATAAGCTGCGAAGTTTACAAAATATCCTATATTTTTATATACGTTGTCTCTTCGTTAACTGGGAATTCAGGGTGATATGGTCCATGCATATGTTGTTGATATATATTATTATAGATATTTTATAAAAGTGAAACCAATAATTCGATTATGGAAAAATATATTGTGAATTAATTGATTTGCTGATTAATCTTTAAAAAATAATAAAGTGGCGGAGTTTATAATGGAGATAATATATATATGAAAGAAAATGGGAAAAGGTTTATTAGTAAAATGGGATGCTTTTAATAAGTACGATTTTGTAAACTTTTACAATCATTGAATTCTCATATATATATATATGATTAGATAAATTTGGTTATCAAAAATAACCAATCAATTATAGGTAATATAAATTTATATTTTTATCTTTTCTCTATTTATATTTTTTTTAAAAATAAAAGATGTCAATTTTAGAAGACTTAAACGAGAATACGATTCTTAAATTATTTTTTTTATAAATTTACTCAGCAAATTATTATTTCCTATATTAAATATTTTATTTTAGTTGTAATATAGATTACATATTATTGTTTATTCAAAATTGGATGAATAAAATATTCAAGAATTTAAAAACTAAATTTGAAATATGTAGTAATATAATATTGTTAAAAATTTTCGTAAATTATTTGTTTAAATTTAGTAGTGTTAAACGGCTAATTTCGATTAATTTTTAAACACGGGTCGATTAAGATTTTAGCCAAAATAACATTATGTAGGCCTCGAGATTTGTTAAATAAAGGTCCATTTTCTTTTACATATGAGCAATATTACCAGGCTTACATAATATGATTTTGGCTTTGACCTAAACAACACTTAAACTCTAAAATAAATATTATTAAAATTAAATTCTTATAAATTATTAGGTTTTTCTAGATTTCACTTTTCCTATTGATTTGTGACTTAAATAAAAAAAAAATTCACAAGCAATGGTTAAATTGAAAAAAAAAGTATACAATTAAAAAAAAAAACTTTGTGCAATACAAATAGGAACTCATACTTCAAACATCTTTTATATACCTTTAATAATCTTTATTTTTGATAACATATACAGCTCTGTAATGTTTTTTTTGTTGGGGAATATTCGGCTAAAACTAGTCACTTCTTTACCCAAATTCTTCACCCCTCTCTAACCCCTATTCACATAGACACGGAGACGGCCCTGGCTTATGAGAATTTTATGTTTAATCCTCTTTGCTATTTTTTTTTAAATATAAACATTTGCATAATATATAAATGTTAATCAAGCTCATATACAGGATGGAGTAATGGTAGAAATGCCCTTCAAAATCTATTTAATGCTCTTCCATAAATATATTTATTTTACACATAAGTAATTGTTTGCAAGAAAAATACCACCTTAGAAGTAAATTTATCTCGAGGAGAAGTTAGAATATTTTGATATTTGAGATTTAGTTCATTGGGACAGTTGCCCGATTTGGCATACATAATAATATTATTTTAAAGTGGGGGATGCCTCAAAATTTGATTATGTTAATTATTAACATTTTGGTACAAATATACTTCAAGAAAAATCTCGATTTTTGTTCATAAAAATTTTGTCCTGAGGGTAGGTAAGTTCAACCATATTTTAAAAAATATAGCATGACGATTTAACGTTATGGCATATAGCGTTGAACCTCATTAATTTTCTTACCTATGTATTATGTTGTATGCAAATTTTGATTATAAATTAGAATTCATATTATAAAATGAATTGTATTATTTAAATGGTTAATTAGAATAGACTGATTGTGAAATTTAGTTATATTTTAAATTGAAAATAATATATCAATTAATTTGACAACGCAAATTAGAATACTATAAATTGTGGTATAAATATAGTAAAAGAATAAATAAATATTTTTTAAATATTATTTTGTAATCTTATAGTTTAACAAAACTAAACATATTTTTCTGTTTTATTAAAATATTATCTTCGAACTCCCCCTTCCCACCTCAACGAAATTTTCTGATTACGATCCTTACAGACTACGATGGAGTTCAGAATTTTTATTCTCATTTACCGTAATTCCCATCATCACTAAGAATTTTTTTTTAAATCTAAGGGGGTTTTTAAAAAATAATTGTAATTATTCATTAAATGTGTATGACATGAAGAAAAATATGAGTTATGTTTTAAATTTACGCTTTAATCTTAATTTTCTACCTCATTCCTTCCATATACAAGAACCCCCCTTCCCTCCCTTTTTCCTATTTGAAAATACTATTACAGCTCTGGTTAGAAAGGAAAACCCTATAATCTATCCCTAATTCTCTCTCTATAATTACCTTATTATTAGGCAATTTTATAAAATTTATTTTACTTATCAATCTTTATTTTTTTAGTATTTATAATTTTTTTATCAAATTTAAATCCCTTTGACCTCGCCTTCTAAAAATATAAATAGCTTATCTCAGCAGTGTAGAGGCATCTACGATAATAATATATTATATTTATAAAATTTTTAAATTATACAAATTTAATTAATTTATTTATTATATTGAACAAATCTAATTAATTATTTTTATTATTTATTATATTATTCATTATGTTATTCATCCTTGATTTCATATTATTAATCTAAAATACTTTTATATCTAATAAAAAATTTATATTTATATAATTATAATGTAATAACAGAATATTAATCTTATTTTTTTTATAGAAATTTGGAAATTGCAGTATTATCAAATTTAATATTTTAAAAAAAAAATCAAAAAATGTATAAAATTTTTGCGTTTCTATCAGCTCTCATTGTAATTAATGAGTGTATTAACAGTAACTATTAACAAATAAATCTAAATTTTAATATTTATCAAAAATTCTGCACTATTAATCTAGTCCTGGAAGCCTTAAGTAAATAGTCTTTAATTTTTTTATTCGTAATTATTTTTCTACTTTTGACTAGATCGGAATATGATAATATGTAGCAAAAATCATGACCATAGTAAACTACCTTTATATATTGCATGATTATGAAAAATTTGATTTAAAAAATTATTATTCCCAGACGATATCATTTGCAAAGATGAAAGTATATTAATTCATAAAGCATGAAATTAAATTACATATATATTATTCATTCACAGATGACATTGTGTTAAGTACCTTACAAGAACAAGGTTTTACAAATTAATATTACTAATAAAGGAAATTTTTTTATGTGTGGAAGGAAGAAAGAAAGAAAGAAATTTTTTTTATAAAATCGTGTTTTATTGATTCAATAAGAAAAATTTTCTTTTTATTTGATGTCATTTTGCTTAAATATATTCTAATTGAAATTTGGAACTGAAACTAGAACTTGGAACCCTCAAATAGGGTCATATTTAGGAGCCGGAACCAGAGCTATTTTAAAATATTTTAAGATATCAGAAGTCCAGCGTCCAAGTTTTAATTCTAATTTACCAGGAGGATTTCTAGGAGAATTATATAAAGAGTCTGAGAAACTTTGAAAACTGTAAGATTTTGTTCAATAATTTTTGTATTAAGATATAAAATAGTTTACTCAACTTATAATGGTGGAAAAAGAGTCTAATTGTAAGCCTTAATGGAATTAATAAGATGAAACTGTAGTGTCAATTGGAATGTAAATTTATTTCTCTACTTTATAATACAAAATAAAATGCAAAGATTTATATTGAGAGTTGAGCTAAATCTATATAAAGAGAAGTTAAAAAAAATCTGTCTTACTTGAGATCCCACTGTGTTAGTTTCATTTTTCTGAATAATCCCAAAGGTTTCAAGAGTTTATATGGCACTTCTAAAAACTTAAACACTCTCTTGATAAATTATTTATGGTGGATTTAATTATTGGAGCAGTTACTATTATTTGTCTTTGAAAATAAGGACATCATTATTCTGTCATCTTTCATCACAAACTTATCACCAATAGCAGAAATCGCATGAAAGTCTAGTTTTACCCGCTGAAATTTGTAATGGGCTATTAATATTTGAACAAATGACAAACTTATAGGAAACGTAAATTTTATTTTCATCGAATAATATTAGCCATATTTTTTCATATGGTTAATTAATGTAAATAAATTTGCAAAAATATGAAGATCATTAAACTAGCCAATTTACTTTTTAGTTGAAAATAAATGAACAGCAAAGCAATAAGTTACTTAAATATTTTAAATGAAAAACAAATAAAGCGTAAATAACAAAACTAAATTCATTATTTTTTATTAAAAATATTAACAATATAAATTATTAGAACAATGTGGTGGCATCGCTAGCCTTTACAATCTCAGGGATCTTAAAATAATTTTTTATATTTTTTTAGCTAACATTTTATCTAAAATTACTTTTTTTTAAGCTAACACTATCCACAATTATCTCTAATTTTAATGGTATAAAAAAATAATTAAAATTTTGTGGGGGCCCCTAATGTTTAAATAAATATAAGAGTCCTTCAAATACAAATAATAATGAATCTAAAAAATATTCAAATATTATATCTTAAAATCATCGAAAGGGATAATTAAATCATGCAAGAATGTAATTCCTATATTCTAAACGCCACGAGATTAAATTAAAACGGCATTTACAATACCTAATCAGAAGTGTATTTTATAAATAATTTTGAGAAAGTAGCCTATGTATTTATGACAAAGACATAAACAGTTGATTAATAATTATTTGATATGTTTTTTCAATTTTACCATGTAATATTGACGTTATATATTATTTCTTTATAGAAAATATTGGAAGTTATCTAAATGGTAGGCTTTTTAGTTATATACTAATTATTTTTTATTTCTTATAGATTACTTAAATAAGATGGAGTATTACATAGAAAGTATATCCAATTAATAAGGGTTTCACTCTTAATATCATATTATTTAAAATTATTTTAAGGTTCAAATTTGTGGATAGGAATAAGTAAATTATTAAATGTTATTTTTTAAAGAACAATAATATAATTTTGTACAATAGGAGCTAAATTGTCTCATAAAACACTTACCCTTGACCTAAGTATAAAAATTGTAATAAATTAATTGTACAGCCCTTTTTATAGAGCAAAATAAGAAACCTAAAGGTAAAATATATTTGTTGGCTCATTTGCTTTTAAATGTAATTAGATTCATTTTAGGATAATACTAAAAATGGCAAAACTTAATTGATTTCTTAAGATTTAGAAAAAACTTTCTAAGTCTTATATAGCAATAATTCCCATTTAAAAATCTATCTCGCTCTATCATATATAAATGTTTTATATTATGTGGGATTCATATCGAGTTAGGAAAAGTTTTAAATAAGTTTAAGATTTTCAATTTTCTGTGAATTTTTTAAATTAGTATACGTCATATAAGTGTTAAAACAAAAAAAACATAATATTTATAATTTTAATTAGTTAAATTTTAACAGATAAATCAATTATTAAAATATAGATTATTAGCTATAGAATTTCAGTTTTACTGAAGTTTCAAAAATTAAATTTTCAACAAAAGAAAGGAAATGAAATTTATAAGCGATATCTATTAAATATTAAAGAGAACTTTTTAGCCGAATGCATAGGATCGTTAATAGATTTAAAGAAAAAAAGCTAAATTATTAGGTGTAACGCCTGATTACCCCATTTGTAACTTTAACACATTATTCTTAATTTATTGTTCCATCTTTCGACTCTACTTTATTGTATCATTTATATTTTTGTTAAATGGCTCGATTTTTAAAAACGGATAACCCAATATTTTAGCCAAAAATTGCTATGCAAGCTTCGAGATTTCGCTAAGAGATGTCCAAACCTTTCTGTCATCTATAACTAAAATCTCCAGGCTTGCGTAATATTTTTAAAATATTAATTTATCCGTTTTTTTTAAATCGAGGCGCTTAATAACATTAATCTGTTATATTTATTTTTATGACATAATTTTTTTTGAATAAAGTAACTACCAAAGATAAATACATGTTTAATTCAGGTAGATGAATTTTTAATTAACAAAGTCATATTTTTTATATACATTTTAAACTCAATTTTTAAAAAACGAGAGAACTTATAAATTGATTTTAAAATATATGATAAAAAAATTATAATTGAAATTTGTTGTGATAAAGCTATTACAGTGAAACGCGTGGGTAATGCATTTTTTCATTTAAAAAATATAAATCAATTCAAATTTACTATAAGGTGACAACCTCTCCCAAATAAAATGTTACCACGGCTGTATATATTACCAAATGTAATCAAAATGGCGTACTATTTTAATTGGGATCTTTTTAAGATTATTTGTATAGTATTAAAATTTTATGTCATTGCATATAATAGAATTTAAAATAATTTTATTAGTATATGTATTAGATATCCAGAATACCTCAGAATTCGAAATTCTTTAATAAAAATTGAAAGTTGAATCCTAAAGATTATTTGGAATATTTTAAGAATATAAGGATTTAATCATTTTAATAGTAACAATTCACTTACGTTTCATTTTATAAAAAAAAATCAAAATATATTTTGGTAAGTGACCAAGGCTGCCATTGATATCGCCCATGACCGTACATCAAACAAAATATTCAGCTTGCATCCACCTTTTCCTTCAAAGCTAATGAGACATTTTTATGTTAGAATTGAAGATATCCCTCTTAATTTCTTTCATGTATATCTTATTCTGATCACCATTGCTGAGTCAACGTCACCATCTGCGTTAAAGATTGCCTAAATAGTATAAGTCCCCCATTCAGTTGCATTTCTAATATCAATAAAAACTGCTCGTAACAAAAGAGAAACAGGTTCATACTGGTGACACTAGAAATAGAACTGTTAATTAAATAGAGTTACTATTAGGATTCAAAAATTTAATCAATTTATCAATAAGGATTATAAATATTTAATTTAATTTCAAAAAATTAGATTTCATCTAAATTATAACAAATGAAAAATCTAATATTTAAATAATAGAGGTAATTAATTATTATTTATTTTTTGTTAATTAAATTATATTTATACTAAAAATCAAAATTTTTTATATATTAGTTTAGTTTTTATATTAGATAATTAATAAATAAATAATTGATTAAAATTATGATTGTTGTTTTAAAACCAACTGAATCAAGATTTTACCTAGAAAATGTCATCTTTGACCTCAGCCTTGAGATATCTTTTGAAGAGGGTATCACTTATTAATTATTGTTAATTGTCATTTATTTTTGCTAATCAATTAGCCAATGTTTGTATGATATGTTAGGTGAATAGCTTAGATTTATTTTTTTAAATGAGAATGACAGTAAGTTATAAGGAGGTAGGGAGCTGGGACGAAGGCTATGCAAATTATGCCCCCCCCCTCCCAAATTTTTTAAATATAAAATCTTATATAGAACATCTGGCAGCCCTGTAAATAGGTAATAATCATTTCCTTATAATAACCACATCGCTTAATAGATTGTCTTTACCTATTTTTTTTAGTGATCCTCATAGTGAATCTGTTTTATATTGAGCATCTCTTTAGATTTAGCAAATTTTTTGCGCCCTTTATAGATAACTAATGAGATGTAGTTGAGTCACCCTAACAACCCTTTTATAGTGAGTTCCATTTAAAGCGTCTCTGCATAGAAATCCCCTATACTTACCACCTTTTTATAATAGCGATCATCTTCATGATAAATAACCACATCATATATTTACTATGCTACCTATTTATATACTAATCAAAGAGGTTGGTTACTAATCTTTTGATGTAGTCACTATAACTAGATCTTGCTACTGCTATAAGAACCATACGCTATAATAAAGTTCTCACACATTACAATATGAGACTTACAATTAAAAATAATTTTAAGGACCATTTCGAAAGGAGTGCTCTTAGGATGAAATGATCAATAAAATGATAGTTTATTGAAATGAGGCAATCATTATAACGATGCTCAACATAAAAATATTGACACTATAAATGGTCGGTATAAGGAGTCATTATAAAGAGATACTAATTATGATTATAGTCGCTATAAAAGGAAGCTCATTATAAGTATTTGTACATTATTAATAGGTGTTTCTAATAGGTAGTAATATAATAGTGAAGTCAACTTAAAGCGTGTGGGTTTGCGATTTTTTTCTTCAAACAATATATATGGATTGTACAAATTGGTAATCGTTTATTTTGAGTTAAAAAATGGCAAAAAATTTGGTAATTTCTTTTTTCGCATTTAAAAAAATACTCCTTTAATTCAAACAGCGAAGCCTGATATATAAAAACGTGATAATTATAAATAAAGAGATTCTATTATAAATAGGTGTTAGCGAAAGAAAATTTTTACTATGTGAAGGTGCACTATATAAGGAGATTCTTCCTGTAGGAAAGGTTTTTATTATAAGTGTCGCAAATAAAGAATAATGTTTGCGCTAAACAGAATATTTATTAGAATGTGTTTATTGTGATTCGCAGAAAATTTGAGCAAACAGGAGGAAAATTATCAAGGATTTATTCATATAGAAATTGAATTTAAAGTAAAAAAATTATATGTAATTTTTAATAAAAATATATATATTATTTCGTTTTTTCGACTATATGTTTTCTTTTTACAAAAATCTCTATTAACATATATATCGTAAATCAATTTCAGGTCAATCAATTGAAGCTAAAGGCTTCGTATATAAAATTACAATAATATACAAAAATCTCTATTTAATTTCAGGTCAATCAATTGAAGCTAAAGGCTTCGTATTTAAAATTACAATAAAATATTATGCAACAATAAGGAAATTATAACAAATCGAAATCCCCATTTAAAAGATTCCAAATAAATTGTGTAAATTCAAAGATACCAAACGGCTACGTGGAAATTCTTATTATCTAAAATTTTGAATAGCTATAACTACGACATATAAAATAATTTGTATAAATCTATATATAGAAGGCGTAAATGGCACCCTAAAAATATCTCTGGGTAATTATTTTTTATATTATTTATAGTTCTTTTTGTTTGTATTATATATTCCAATACAATGATATATATATCCTTATAGTTTGCATTTCCCCTATATTTACCTTCGATCATATATAATCCATTATCTCCCTTATTCAAGTTCATTCGTTTTTTTTATTTAATTATCGTTCTCTACTTGTATTATAAAGGTAGGCAGGAAGTTGAATTAAAAAATATCAAATTTAATAAAAAGTAAAAGTATATATTTAAAAATAAAAATTAAATTTGAATGAAAAATAAATTGAAATTTTAAATATAAATAAGTTTATTAATTTAGAATACTAGTCAAATAAAATAAAATTGAATGTATGAATAGTGCAAATTAAATAATAATGTTCGTCGGCAAGTGATCTAAAATATTTCTTAAATATAACTAAATAATTATTTAATATTATTAAATAAAATAATGTTTCTAATAATATAACATATATTTTTAGTAAATATTTATTTCTTTCTTTCAACAAAAATTATCTTTTAAAACAAATGCATAATTAAAATTAGTCTAAAAAAAGATTGATTATTATTTTTTTTATAACCACTGACTTCATACATTACCATTATATTTTAATATAAAATCTTTTTAATTAAATTTAACATCAATTTAAATAGGTGATTTTATGGTGTATATATTTATAACTCATAATGGCTATAGGAATATCATGCAAATATAATTATTTTCCCCTATAGGAAGAACCGTAATTATCCGTGAACGTGGTATTTTAATATAATTTATTTAATAGAATATAAACAAATAAAATACACTTTTTTTAGTATTCGATAAATTCACAATTACATCCGAGAGAAGTATGCATAAATATATAATATTTATTTTGTATGAACACTAATTTAAACAAATTAATTAATTTATTAGATACAAATAAGCCTTATATTCTAAAGTATAACTGTAAGTAAAACATTGTAACTTAAATATGTCTACATTCTAAAATTAAAAAAAAGTACGACCAATATAAATTAGTATAGCTTGGAAATAAAAATATTGGAACCATAGTAGTGCCCAGTTAAAATTTTGGTGAACCTCATGATTTTTTTTAGAATATTTTATGATTAAGTACTATACTTTCCTCTTCTTCCATTTTTAGAAAATGACCCTCCCCTTCTCTTTTTTTCGAAAGGTTAGTGGCTCCGTTGTCTAACAATAATTTTTATAAAAAGTAATGGCTAATTTGGCTCAATTTTCAGCTACTTGTCGGAGAAAACCAGTTAATATTAAGGCGTTTTAATTTGTATAAATATCTTGCAAATTTTAATTGTAGAAAAACCCTGAAAGTCAAAGTGATAGTTTTCAGATAAAAACTTAGTTTAGACAAATTTTTAGGCAGGCTAAAAATTGGCTTAAACGGGCTAAAAATATAGTAATTACTCACTCCTTAATTATATACACATGATAAAAATGGTATCTAAAATATTTATTAAACTAATAATAAATTTCATGTTTTTGTTATAATTGTTAATATATTAAAAAACAAATTATTCATGAATAAAACCGTTTTCTATCATTTTGTAACCAACAATTATATTTATAAAAAAAGTAATTTACCAATAAGTCATCTACTATGCTAAAAGAAAAATCCTCAAACTAGAGTTTGAAAAATATTTTTATAAAAATTTTTGAAGAACAGAGATTTTGATAATTTTACCCAAAAATGTCAAAATCTTTTATAATTCGCATAAAAATTTCAAGACGAAATCAAAAATTATAAAAGAAATAAAAATATTTTGGGATCTTTTCTCTGTCCCAAACTCTTATCATTATGATAAAATCTTATATTTTTAGATATCTGAATAAAAGGAAAGGAAAAAAATTTATGGATTTACATAAAATCTATTTGTGACTATCATAATTTTTTTTAACATTAAAATTTATATTTATTAAAAATTTCTATCATAATATTTAAACCACTATAATATTAAAATGCTATAAAATTAAAACATTACAAAATAAAAATACTATTTATTTATTGTGTTACCAAAAAGGAACCATAATTATATGTAAAAATTTCTATTTGAATTTTTTGAGGTATATATAAAAATAATTGATTCGTAAGAATGCATTTGCCAACATTTTGTTTTATTCTTATTTAAATAGGTAGGAATTTGAAAAATCCAAGTAAATACTCATTTATTTTATTTTTGTATGCAAAATCAAAAAAATTTCACAAACTTTCGAAATTTTATTGAAAAAATAAGTCTTTTTTATTCTAGAATGAAAATAAACCCATGGCCAAAATATATTTCTTGAAAATTTCAAAATTTCAAATGGCTTCATTAATAAAATTTTGGAAAGCTTTGGAACTTTTTGAATTTTTAAAAAATATATCTTCAAACATTGAAAAAAGAGAATAATCTATTATTTGAAAATAAAATATGATTGTTGTTAAAAAAGAGCCATCCTTAACCCAGTGTTGAAAATTCTCGAAAAAAGATAGGCTAAAAATTAAAATAGCCTTTTAAATTCTGTGTTAAAATTCAGGAAAATTTCTAGAAACAGCTGTTTATTCTTGAATATAGATATTTTTAATTTATAAACATAAAATACATATCAAAATAACTTATATAAGATTTGATAGAAAAACATTTATATAAGAAAATTTCATTTTAAGAGCAGCCCTTCCAAAGAGAAATAGGGAGTCTCTTTTTTTTACTATATAAATTTATGTTAAATTTTATTTATTCTTATATATTATTAGTCCAAATTAAATTTTTCTTTATGTTTAATTTATAGTTCAAAATATGATGATTTGTAGAAAATATAATAACGCGAGTAAGCGAACTATGATTTATTTCTCATGGATTGTTTAAAAATTACTTATTTTAGGCTACACCACTTGTGAGAAAAAAATAAAAAGTATATATATTTGAATAAAGCATGAATCAATTATATATTAATTTTTAATTTATAGATGGCGATACTATAAGAATCAAAGGTTTAAATAATTAATTAAGTATTAAATTAGAGAAAATTTTATACGTTTTGTTTATAATACAATACTAATAGTAGTTTATTATATTACAATTATTTTGTATTAATATTTAATAATTAATAGCAAAATTTTTTTAATTATAGAAAATGTTAAAAGTTATATAAATGGTACACCTATTATATAATAAGAATTTTTCAACACATATGTTATTATTTTCTTAAAGATTACTTAAATAATATGGAGTATTACATCGAAGGTATATTTCTTCCTATAATATGTATTCCTATATTAAAAACTATCTTAAAGGTTCAAATGTATGGATCGGAATTAGTAAATTAGGACAATATTTTTTAATGATAAAATTAAATCAAATTAATTAGGACTAAGATATGGAAAGCTTATTATTAACTTAAGTAATAAAAATTTTAAGAAATAACTTGTATATACAGCATATTTTAAATAGTTCAAGATAAAAAGCCCATAGGTAATATATGGTATAATATGGAGATTATTTGCCTGCCTTAATTTTTTTTTATTATATAGTAACTGTCAAATCAGTATACATGTTTAATACAGGTAAATTTATTTTATCCTAATCAATCCATTTATCAAAAAAGTTTTTATATTAAAATTTCTGAAAAAAAGAAGATTTTGTTAAAAATTTTTATAAAATACAATTAAAAAATTGTATTACAATAAAGTTATGCAAGTAAAACGACTAGGTTATTCATATATTTATTTTAATTTTCTTAAAAAATATTTTTTTTTTATTAAATCTCCCATCCAATTATATTACGATAAGGACATATATTAAAACTATTATGTAAGATGAATATTTAAAATGATATTTGTTCATATCTAGAAGGTTTAAATGGCACCCTATCAATATCTATAGGTAATGATATATTTAGATTATTATATTTAACCTTTTTTTTAATAAAGACTCATAGCTGTCTTTTCAAAGGCATATGACTTTAAAATATTTTATAACTTTTTGTTATATATTTTAAATATTCAACTATGTTTTTTTTAAAAAAAATCAACTATATGACTAAAATAATAAACAAACCTCTAAATTTAATAAATAAATCTTAAAATATTTTATTTATTGGCACATATATTTAATGGTTTTAATATTCTATATCCTCCTTATTCACTATATACTTGGTTATGGGTTCTGAGAAAAGAATTATAAAAAAAATTATAGCAAAATATTATATATTTATCTTATTTTAGGACGCAAAACTGTTCAAGAGCCAAGTATATAATATAATAATAAGAAAATCAATAAAACCTATTATTTTAGTCTTTGGAAATATTATAATTACATCTGAAAGAGGTAACAAAATATTTATTTGAACGTGCATTTAATTTTTTTATTTTATTAGGTACAGATAAGCGGCACTACGTTTTACAGCATAATGGTATATTTATATAGAAATAATAAATCACTTTTGTTTTACATCGAAAAATTTTATATAAGAATTCATTAATTTTAAACAAAATTATAATCGATGCTCTGAATTTATCCCTTTACCATGATTCAAAAAATCATCCTTTAAAGTATAGTAAATCTTATTAATATTTTTTGAAAAATTAACATTTAATTAATTAATTTTCTACAATAAATTCAAGTGAATGTGGATATTTAAAATCTATTAAGCTTAAATAATTTATTTATTATTATTAGTATTTTTTTTGATTTATTTATTTTAATAAACTTTTTAAAATTTAATTTATTCATTTTTAAGATGTTGAAAAATTTTCACAATCAGATATCGTTTTTTTTAACTTAGCAAGCAATATACCTAATCAAAATAATTTTAAATTAAACATTCTATCAATTAGGTTATTATTTAGAAGATTCCGGTAAATTTACCTTTTTTTTGTTATTTTGGACAATTTAAAAAGTATATTTGTAAATTTCTAGTGTTGTTAAACGGCTCATTTTGAGCCGATTTTTGAAAACGGCTAACTTAGTACTTCATCCAGACAAATATTACCCTAACCTGAAGATTTTGCTCATAGAAGGAACAAAGATACAGACATATATTGTCGAATTTTTGAGGCTTAGACAATATTTATCTGGCTAAAATATTGAGTTAACCGTTTTTAAAAAATCAGCTCTAAACGAGCCATTTAACAGCACTATAAATTTCGCGAATTTATTGTTTTTTTTAAATACTAAAACCTTATATACATTCAAAAATTTATGATAATTAGAATAGAATTTTATCAAACGTATCTATATATTTTTTAATGATAATAGTTATTCATCATGATTTGCGAAATCCAAGTATCACCTAATGACATTATTTATATATTTTAAATAAAATTTCAGTTTTACAATATTATCAATCATATTTATATATTATTTCTATAAATGATAAAGATTCAATACATACTCATTAATTGTTATAAAAATTAATTTAGATTAATGATATATTTAGGCCTTAATTACAATTACGTTAGCTTTTCTTTTCATAATTTTTATTCTGCCTCTACAATATTCAAATATACTTTATGATTTCATCATAACTTACTTACCCCTTAACCTCCACTTATAGTAGCATGAATTAGCGCAAAGTATACAAAATATTTTGTATTCATGTTTGCTTCGTGTCAAATTCGCGCTAACTGTGTATGCGGAATTACCCTCCGAATTTTCATGCAAAAGCCAAAAGCCTCATACATCAATAATATTATATTCCTCCTTAAAAACTTTCTAGTCAGTAGACCTTTTAGATAACATCTACTAGTTGGACATGTATCAACTTTGTAACAAAGTGCAATACATCATTTATCATAAAAAAACAATAATCTTCTTTAAATCTATAAAATCTGTCATTTCACTCTAATTTTTATGTGTGCCTTTTTTTTAGATGTAATTCATTATAGCTCAATTTATATTCATATATTTTTTCATATTTTTGTAAAAAAATATGTTTTTAACAAATATATTTTGAAAATAAAGATAATAACAAAATCTATCATTTTTAATAGATCGATATTTGGAAGGTAAATCATTTATTAGCCATTGTTGACCAATTTACAAAATATATTGAAATTTATTATTTTTGTTAAGGTTCTTTTTCAAATATATATTGACTTATTAATAATTCTTTTAAATTATGCTGAATATTTTGAAGAGCTAACTGAATAATTGAATAAATCTTTTAACACAAAGTAGTGGAGATTTTATGCCAAACTGTGTTACATTTTAACGCTTTTGTATTATCAGAATAAAAATATTTAATTATATATATTGAATGACTGACAAATAGGGATTTGTTGATTAGAGGGAGAATTGAAACCACTTCTGTTATTTTTTTTATAACTTCTGTCAAAACCTTTTTTTTAAAATTAATATTTAATTATAATATTTTAACTTATCTTAGAAATCTTGCTCTATTGCTGAATGTTATTTATTCTGATATTGAAATCGTTATTTTAGATATTAATCAAGTTCATCACTTAGGTGTTTATTTTTATTATATTTCTTTATAGATAAAAAAATTCCAATTTTTTAGATTTACTCATAAAATTGTTATCTGGTATTTTTTAATAAAATAAAAAGTAAATAACTTGGAAAGGTAGGCTATACCTTTTCATAAACATAGGACTATCTGTAAAAATAATATACAAATGTGTTTTTATTTTTTAAAGTCTCCTTAAATAAGATAAACATCGAAAGTATATAATAATTCTTTCCACTTTTCATGAGTTTTAATTATTTATTATGTTTTAAAAAATTAAGCTTTAAATTTCTTGAGCGAATTGAGTAAATTTATCAAATATAATATTTATAAAACATTTATATAATTAAATTTATTAAGGATCGAACAAACGCTTTATACTTAAACTTGGTATATATATATTTATATATATAAGAAAATTAATTTACAATCATAATTTAAATGTAGAACAGGATGAGAAACCTAATGGTATATTATAAATGGATATTATATTGGGTTTATACAAATTAGAGGAAATGCTACTTTTTGGAGTTCCTGCCGGGCCTGACCTGCAATATCAAAATTAATAAAATATTCCGTGGCCTGAAAAAATACAATAGTTTTATATTTTCTTAATATTTTTTCTTTTTTCCGGCCTGATTAAATATGATTGATGTTAAAAGATTACCTTTTATAAAATACAAATCAAGCTGTGTGCTACGGAACCCAGATCTAAAAAGGTACATTTGGCCTTGAACAGACCTGATTAAAAAAATATATTTTTTATAGGTTTCAGTTCTCTATATCTATCATTATCATATATTTATATAAGTTATATATGATTTCCTTTATGTTTAAATTAAAGATTTTCTAAAAATATAATAAAAAATTTTCTATTAAGGAACTGTTTTTATTATTTAACATTATAACACGCAGAATGAAAATGATGAACATTAACAAAAAAATAACTTAATTATTTAAAAGTTTTACACAGTTTATTTATAATAACAACCCTAAAATAATAAAATATAATATGATTAAAAAAAAGGATCAATTATAATTAAAATTTTAAAGCGTGAAATCCTATGATTAACTTAAAAAATAGGTAACTCGTAACGGAAAGGAAAATTTTTTTTTGTATTAATCATAAATTAATAAATATCTATAGGGAATATCAATATTTACATATTTATAGCATTTAAAGATGATACCCCTTTATCATCATAATTATGTTATTTAATGATTAATTTTATTTTTCCGATCCTTTAACCTAACTTTATTAATTTTGTTTTTATAAGTAGTAGCTAGAATAAGTTATACATGTTTTGCCCAGTAATTTACTAGCTAGTATCTAAATTAACATGAAAATACTTAATATATTTACAAGATATTTATTTCAAGCAATACTTTGAACTAAAAATTATAGTGCACTAAATAATTTATATATAATTGAGATTTTAAAAATAATTTGTTACGAAAATCTGCTATTTTTTAAAGAATTAGTATTAATTTCTTATAAATCAAGTATATTGTATCCATTATCAAAAAATTATAATAAAATGATCAAACCATACATTTTTCTACTCATTGTATGTATATAAATATAAATATAAATAAATAAAAATTTAAAATATATTTTTCAATATTAAATTTTACCTATATTTATCTGATAATGATTTAGTTTTGAGGAATGTGATATTTAAAAAAAAAAAATTTTTTTTATAAGCCGATTTTGAAACAAAATGCAAAAATATCATCTAAACTTTACTCATGTTTAATCTAAATCAGAATTATATTAAGAATAATATTTTTCATAGAGGTTTTAAAATTTAAAACTTTGCTTTATAGAATCTAGTTTTTACTTTTTATAAAATTTTAAAATAATTTAAATCATTTATAACGCGCATATAATTTTAAAAGACAAAATTTTAAAATGCTTCCTACTCATGAATTATATAATTAAATTCTTTGTATATTTTTTTAAAATATTATCTAAAATCGATATATAAAAAAAATTAATTATAATTTATAGGTAGTTTAAAAATTTTTGGCAACATTTTTCATTATTCTCATGATAAGAATAAATTGTCTATACGTTCTGGAATACGAATTCTGGTATTAATAATGTTATTCAGATTTTCAAAACTCTTACCATATATTATTTAGTATCTGTAATATAATTTCCTCTGAAATATCTCTTAAAATATTTTACTAAAAAATTTATTTAGTATTTTTCAATAGCGAATCACTTAATTTAGATACTAGGTATCCTAGGTATATAATATCGGGGAAGATTGATTAATTTTAAGATATCTACTATATAATTTGGTTTCAGGTAACCATTTTATATATGATAAAAGAATTTGTAATAGACATATATTATTTTAAAATTTTTATTTACCACAAAGCTGCAATAATAAAACGACGAGGTTTAATATTTTCTGAATCAATATTAATTTAAATTTGTCATATTAAAATCTAATTTTTTTTTTCAAAATAATCTTAATCTCTACCCATTTATATATATTTACAATTCATATAGTGGTTAAAAATTATTATAAAGTATAATAAAATTAAAACAATGTTTATTTTAATCTAGAACTTGTAAATGGCGCTCTTGTAATATTAAGAGGTTATCCTTATATATTATTTACACAAATATTTAATATTTTTTTTATTAAAACCTCTTCCCCCTTATATATTCATTATGGTTCATAATTAATAAATTTTTTTACATTTACTAGATAGCGAAACGTTACGTCAACAAGGTTTATAATATACTATATAATAGGAACTTTAATCAATTTAATAACATTTTAGTCTTCGGATATATCGAAATTACTACTTTTACAGGTCTAAAAAGTTAACTAACCTATTTATAATACCTCCTCGAGTAGGTAAGGATGAAGGGATCTATATATCATGAATGGCTTTACTGATAGTGGAATTGATAAAGCATAAAAAAATAAGCTGTTTAATAGGTGAGGATAATCAAACTATTTTAGGTTATACTATATTAAATTAATACTGTCTAAAAAATTTGTATTTTATTTTGACCGTAATTGTTCATATTTGATGGGTAAAAATACACAACCCTCCTTATAATTAAATTTACTAGGCAGAAGAATATTTTTAATATGAATACCCTTCTTTCTTTCTTACTTTCTTTTCTTTCTTTCTTTCTTTCTTTCTTTCTTTCTTTCTTTCTTTCTTTCTTTCTTTCTTTCTTTCTTCTCTTTCTTTCTTTCTTTCTTTCTTTCTTTCTTTCTTTCTTTCTTTCTTTCTTTCTTTCTTTCTTTCTTTCTTTCTTTCTTTCTTTCTTTCTTTCTTTCTTTCTTTCTTTCTTTCTTTCTTCTTCTTCTTCTTCTTCTTCTTCTTCTTCTTCTTCTTCTTCTTCTTCTTCTTCTTCTTCTTCTTCTTCTTCTTCTTCTTCTTCTTCTTCTTCTTAACTTATAAATAGAAATATCAAATATATCTCGAAAAACTGAAAATATTAATTAAGGCATTAAATTTAGATATTGATCATTAATCACTGAAAACTTTTCTGACGTTTATTTATTTTCATTCAGAAAATTGATATAAAAATGAAACATGGAAAATGAAATATATAGAAAATTTAATGAAACCAATTTTCCAATTATGATTTAAAAATAATAAACTATATGTTATAACAGGTTTTAATTTATAAGCGTTCTTCTTTATCCTACGCTACAAATAAACCTCGTACTTTAATTTATCAGAAGTATAAAATAGACAAACAAATGACTAACTATTAATATGATGATTTGTCAAATGCGATATTTATATTTATTTCTTCTTGGCATATTATTTACACTTTTTATATAGTTTTAAATTTACAATCATTTATAATTGTTAGCCCAAACCATTTATTATACAAAAATGATATTGTGACTTACCCATTTACCATTTTCTCCTATTATATTATTATATTTGCAAAATAAATTTTTTTGCGATTTAGAAAATCTTTTAATATAAAATTTTATATGTTTTTTATTCACTCTTTAATATTATAAATCTAGAGGAATTTATTATTAATATTAAATTAAAATTAAGAAGAATAGAATATAATATTTAGTTAACGTTAATAAAATAATGTGGCTTGGTGATGGGATATTTATTTTACTTTTTTTTTTGTTTAACTTATCCAATTAATTTAATATCTTGGGCATAGTAATGAAACCTAATCCTAACTCATATTTGTTGGTTAATTTTGCTGGTTATTTTTAAAAATTTCATTTGCTTAAATGAATTAGATAATTAGCTGATAATTTTTAAAATATTTTTACTTATATGCTTTAGTTCATATGGTAATTTGTAGGCGTGGACTTACTTCCAGTAAGCCATCTTTTATTTATATTGCATGATGTAATAAAAATAATTATATTTAGTATATAAGTGCGAAAACGAAAGTATTATTCAATAAAAAGAAGAATATTTATCCTCATAATCGATATAATATTTATTTATAGATGGCGATATAATATACACCACTGAAGGTTTATTATTATCAAGTTGTTATTCTTATGTATTGTGTCTCATTAATTTTACTTTTTTTTTGGCATAACTTTAGCTTTAATAATGATAAAGATTAAATTTCCATCATATTTTTATTAAATGATATATAGAAAATGCTGAAAAGGTTATAAATGGTATGTCTTTTATATCATATTCTTATAATATATTTATATATTTTTTATAGAATACTTAAATAATACGGACCATAGAATTAGAAGTATATTTTTTTAGAATCTCATTTAATATTTATCATATCTAAAAAAATTATATTAAGCTTTAAATTTGTTAATCGGAATAAGTAAGATTTAGAAAATAGAATTTTTATATGTAACAATCATAATTAAATACAATAGCGTTGGGAAATGAAAATGTTACTCTTGCCTTAGGTATAAAACTTTCAAGAAATATTTTGTAATAGCATAATTATAACTTAGATCAAGATGAGAATCTCAAAAGTAAAAGTATAGTGTTATAAATGAAAGAATAACATAAAATTAAATTATGTTTGAGGAGAATATACAATAGTTTATTAAAATTTTTAATATTGTATTTTAAAACAGGGACCCCTAATTATATTTTGTTGTTCCTGTTCGGTTCCATTTCCCTCCAAAATATATATTCAGTTTCCGCTCAGTCCTGGAACGTCCCGGAAAAGTTTTCCCTCTTCCATTTTATTAATATTCAAGTTATATTTTACTTGTCTTTATAATATTATTATATCTAAGAGCAGGGTTGGTGACGTGAATATTTGTATATTAGATACTAAACTTTATTTGTAATTAGTATTTAATTAAATATTTTTGAAAAGTATATTGTATTAATGTTTCGCAATTTTTAAAAGGATAAAACTACCTTGTTTATTTTTTTAAAATATATTAAAAATTTATATTGTGACTCGAGTTACGAAAAAGTTAACATCTTCCATTTAAACCCCGTTTTTATTTTAGTGAAAAAAAACCAAAATACAAATTTTTTTTTATGAAGATGAGTATGGTATAGTAATTGAAGAAAATAAGTTTTTATATTACGCTATTATATTTATAAGATAATTTTTTTAAGAATTGAGTGATAAATATTGTTAAAAGGCTCTCGATTTAAGTCTATTTTTAAAAAAGGGTAACTTAATATTTTATCCAATAAAATATTAAGCAGGCTTGTAGATTTCGCTCATATAGATGACACATTGGTTAGGCCATCTATTAAAATCTCGAGGTTAGGCAATATTTTTCTAGGTTAATTGAGCGAAAAGAGTTCATATTGAGCCACTGTTGACAATGTCAACATCCTCTAAATGTAATTTGACAATTTATTTGGATGGAAATTTTTTCAAGATACTATCAAAAATCATAATATAGTACAAACTAAATTAATATTTTCTCAACTAAAAATAAAACATTTATAAAAAATGTTGCTATATCATCCTCCAGGATTATATGATCTGTGGTGATATTAAATGGGTGGGAGATATATCCTAATATTAGGGTATATTTGCAATCATTCTATAATTTATGTGATATGCTACTGTTACAACAAGAAAAATATTATTAAAAATAAAGCAAGCAAACAAAGAAAAATAAATGAAAATAAAATGCGAAAAATAACATACTTTTATATTATACTTAGTAGTTTTTTCATAAAATTTGCCCAAATAAATAAATTTTTGTAAATAATGAAAAATGATTTAGAACCACTATTTTATTTTTACGTTAAAATATCATTTATTTTTTTTCTTCAAAATTAATAAATTTATGTATTTATATATTTTTTGATTTAGGACTCAGCTGTAAATAAATAAAATTTCCAGTGTTGTTAAACGGTTTTTAAGCCGATTTTATAAAAAGGGCAACCCAACATTATAGCTAGGAAATATTGCGTAAGCCTCAAGATTTCGTGAATATGTCTGAACCCTTGTTCCTTCTATGAGCAAAATCTTCAGGCTTGGGTAATATTTTTTCTGGATGAAATATTGAGTTAGCCGTTTTTTAAAATCGGCTTAAAACGAGTCATTTAACAACACTAATAATTTACAAAAAAATGTTTTATTACTTTTAGAATTATTATTATTTGACATCATGAGGCTCTATATGTGATGTTATTCAATTTTTTAGACGCAGGACACTGGTGGAATTCAGGTAGATTAGATTTAACTAGAAAATGTAGTGGCGTGGCCTAAATAAATAATGATTTTAAAAATATGGGAAGAAGGGGAGGGGGTGTAACGAAAAAGAGTTTTAAAAAATTTATGGGATACATTGTGAAAGAATTTTTTTTCAGAGTTTTAGTTTTTACTCAAATCTCTGATGAAAAAATATTATATCCTAAAATTGAATGGTGAAGAGGAGGGGTGGGGGAGATAATTCTTACTTATTCTTAGTAGAAGAGTTATGTAAAAAAATAATAATTTCTTATATAAAAATCGAAAAAAGGAAGAAAAAGTTATATTATAAACATATGATATGTAAAATGTCTATTTTTTTACGATAAAGATGTTACAGTAAAACGACTAGGTAATGTATATATTTTCCTTAAATATAAAAAAATGATTAAATGATTATATATTACATATAAAAATCTGTGTTGATAATATCTAGAAAATATAAATGGCGTCTTAATAATGTCTACAGGTAATAGCAATCATTTATTTAATAATAATGGTATACCGATGAAAAAGAGTTAGAGAGATAGTAGTCTATTTCCATTAGTCAATATTATTTTTTACCCTCCCCCCCCCCCCTCAGTTCACACCCATAATAATTTATTTATCCTAAATTTACCTCTTCTTTACCCCCTTCTTCAAAAATTAATTCTAACCGATTGAAATATAAAATTCTCACCGAAAGCTTTTAGTGTCCTTAATAATTATGATATCATACTAGAATATGTTGGCAATAATCATAATGATATTTTGTATGCGACACAATATAAATCTTTTTTTCTTCTTAGATTTGAATTAGGTTCCAGTAATTTTAGAAAACCTTTTACTTGTTCCTATACATGGTAAGAGAAAAATTAAATAAAATTAGAAAAATATTAAAATAAACAAATAATTTGAGAATTGTTATCTTAAACCCTTCCCATACCTTAAGTTTGAAGGATTCATTTAAAAATTTTCCTCCTACCTTTTGAAAATTTCTTGGGGGATCTTACCCTCAACTCCAGAAGCCGCTAATATATAGTATTTAATTAATATTTAAATAATAAATTAAAATTAATTTTAGAATATTTATAAATTATGTAAAAATTAAACGTTTATCTATACCTTAAAAAAAATATAGTTAAAAATAACTCTTTTCGGTGTAAGCCAAAGAGTAACATATTATTTTGCAGGAATTGTTATAACAATTTTGAATTCTCTGGGGTAAAAAAAAATCTCAAGATATTATTAAACTAGAAGATTAAATTCTAGCTCAAAATGCGTTTGGAAATATCAAAATTTATTTATTTTTCTTCCTTTTTTTTTAAGGAAACAAAATTTATTATGAACCCGGTATGTAACAATTTAATATTATATGATGGATCCTTAATCATAATATTTTAGTCCTTGGGTTTATCGATCTGATATCTTCTAATAAACAAGGTATTTGAAATATTGGTATTATTAAACGCGGGCCGTTTAACAACCATACAATATATATATATAAAGCTGCTTTCAAATAAAAAAATTTTTTTATTAGCTAAATACCTATTCCATCTTCAGCAGTATGGTAATAATATTCTGATATCATTAATATGATTTTTGTTTTTTTTCAACTATCACTCTGCCTCAACAACGTGTCAATGACGAATTTGAACTTAAGAAAAACATATGATAGACTTAATTTTTTTTAAAGGAGCTTTAGTATAATACAACGTAAAAAAAAATTAAAAACATTAGCCATGTCAGAATTAAAGTTAAATTAAAAAGCGGGGCCTGTTTCAAATAAAAACAACCACTAAATTTATAAACATAAAAGCCTCACGGTTTGTTTGAATAATCTGAATTATTCCAACTGGAAAAATGTTGGCTGACTTTAAGAAAGATTGATTGCTATCTTATGCTAAATCTGTTGAATAATTATCAATTAGTTTGTCTTTATATTTATCTATTAATTTGTTTTTATATAAGTGGGATAAGTTCCCTCTTCATAATTCTCATCATTTTCTATTATATAACAACTATTTTTTGGATTTTGATATGGCAAATCCTCTTGTAACACTTGCTTTGTCCTTTAACATATAATTTATTATGAGTTTTTATTAAAATAAAAAAACTAATTGTTTCAATTTTAATGATGCTAATCAAATCGATTCGAGTATTTTTTATTAGTGTATTCGAATGAATCAAATAATTTACTATTTGTATTTGTAATTGATTTGAAATAAATATTCTATTACTTAATTTATAACTATTTTGTGATAAATATAATCTTACATTATAGAAATAATAGTTGTCTTCTCAGAGTTCAAGAGGAACTCTTTTTCAAACTAGAAGATAATTCTTTTTTCTACACTCCTTCACTTCTTCACTGTAGAAATTTGGCATTGGGAGGAGGAAATCTCACTATTATTACCTGTGACTTAGAGTTAATCTCAGGCAGAAAATATATCTTTAAATACGCTGATTTAAATGCTTACCCATTCACTGATCTATATTCCATGATATTAGGTTTCTTCTTAATTGTAGAATCTTTGAGTGAAATGTATTTTTTAGTTTCGCATCTTTAATATAAATTTTCAGGATATTTATTTTCTCAAAAAAATTATCAATTTTTTCAATATTTTTTTTTAAAATACAGATATTTTATTATCTAACTATATACATTTCAATTTTTTTAAAAATAATTAAAAATCTTTAGTTAGAAATGTCATGATTTGTAGGAAACATGGTAATTCAATTAAGAAACATTTTAATTGATATTGATGGATGCAAATATTATAAATTAAAAATAATGATTTTAGACAACTTCACGTTCATTTGCGACAAAGATAGTAATTAAATAAAAAATTACTAAAATGTTGTATTTTAAATTATAATTTTCATTCATAGATGGTCATGTTATAAGCACTACTTTAGGTTTATCAAATAACAAAATCATAGATATTTTAATCCATATTACATATTTATAATATAGGACGTTTAGAATTGGATATAAAAAGTTAGGACTTCCTATAAAAATTCGTATAAAAAAATATTTATTTTTCTGATAGATTACTTATATAATGTGGACCATTATATCAGAGGTATATATTTTTTTAGACCATAGATGTAACCAGGATTTTGCTGGGGTGGTAGGGGGGGGGCTATTGAAAATTTTTTCTCCATACATTTTATTGGGTCTTTAGGTATTGTAGGCCTTTGGCTTATTTTTACAAAAATAATTTTAGTTTTTCACCTTAAAATGTTTTTTTTTCTAAAGATTTTGAATTATAGTCGTTATTTAAAAATATTATTAACTTTTACTTATTTTCTATTAAATTCTTGTTCATAGCGATATACTATTTACATTGTTGGGAGATAGAGGGTGGGGGGAGGATGTGTAGGGGGGGGGAAATTTTTATTAGCTTAAAATGATCAGTCTATACGCTTATGATTCAGCCTAACTTGAAATTTCACTTCATATTTAATATTGTTTTAAAAATCATTTAAGCTTCAAATTTATTCATCGCCATAAGTAAATTATGAAAATATTTTTTTTTATGAAACGATTTTAATTTTATTTAGGTTTGGCAAATAAAAACCTTTCTCTTAATATAGGTATAATTAAGAAATTAATTGGATGTAGCATATTTTAATATTAGAACAAGATCATCTGCCTGTTGGTAAAAATATAGTAGTTTTTATTTTACTTGAAATGTATATCATATCATTTTCGTAAATTTCCTTAAATTTACACCACAAAGTAATATTCTTAAAATGTAAATGTTTCCTCAAATTGTATAAAAGTATCTCGGAAATATTATTCCAAATATATATTTTCTATTTTCTATTATAATAAATAATAATTACTATAGCTCGTAATGTTGATTTTACATTGTTTACCACTTCATGATTAATATTTTATTATATTTACTTAAAACTTTATAAATTATTTCAGGCAGAATTTTTTGTACTCCAGCATTTACATGAAAATGGAAAATTTGGCGGCAATATATTTCCTTCCAATTCTTCAAAATATTTTTACTCCCTAAAGGAACCCTTATACCCCATTAAAGGTTTTCTCTTAGGGCACGCCTTATGCTTCGGGGGTCTGCTCCCGATCTCCAAAAGAAATTTAGCAATGCCCCCCCCCCCCCGTTCATATAAACTCTGACATACTCAGCCGTTCCTTCATTATATGTCATATATTCTCAACAATAGAAAAGGTTAACTAGTAGCCATTTATTATATAATCTTAAGATTGTTATCATAAGCAATTTTATATAGTCTTCAGTATTTCTTGATAGAATATGAATTTGAATCATAAACCAAACTTTAATCGAATGGCTAAGGGCCCTATAATTACAAAAATTTCTAGTGCCATTTTCTTTTATTATTTTGAAACTAAAATTTGATCATTTCAGTTTTTCTTGATTTTCTTTATCATAACAAATTCGTCTGGCCAACTCCACATGTACATTATGTTCAACCCGTTGATTGTTTTGGACATCATCCTCTTCATTGTCGATTCTCTAAAGGTAGACATTCTCGACACAGTGCAGTTAACGGCACCATTCTCCGTGCTCTAAGCTCAGCTCAAATTCCAGCAACCCTTGAACCCTGTGGCCTCTCAACCGAGAATAATACGGCTTATACTTGCATCGACCGATTTGCTCCCTCCTTTAATAACAACTCATTCGTGCGAGCTGAAAACTCTCAAATTAATAAATACACTTTCCTAACCAATTGCAATCTCGTATCAATCGTATCCGATACAACCGGTTTTTTTGGCAATCATGCCCTAACCTTCTTCAAATCCCTTGGTAAAAAAATCCGCGCCATCACTGGTGACCCAAGGAAGGCTTCTATCTCAGACAGCGAATATCTATTGCTATATGCAGATCTAACTGCATTGCCCTCAACGGCTCTCTTTCTTGACCTCCTCCCACCCAACGTACAATTCACTGTACTAATTATTTTTTTTATTATACAGTTTTTTATATAGGTTTTAATTTACAAATAGTTTACATGATATTTTTAATATATATTTTTAAATAACGTATATATGTTTTACTTTAACGTTCAATGTATTATTTTAAAATTGTGATATAGTTTTATATCTATAATAAAAAATATAAAAAAAAATAAAAAAAAACTAAAACTAATATAATAATCGTTTAAAATTATACAATAAAATAACAAATTTTAAAGTAAAATAAAATATATTTTAATGATTTATAAAAAGAACAATATTTCAACAGAATGTGCTATTGATTTTATCCTAGACACATCTAGTCTATAGAGAATAATTGTATCTTGCTTATTTTGGTATACCATAAACCATTTGGTATAAAAATATTTTTGTATTATATAAGAGCAAAATAATGCGTTAATATTAAAAATTGGCCCTAAGATAGTTGAGTTGAGTGATGAATATCAATTTTTGAGATATAACTAGATCAAGGAAATATACTTTGAAAATATATTTGGTTACTTCTAAATATTTTTAATCAAATTTTTAAATATAAAGTATGGTTAGAGTGATTTGATAGGAGTTTTAGTTTATGATTTATTGATTTTAAAAAGCTATTAAATTTGAAATCAAAGTATCCCCAATAAATTAGAAATGAAAGGTGAATATGAATCTGGATAAAAATTCTCTACTGAGTTTCTCTGTTAAGTCGATAAGATCAGTATTTAATATTAATATTGAAGATAATTTTGTAACACATTAGTATAATCCAACATCATCTGTTAATATATATATATTTTTTATAATAATATTGCTACATATTGGGCTTAGTTGCAATATAATTTTTTTTAGCCTACCAATACGTAAAATCTAGATAAATAAGGAATTAAATTTCCCATTCCAATGGGTAGTGGTTTTATTATGGTTCTCCGGGGATTTTTTTACAGGGTTTCTTCTTCATGAATTTTTTTTTCTAGAGAGTTCTATTTAGATTATTAATTTTATATTTTATATAGAGAATTAAAATAATATAAAATCTCTATTAGAATCCGAACATCAAATATTTTTAATAATTATCATATATATAATTATCTGAATATACGCTTTCCATAAAAATAAGTTATCTAGTCTTTCTTTTCGTTTTTATAACCTCTTTTTAAAATTCACAAGCTCTTGATCCGACATTTATACGGATTGGTTTTTTACATCTAAATTCTCTAACTCGACCACGCTAATTAACAACAACTACAAAAAAAATATGTCGTCTTACAATCATCCTACATAACTTTAATTTTTTTATCAGAGTTTGTAATCGAAAATAGAAGCTGGAACTCACTGAAACAGGGGACATCTAATAGGAATGAGAATCGTTAACGTTTTTTAAAATAATTTATATGAAACTAGAACCCATTTAAATTCCCGTGAACCGGTTATATTCTAACTAAAAATACAAGTAATTTTTATATATTTTTTAAAATGTTCCGTAATTCATTTTAGAAAGTTGATTTATTGTTTAAATTTTCTTTCATTACTTACAAGTTTAGAAACCAGAAACCAGATCCCTACAAACACCAAATTTACTGTTCAAAATTTTAGGAACCGGAACTAGAATCCTTTTCTCCAAATTCTAAACTTTGATTTATAAATCTCATTTTAATTTTATAGTAAAAGATTTGGAAGAAAAACTCTTTGATTCGGGTTAGATTAATTTAAACATTTTGATCACAATTACATTCATTTTATGTTAAAAAATATAATTTATTTTTAAAATAAAATTTTTACGGTAAAGTTTTGTTGATAAAACGACTTGGTATGAATTTTTCTTTTATATAATAATTAGGGATAACAAAAAGTAAAAAAAAAATAACAAAGAAACATATTTAATTTAAACATAAAAATTAACTTTTGATTTAATCTTTTATTCTGACAAAAAATTTTTTTCATATAATAAAATCATTTTTGTTTAAAAATTATGGTCAGAAGAACTTCAAAATATTTATTTATTTAATTTTTATTTAGAATGTATGAGTGGCACCCTAACAATATCTATAGGTATGATCATGATTAGATTAATATAAATAATTTGTTGTAAATTTGATTAGCTCTAAAGATATTCTATAATTAAAGAAATTTTCGATAGAATCCCAATATGGATTACAAAGATACCGGAAAAATATAATAAGAATAATTAAGACATGTATATGAACTACACAAAAATGATCTAAAGTAAAATGAACACATTACCCGGTTAAGGTACTGAGGCTACTTCTGTTAATAACAATGATGATGTCTAATCATATCTTCATAACAACCCCATGGAATATGATATATGCAGATGATGTTGCCATACTTGCTTAGTCAAATGATGAGATCAAAAAAATTGATTCCAATATAATGACTAACTGTTATTTTAAGATTTTATTGTTATTTTAAAATTTGATTTTAACTTTTGCCAAGAGATTCGAAAAAGTGACAAAATATTTTAAAATGTAATATTATATAAAATATATGTCGTAATGAGGATTCGGCATCCGTAGAGATTTGGAATCTCTTTATTTTAAATCCTTTACCGAGAGGGATTTAAAAAATTTTAAAATCTGATTTAACGGGAAATGTATTTTAGCATGTGTAGAGTATTTACCCTATAAATTTCCAATTTTTCCATGAACTTTGGAAATACTTCTAATTTATAATTTTTATATGGATTTTTTAGATAAAAAAAATACTAAAATGATGGCTGAAATTGGCTGAAATTTATAGGGTAAATACTCCACACATTCTAGAATTCATTTTCTGTTAAATCAGATTTTAAAATTTTCTAAATCACCCTCGGTAAAGGTTTAAAATCAACCCATGCGACAAATAAAATGGATGATGTAGAATGACTATCCAAAGTTGAAATATTACTAATAATTTTTAATTAAAAAAATCCTCGGCAAAGGTTTAAAATCAACCCATGCGACAAATAAAATGGATGATGTAGAATGACTATCCAAAGTTGAAATATTACTAATAATTTTTAATTAAAAAAAATTATTTATAAAATGTGTTTGTTTACACTTATATTTAGATGAAAAAAAGTCACCTGTTAACCAGGAGAGGTCTATGTAGATCCTAAGCTCCATAAAACCTATAACTCATGAAGTGCCGAACAAAATCAAAAATTTGCACATATATACTTTACCTAAAAATATTAAGCTACTTAAAGATCCGGACAAAAATATTTAAATAATTTTAAGTAATAACGTTTTTAATATGGCTGGGTTCTGCATAGTTCCACCTGTGCTATAAAGGGCTAAAGGAGAAAAAATACATTTCCATTCTTATATAGTTTTGAAATATGGCCATACAAAGGATCGGGATGATAGAAGTTTATAGACAATGGAGATGAAAATGCTGAGAATGCAGTAGTATTAAAAAAGGACAAGTATGCCAATATACTAGGAAGTTAAAAGGTAGTACCTATTGAAAGAAAGATCACGGTGAACAGACTTAGATGGTATGGACATACGATGAGAAGGCATAGAAGCTATATAGGAAAAAAGTGAGTCTAGAAGTCATGGGTAAAGAGAGTAAACTCCAATGGGCCCACAATGTTCAATATAACGAAATATAAATTGAATTAGATGGATAGTATGAATAATATAAAATGGAAGGGGATATCAAAGGAGCTCACCACCCGAAAAGGTGAAAGCTAAAATATAATAATTATGGATTATAAAATATAAAAGTTTTTACAAAGACGGCCTAATTTAAAAAAAAACTAACATATTCCATATATCTTTATTTTTTTGGAAAATATTTTACATTTTTTCCAAGTGATGTGTGTTAATATCATTCATGACTGTCGAGTTATTGGTTAAAACATTTTTCATTATATAGGCTACCTTCCAATAGAAAGTTTATGTCAAAATTTATAATGTGGGGAAAATTTTTTAAATTGCGGGTGATTTGAGGTAGAGAGTCCTGTCTCTTGTTGATGAGGAGAAGGGCTTACATCAATCGAATATCATGGTATATATAATTTATATTATTTTTTAATTTCCCTTTTAGGACATAAAACCTTTCGTGAACGAGGTATATAAAATTTATATATTAGGGTTCTTAATCTATTTTAAAATATGTATTCAGTCTTCGGAATTGTCAACATTTCAAGCCCTATAATAGGTAAATTTTAAAAGAACTACCAGGTAATATAATTTTAAAAATATTTATTTCAGATGCTAAACCTTATTCACTACAATATTATGGTAAGTCCAATGTGATCAATTTATAATATCGAAATTTTAAAATGACATGGTGGGAATAAATTGAATGTCTAATTGTGGTGTTGACCATCAAAACATATATATAATAAAATAATTAAATTTTTATTGCATCTTATCTTCTAGTTTAAATAAAGTTAAACTAGTTGTTCTATTGTATTCTCACATACAGCTGTAAAACCGAACCCCCGTTATTATCAAATTGTTATATGGTGATAGATCCTAAAGTTTGATATAAGAGAAAAAGGAATACAGTGAAAGCAAATAATAAACAATTCAAATTAGATATAGAGTCCCTCAGTGATCAAAATATTAAGGATAATTTCATTAAACATATACGTGATAATATCTAAATCAGAGAGATTCCTTCTCTATGCTACCCACAGTTTAAATTAGATATAGAGTACCTCAGTTCAAAACACTAAGAATAATATCATTAAACATGTCATAGACTTTTCCAAAATGAGCGAACGTGATTATTAAAATTTAATTCAAAAAATATGTTAAATATATAATTTAGAAAATCTCAAAATTACGAATCTTTACAACTATGACTATACTTATAAACATTATTTATATTTTTCAAATATATAAGATAATTAGAGCGTTAAAATATTGAAATATAATTTTGCCGTCTATTGTAAAAAAAATATCCAATAAGAACATTTATAAAAATAAATGTAATTAAAAAAAAATATTAGTTATAAGTATTTATCATATGGCAATGACCATGAATCTTTCAATAATTTGAAATTAAATTGGAATATTTATTTTGTTTAATTTTAAATGCACTTGAGATTGTGGAAATAAGGCTCCTCCTTTGATTTATAAATATTAGGCCCAAAAAAACAAGAGGTTAATACAGTTAAATGTTTCGTATTGAATTTTCAGCCCCTTTTTCAAATTAAACATTATTTTAGCACTTTTATATGCGATTCCGTTACTTTAGTTTTTCCAACAATTTCATTATTACATATAAATAAATAAAACGAGTTATATATCCAAATTACACATACATTTGTACTTATTATTAAATATATATGCAGGATCGAATATATTGTAAGGAAGAATAAAATTCACCATTAAGGATATTATTTTATATGAATTAATCTTGGGGTTATTATCATGTCGATATCATTTATATTTTTAAAGCTTTTACCTTAAATTTATATTCCTTGGGTTTCGCATTTTATTGGCAATAATAAATTTATATCCAATTAATTATTTTATCACTAAATCTTTGTGCAACCAACCTTATAGTCTTTTATTGAAACTCCTCAAATTAGGAGGAGGAGGCCTAAAAAACTAAAAAAGAGATATTATTAAATTTTTGCCAAACATAATTGGGTCTATATATTTTAATAAATAAGTCTAGAAGGACAATGATAAATTAAATTTTAATTTTAATGAATAAATGAAACGTCTAAAACAATTGCATTAAGAAGATCAAAATATTTTTTTTATATGGGTAAATTTAAAAAAAAAACACGATTAGGGAAGGTGACAAATGTGGATGAAGAAAATACTAAATTAGAAGACAAAATAAATTAAAAATATCTTCAATAGGATAATTATAATTATAATTTTTATGAGAATTTGTTTTTAAAATATTTTAAAATAAAATACAACATAATATACTCACACTCCTAAACACTTTTGCTATGGTTTCAAATGTGAATTATTTCAAAAAGTCATATTCTATATTATTTTTTAATAGATACTTTAAAAATCAAATCCTGTTAAATAAATTTAAATTTTTAAAATTCCTTACTAAATAATTTTGAAACTAGTTTTATACTAAAAGATAGTTTATGGATTTGGATAGATTGAATGAGATTAAAAGGAAATATTTTTACGAATGGATTGATAAAAAATAAAATTAGTTTTTAACGAATGAGAATGAGATAATATACATTTTCAAAGTGCTCCTATTTTATGAATGGGATATTTCATTATTAATATTCGTTTCGTTGCACAATAATCTCTAATTTTTGCAAAAAAAAAACAATGTTGCGTGTTATGTCATATTATTATGTAGAGTAACATGAATTATGTGCCGGTGAATAATAAATATGTTATATTAACTTTATTAAATAAAAAATATATTTTATTAACTAACTTTTTCATTTCATACTTCTATTATATACATTTTTTATAGGTCCAAATTAGAATATAAACGAAATACAAAAAAGTAAATATAATATATAAAAAAGTAAGGTTACGCCGTTTATAAAATAAAATTAGATTATAACAAATAACAAAAAATTAGATTATAAAAATATATAATAAGATTAAGAAATTAGAATAACGCAACATTCTCCCTCTTCTGATAATTTCATCGGAGAAGACACAGAGAGTTTGTTGTCCAAGTGGTTAACCATTTTGGTAATCAAGTTGTATCATAAATCATCATAACGTTGGCTTGTCCCAATCGTTGGTTTGATCAATTCGATTTTGCACGTTGGTTTGTTTAATCACAAGCTTGATATCCATATCGTAAATTGTCTCCATTAATCATAGCTTGTTTGATAGTACTCAATTGTTATTATCATTTTTTCCAAAATTGTTATTATCATAAATAAGTTGCGAATAAGAAATAATAGTTCATCATAAGAATAAATGAAGAATGATAAATCAATAGATTGTTATATTTTTAGCGTTTTAATTTTTTGCGTTTTAATATAAGCGTTTTAATATTTAATTTAGTTTATACAATTTAATATTTATTTTATATTTTAAGTTACATAGTCTTTTAAATAAGCAGGTTTTTTTTTAATTCGCACAGGTCTAGAGATAGGTGTTATATCGTTATTATCAGTAATTTTTATATTTTTGTCCATACTTCCCTCCTTAAAAGAATCCTTAGAGTCATAGTTAATAATTGTGTTAAAACAGTTTCTAATTCTTATTTGATCTAAATGTCTCCTTAAAATACCTTTCTCAGTCTTAATTTGGAACATCATATCACTTTCTTTATGTGTGATCATACCTTTGCACCATTTATCATCACCTTGTATTTTATACCAAACAAAATCTCCTACATTAAAAGTTCTATTTCGTGGTAAAGTAACGTTTATTTTATTCTCCTTCTCCTCCATCGGTTTTAATAAGTCCCATTTAATTCTAATATCTCGATTAAACATTCTCTGTGATGGGGTAACTCCTGTAGTATCATTACGCGTATTTCTGTAATTAAGTAAAAATTTGCTAAGTGCGATATCTGGGTCTATTTTAATATTCCTTTTCATATGTGTTTTGAACGTTCTAACCATGCGTTCAACCTGGCCATTGGATTGCTAGTGATAAGCAGATGTAAGCACATGTTTAATACCAAAATTGTTGCAAAATTTTTCAAAATCGTTACTTGTAAAGTTAGTGCCGTTATCAGTAACTATAGTTTCAGGTATTCCGTATAGCGAAATAGTTTTAAAAACAGGAATAATAATTGGAAATTTGCTGTAGGCATCGACTATTATCAACCAATTTTTTGTAAAAAACGGACCCGCATAATCTATATGTATCCTTTCAAACGGTTTGGTTGCCGAAACCCATGGTTTTTGTATCTTTATAGGATTATCGTGATATATATTACAATCGTCACAACTTTTCACTTCCATAACGATATCATTATTTATACCAGGCCACCACATGTAATCTTTGGCTAAGGATTTGATTTTTCCTGCTCCCAAGTGACCTTCATGTAATGACTGTAGTATAGTTTTTCTCATATTAGACGGAATTATGATTTTATTGCTTTTGTAAAGACAATCTTTAATTATACTTAATTCCAATTCAATGTTTTTATAAATATTATTCATTATAGGTCTGTTGTTATTAATATCATTTATGACTTGTTTTAATTCCGTATCTTTCAAAGTTTCATCACGAATATCAAAGTTAATAGGTAAATCCTCATATTCATTTATAATGGTTACATTTTCAATAGTTTCATCACGACATTCTTGTGGTAATCTTGAAAGGCAATCAGGAACAACATTATATTTACCGGCTTTATACTTTATATTAAAATCATATCCTCCTAATGTAATATTCCACTTCTGGAGTCTTAACGACATGGTGCTATTATCCTTAAGACCCTTGGTGAAGATGTGAACTAGAGGCTTATGGTCAGTAATAATTGTAAATTTTGTGCCGATTAAATATTCCTGAAATCTCTTTATGGCGAACATTATAGCGAGAGCCTCACGCTCAATATTGGTATAGTTCATTTCAGATTTTAATAAGGTTCTCGACGCGAAAGCTATAGGTTTTTCTTTACCATCTTTTTCAATATGAAATAGTACAGCTCCTAAACCACATTTTGATGCGTCAGTGGCTATCCCTATAGGTAATTCAGGGTTAAAATATGTCAAAGCAGGTGGAAGACTAATTAACTTCTTTAGATCATTAAAACTTTTAGAGTGTTCTAGGTTCCAAGCCCATTTTTCTTTGTTGACAATCTTATAAAGAGGATCGGCAATTTCCGCAAAATTGTTCAAAAATTTTCTATAGTAGCCAGCCATTCCCAGAAATGTTGATAATTCAGCAGCTGATTTTGGTTCTGGCATATTAATTATTGCTTCAATTTTGTCGTGATTAGCATGAATCCCCTTAGCGTCAATATCATGACCCAGGAACCTCACTTTGTTTTTAAAGAACACACTTTTATTAAAGTTAGGTATTAGCCCATACGATGATATCCTATCAAATACTTTTTTTATGTTGTTTAGGTGGGCTTCATCGTTTTTTCCAGTTATAAGTAAATCATCAATATAAAATATAACGTCATCCATGTCACCGAAGATTTGATCCATGATCTGTTGAAAAATTGCAGATGAGGTCTTAAGCCCAAAAGGAAGTCTAGTAAATTGGTAATATCCCTTATGCGTAGATATGGTTAAAATATTTCTGCAACTTTTATCAATTGGAATCTGTAAGAAAGCATTTTTAAAGTCAATCTTCGTAAATTTCTTTCCTTCCGAAAGTTTAGCAATTAGATCATTAATTCGTGGTAGAGGGTATCTAAAGTCTTCTAGAGCTGGGTTTACAGTATCCTTAAAATCAGCGCAAAGCCTAATGCTCCCATCTTCTTTGTAGACAGCGGTAACAGGACTTGCCCATCGGACATCATTCACCGGCTCAATAATTTTATCATGTATCCATTTTTTAAGTTCATTACTAACAAGATTAATTTTTGAATAAGGGATACGTCTAGGCGGTATAATTTTAGGTTGGGCATCACTTCTTAAATGTAACTTGACACTTGCTTTGTTGATTGGCCCATTAGTTAATTTCGATTCACACTCTTTAATCAATTTTTTTATTTCATCTTCATAATTAGTGTCAATATTTGCTATAAATTTATTTAAAATATTTTTGAAAGCATTGATCCACGTACGTCCCAACAAGGCATTTTTACTTGATTCAACCACTACCGCTTGTAAATATTTGGAAATACCATCATAAGTCACTTTAACTTGAGTAGTTCCTATGATTTTGATTAAATTCCCGTCATAAGCAGTGAGTTGTAGCTCAGATTTCTTAAGATCTCTAATACCAAATTTTTTAGCCAGACCATGAGGTATAATAGTGTATTTGGATCCAGTGTCCACTTGCATACAAGTAACAACATCGTTCACTTTTACAGTAGTCATAAATGCGTTATCTTTGTCATTAATCACGTCACCAGATAAATTGTTGACATTAAAATCATTATCATCTTTGTTCTTTGTAGAATCAACTTTCTCTTCAATAATTTCCTCAATATTCATGTTGTAATCATTATTGTATTGTATTTGCTTTCTATTATTTTCGTCGCCACTTCTATAATTATTTGAGTTGTTATTATATTGTATTTGCTTTCTCTGATTATTATCATTACCTCTATAATTATTTGAGTTGTTGTTATATTGTATATGCTTTCTCTGATTATTATCATTACCTCTATAATTATTTGAGTTGTTGTAATAAGATTGGTAATTGTTACGATTTCCGTCACCGTATTGGATTTGTTTTCTTTGATTATTATCATACCATGTATTATTTCTACCATGATTCGATTGATTATTATTATTATAGCGATAATTGTTATAGTTATAATTGTTATAATTATCGTGGTATCGCGAATTATTATTACCATAATTGTATCTAAAATTACTATTGTAATTCCCATTTCTATATCTATTATCATAATTATTTCTAAAATTATTTCTAAAATTATTATCATTTCTACTGCAAAAATTTTTATCTTTATCGGACTTTTTGTCATTATATATATAACTTATATCATTATCCTCAGACTTAATATTACTAGAGTCCAGTTTCACCCCTAATTCCACCATCTGATTCAATGTAAGGTCAAAATTTTTGGAGAATTTGTATTTAATTTTATCGTTTAAAGTAGATGTCCGTAATTTCTCTTTTAATCTACTATCGTCCAAAAAATTACATTTCTTATGAAGTTTCGATACTCTAATGTACCACAGCATAAAACTCTCTGATGAGTTTTGTTGAAGAAGATTAAATTTATTAATTAAAGTATTTAAATTTAGCGCTGGTAAAAGATAGGTTAACTTTTTAATCACAATTTTAAGATCTAAAATATCGGTATCAGAACAAATTGCCTTAATGTCGTCAAAAACTTCGTCTGATAAATTATTAAGCAAAGTATTAATTTTAATAGAGTCCGATAATGTACTGGTCGAAAAGTAATTTAATATTCTGTCTAAATAAATTTCAGTAAGAGGACCCACTAACTTAGGGATCTTATGTGTAAATTCTTGTTTAATTTCCATATTTAATTAATAAGACACATAAATAAGCAATTATAACATTTATTATTTTATTAATTCAAGTTTTGGTATAACTATTTATGATTTAACGAATATACAAATTAATTCAATAAAATCACTATCGCCGTAAATATAGTGTTTCCCGTTTAATAATTCAAAACAATTTATCATGTCTCTTAAATTCATAAATTCAAACAGTACATCCTCCGTACCGTTTATCCTATAAAAGTTGACATCGGAATTATAGGTTAAATCAAATAAAATATCGTATATGGAGATTTGATGGGGTACATTAAGTAGTTTGAAGGCGAACATAATTGATGAAAATAATTTTGAAATGACTTACCCTTTTTTTTATCCATCTTATATAGAATTGTTTGTACCATTTTATAATTTTTTTTATTAACCATATTTACAAAGGGAAAAAAAAAATTTTATTTTTAAAAAAAATTTCCATAAGGCGAGTTTCTTTTGCCAAAACTGGAGGCACCATGTAGAGTAACATGAATATGTGCCGGTGAATAATAAATATGTTATATTAACTTTATTAAATAAAAAATATATTTTATTAACTAACTTTTTCATTTCATACTTCTATTATATACATTTTTTATAGGTCCAAATTAGAATATAAACGAAATACAAAAAAGTAAAATAATATATAAAAAAGTAAGGTTACGCCGTTTATAAAATAAAATTAGATTATAACAAATAACAAAAAATTAGATTATAAAAATATATAATAAGATTAAGAAATTAGAATAACGCAACATATTATATGTAGTCAGAAGTCAAGATTTAGAAAATAATCTAGATAGAGTTATGAATATATTTTATTTTTTTAGGATAATTACGCCTAAATTTATTTTTTTTTACAAAAATATGAATAAAAACAAATAATCATATAATTTTAAATATATTTTTTGTAGTAATTAATTCCTTAATAAATATTGCATATTGTCACCTGAGAATTAGGTTATTCTATATTCACTTTTTGTCAAAAATGACTTTTTTTTACATAAATCAATTTTTTATCTATTCTCGAACCCTCTGGTCTTTCAGATCTGATGGGAAACGCCCTGACGGGATCTCTCAAATTCCCTGGAAGCGAGGTCAATTCTTGGTCTGGGTTTACTCTTGTATTGATCCATTGGCTCCTTCCAATCAATCCCTTAACATTCTGGAGAACAAGGAGCTTCTAAAAATTGCAAAATATTTAGAGATATCCCAAAATCACTTATTCATTCCCATCATTTCCACTACCTTGACTACCTTTGGGAATCGTGCTCTTTCTTTCTTCAAGGAACTTGCATCGCTAATACGCAAACTAACAGATGAACCTCGTGAAGGCTTCTTCTAAAGACAAAGACTCGCAGTAGCAATTCACAGGGCTAATTACATCAGCTTCATTGGCAGCCTCATCTCACATGATGATTAGAATATATTTTATATTATTTTAATCGCGTAATGAATAATTTATTTATATATAATTTAATATAATATTTAAAAATTGTAAACAATATTTCAACTTTGTACTTTTTATCTATGTCTTATAGAATTGTATTAATAAGTGGTTTATTATAAAACTTGAAATTATAATATAAATAAAATTATATAGAATTATCATATATTGAAATAATTTTTTTTTTTTTTTCATTATACAATTTTATTTACATCGAAAAATCCAAAATATTTATAAGACGACTCAAATTATCCGATACAAGATTAAATATTCTATTGAAAGCAATGGAAACTTAATATTTTAAATTGTGCTCCTGTTAAATTACAAAAAGTGAAGATAGAACAATAAGCCATCATTATGTAACCTTCTTTAAAGTTTCAACAAACAGTAATAACAAGTTTCTATAGCAGAATGTTTCCTATGTAATATTAATAAAAAGGTTCATTAAAGGAAGTGTTTTGACAACATGCACTTTCGAATGCATTATTTTCCTCGGAATATCTAAATAGGTAGTTAAATAGCTCATTTTGAGTCGAAATTTAAAAAAGGCTAACTCAATATTTTAACCAGAAAATATTCTATAGGCTAAGAGATTTCGATAATATATGTCTAAACCTTTGTTTCTTCTATAAACAAAATCTTAAGGCTTGATAATATTTTCTGGATGAAATATTGAGTTAGCAGTTTTTAAAAATAGGCTCAAAACGAGCCGTTAAACAACACCATAAATAGAATTAATGAAGGTGTTTAACTAAAAATCTTTTGAAAAATTAGCTGTTATCAAAGTATTATAAATTAATAGTTTATATTATTATAAGTACTAGATATCTGCTAAGGTTTTTGTAATGTAACGAAAAAGTTATACGTTACTTTTTACAATATATTATAATATTTATGAGGCAACTCGCATAATCAGTCAATATGCGTATTAGCCAAGTCGGGTTATAAGTTATAAAATTTTCCAAATTTTATTTGGATTTTACACATCAAGGAATCTCTATCCGGAAAAATTTAACGTGCTAAATAAACTATTTATAGTTGGTTAATATCACAATCATTTGTTTGAGCACTCCTGTAGAACGTTTATTTAGTTAGGAAAGCCTTTTTGAGGCACGCCCTTTAAAGACGAATTTTTGAAATAGTAAAATTTTTTAAGCCTAAAATAAAAGAAGTTCAGTTATTTTAAGTATAATATATCAACTAGCTTGATATTTAAAAGGACTTTATCTTGGTTTAATATTATGAATTTTATTGAAGCAAAAATTGAGATTAAAAGTTTTATTTAACTTTTTTATGGGTAATCAACATTATTGTAATAAAATTGTTGATTTATAAACTAAACAATATGTGTAATTGATAAGGTAAGGATGAAGGTCGTCGATGTTTATATACTACGAGATTGGCGATGATTGATGCACTAAATGCATTTTAAAATGTATCATTAATTAATGATTACTCAAAATTTAAAATATATTCATTAGTTGTTAAACGGTACAATTTTTAAAAACCGCTCCGTATTTTGGTTATCATGTACCTGAAAATTATACTTATAAATAGCTGAGTTGTTTGAACATCTATTAATAATATCTCGAACCTTGAATAATTTTTTGGCTAAAATATTGAATTAGCCGCTTTTAAAAATCGAGTAACAATACTAATATTCTTATTATTTAAATATTGTATAATATACAAAATAGTTCTATCTAACTAAATTCAATTGTTGGCTGCTTCAAATATGACAAGTCTTTAATTGATTATATCAAAAAAATTTTTAACCTACAATAAAATGAAAACTAAACTACATCATATTAATATACAGGGCAGTAGCTAGGAAATTCTAGCTGGCGGAGGGAGGAAGCAAGGGCAACTGCTTACTTAGGGGGCCAATAATTTTTAAACTAAAATAAATAGTTAGGCACTCATAGAAATTTGTTTGTTATTTTTATTAAAAATTTGTAAATGTTAATATGAATCACCAAATAATACTAGACGATTTTTATTTCAAAATTTTAATATAAATGAATTAAAAGCTAAATTCTGTGTTATTTTTTTCCACAAGGCATTAAAATACCAAATTTTGTTAACGTCGATCTTTCATTGATTCTCTAGTGCTCAATTGAACTCTTTTTAGTATAGAGAGTGAGGTCTCACAAGAAGCCGTTGATTCCCCAATGGTAATGGCTGATGAGTAGCATTTATACAATTCTTTAGATGCAAGATAATATTTTTTTCATACATAATTTTTACGATATTTTTAAAAATATGTTTCATTAACTTCTGCAGCTAATAATCCTTTTGCTATTTCTTTTCATGGTGTAACGTTTCCTCATTTAAATTGAGTAATGATTCTAATGGGGCAATTTTATCTGATATAAAATAATAAGGGTTAGAATGGGGGTCAATTAAAATATTAAAGAAGATTATAATCATATTGTGTGAATCTATCTAAAAAAACTATCTACAATAATTTCTTAATAATTCTTTTTTAAACAACTCCAATTGTAGTCCTTTTGACAATCAAATTGTAATTTGGTATCGCCTAAAAAACTTTAAGATTTGTAGGTGCTTTAGGTACCCTTGATGATTTTTCAGGGATGAGATTAAATATTGATATAGCTTTTTCAGCTTTTTGATTTTTATCAAATCAAAAGAATTATCGCCTTTTTATTTTTTAAATTAATTGTAGAATTAATACAATTTTTTGCAGATCTCTATTAGTACCTACTGACTTTAGATACTTTGGATCTATTGTTATTACTTCATAAATTATAATGGTGAGTATAATATAATTTATATTAACACATTGAGATAAAATACAAGAGGCTTCGACTGAATCATGAGAGGATATCTCTGAGTTAAAAGTATTAGAATATCAAAATACTACTTCATCAATAGCCTCACAATTCTCATAAAAAATACATGTTTCTAAATGACCAGACCTCTGATCTAAAAGTCTCTTAAGAGTATGGCCTGCATATTTACAGGATACCTTAATATGCCTATAAAAATTACCAGGTACCTTTTTATTAATATTTTGAAGCAGAGTGTGACTCCTATATTTCGGCCAGACATGACGTTTGATCCATCATTTGTCTGGCTTATTATATTCGATGAATAAATATTTAATAAGATGCTTTAAGATAAAATTAATATTAAATTTTTCCACTAAAAATATAACCAATAATTATGCTCTAGTTTAACCTGATGCATCTTTTTCCTCATCACCCTTAATACGTAAAGGCATCTCATTGCGGAATTGATTTTGCGATATTACCTTCGCTATAAAATCTTTTCGAGATATTTTTTTCGTTACAAATCTTTTTGCTATAAATCTTTTCGCTATAAACGACATTCGCTATCGATTAAAGTTTTGCTGAATTGTCCTGATACGATTTTCGAGCATTACATCTACCATATTAGATTTCATTTTAAATTTGGGTGATAAATATTATGTATTTTGGATATTCATTTCATAATTTTATCTAATTCCTAACTTTTTGGATGGTGCATGAAAACATTGTTATAAATAGTTCAGAAAAATAAATTAGGTTTTAATCTTTAACCTGCACCATCAAAAAGTGGCTCCTGTATGCTAAGAAGTAGTATAATTAAATACTGATTAAAGATGATATCGATTACGGTTAATTTGGCTTACCAGAATTATTGTTATCTCAGTGACATAATTTATTAAATCACCTGAATTTTAATGAATGCATTCATTCATATTTAAATTGACAAATTATAATTTTGTGAATACATCAAAATTTACTATAATAAGACGGCATTTTGCTCTATTCATGGAGAAAGAACAAATTATTCCTGATGTTGTAAAAACAAAAGCTGAGCATAAATTAGAGGTTAATTGCAAAGTTATAAGGATCTTTATATATTTTTATAGGTTAAATATGGAAGTCATGTTGTAAATGAAGGGAATGTTTTAACTCCCACTCAAGTTTTATATATTTTATTTTGAAATATAATATTCTTACTTTTAGGTTAAAAATTCACCTGTAATTAAGTGGCATGCTGATGATAAAGATTTGTTTACTTTAATAATGACAGGTTATAATATATTATAATATGGAGGTTGATATTACATTAAAGATCCTGATGCACCTAGTAGAGAAAAGCCTATTTATAGAGAATGGCATCATTGGCTGGTTGTGAACATACCTGGGAATAATATAAAATCAGGTGATGAAATCTCTCAATACATAGGGTCAGGGCCTCCCAAGGGAACAGGTATATCATTATTTTGATAATTCTAATATTCCTTTTAAAGGTCTTCACAGATATGTATTTCTTGTATACAAACAACCTGGTAAAATAGATATTTCAAAGCTCACAAAACTTACAAATAAGTTTATAAAAAAATGGAATAATTTTGAATAATTTATTATTTAGGTCTGGAGATGGCAGAGGTAATTTTAAGGCTGAAAAATTTGCAAATGAACATCATTTAAAACCACTTGTAGCTTGTAATTTTTTTCAAGCTGAATGGGATGATTATGTTCCAGAAATTTATAGACAATTAGGGGGACATTAGGATATTTTTATTAATTATTTTAAATAATGGAATATAAGTATTTAAAAATAAAATTAATCAAAATTGTTGTAGTTGTTGAATTTTTATTTTATTGATCTTGCTTTACATTAAATTAAGAATAATAATTTTTATTTTTTTTATAGCATCTTACATATTTTGAAGTTTTAATTATAATATAAAAAAGAATAAATTAAATTATTGTCTCATTATTAATTCTTTACATACATTAGACATTTTATAGCTGAGTTTAATACTAAATAAAATTTCCTATTTTAAATCAATTCAATACTTTAAATGCAATTTTATTTCATAATTGAACACTTTTTTAAAATATCAATAAACACTTGGACAGAGAAATGAGACATTCTATGGCATATTATGATTATGTGCATATTAAAATCATACAAAAAAACTAGATATTATATAATACACTGTGATGCAATCAGTAGTGTAACAACTTTTCTTCAAAATTTCTTTGAAACCCCTACATGTATTAATTTATTTCCATATAATATATAATAAAACTTCAAGTTAGGGCAAGACCAAGATTTTACCCAACTTGGCAGTCACTCAATTTATCAAGGCAATTTCTAATACTTAGTAGTTAGTAAGAATTTTGGGACTCAAAATTTTTTAGTTTATTAATCAAAAAGACACCATTTACATAGAAATATAACAACTTAATTAAATTAAATTTAAAATTTTTGCCAATATAAATAAAAATAATTATTGGCTATAAATAGCATTTACTGCTTTCCTAGGAATGTAAATATCAAGAAAAAAGTATAAAAATGGGGGGAAAATATGCTAGAAAATTATTTTAACGAAATTTTGAAAAAATTTTTCTCTAAAAAAATAAAAGTATTTATTTTAATAAACAACTAAATGCAGAATATTGACATAATATTTTCTAGGGTTGTACAGATATTAAATATCTGATTAGAAACGATACTTTTAAAAAGTATCGGATCAGAAACAATACTTTTATAAAATTTAACCAATATAATTATTTTTACGCTGCATTTATTGTAAACCCGTTATCTTCATGCGGTCCGTTATTTAGCTCTGAAATCACAGCTGTTTCTTCACATTATTTAATAGATAATGCTAAATTAGAGATATTTATTTTTTATAATATTTAAGAAAAATTATATACCCTTTTATCGAATTGGCCATTATTTTCATAATCGTATCGCAAATTTTTTATCAACGCACCGCAACATGTTTTTCAAATTTTTATAATAAGCATTATCATAACGCTCCCTATTTATAAACTATACCTATTTATTTATTGCCTTGATTTTGTAATAACGCAACGCTGAACATAACGCGTTTACTATAGATACAACCTTATTCACATATTTTACTTATTTTTGAATACTTTCTCGTTAATAAATCTGAACAACTCTCATAAGAGTGAAGGAAGTAGGAAGACGCTACTTTTAAAATAAAAATGATAGAAGTAAAGTATATCAGTAAACTAATATTTACCCAAAATTTTTGTGTATTTTTTATTTGTTTATTATTTATTTCATTGTTTTCATTAAGAAAAAATTTATGGTATAAATAAAAATCATTGGAATTTAAATTTCATTAATTAACATAAAGATATCAATATTTTATCTCCAATCGATCCTTTGATTATTGGAGGGTCGAAGCTCAAAGATTTCTAACTTTGGCAAACCTTGCACTTAAGGATTTGGCATCTGCAACAAGTGTTGATGATAAAGATAGCCCTCATAAGAGAAGTTTATTATCACACTTGAGGCTATCACAAAGAAAAATGTCGAATATTTTAATTTAATATTTCATTTATATATTATTTTATTAATTAATATTGAGATTTAATTTGTTTTTACTTTTTATTCAAACAAAAATATATAATTTATTATACAGAAAATTTAGTATGAATATAGTTATTTAGCATATAAATGTATACCTGTTTGTGTTAAGGTTCTAAAATAGATAAATGAAAATTCTGATCATTAAAAAAAATATAAGACTATCCTATATGTATAATTCTTTAATTGCTATAACTTAATAAAATAAGACTTACTGTATATCTTATAAATACAAACCCTTTTTTCTACAAATTTAAAGATGAGAAATGTTTTTAGAATCTTAAAGCTTTGAGGTTTTTTTTCTCTCATTTTTAAGAGCTGGGAAAATATTCCGATTCAAATTACTTTAAAAAAATTTATAAACCGATTTTTTTATTATTCCGTTATCTTAGGTTTTATAAAATAATGACAAAAAAAAATCAATGTAAATATCTGGTCGGTATTGGTGCCGTTTTAAATAAATATCGGATCGGTGAAAAAATTGTATATTTACCCTATTTAAGATGATTGTGATATTGAAAAGTTGCAATAAAATTGGTTGATAATATTTTCCATAAAGATTGATGTAGTAATAAAATCAATTTAAAAAAAAATAAATGAACGATAATTTTTTCTTTCCCCGAAAAACGGGCTTTTTTTTAAAAAATCTCTACCATTTCACTTAAAATCTGGAAACGGAGTTTTAAACATTTCCATTTTATTATGATTAATTGAAATATAATCAAGTTTTAAAACAAATTATTTAGCTAGCCGTCTGCAACAGGCTGGTTTTTAGCCAGTCCGTTCACGCCCATCCGTACTATAGGCTGGCAAACATTTAAAACAAATGGTGGACCAGGGAATTTAAAATATTTTTTTCTGACGAATTGAGCAGATGAATCTTTTATTTATTAATATTTATTTTTTATTTCATATTTTATAAATTTAATTTTAAATAAATACATTTAAAAGAAATAATTTTTCAAATATAACATTATTTTTATTATACTCTTTAATATCTTTTTTGAAGGCTATAAAAGTTTATAAATAGATTTTTTGGTCTTACATTTAAAAGAAATAAATAATTTTTAATATTTTTTTTTATTTATATAATCTCTTCATCTTTGTTTATGAAGGCTATAAAAGTCTCTAAATATATTTTTTGGCCTTATGAGATAATTTATTTTTAGTATAATATTTATAAAATATATTATCTATGAGTTTTATAAAGGAAAAATTAGTAAATATTGACCTAAATGGATCATTTTTTTGGGGGGGGGGGGGGAATATGGAACAGGAAATCAATCCGAGAAAAATTTAATTTGGATTAAGAATAGATTCCCCTTTATTTCAGTTGATTTAGATAATCATTGGTGGGAATAAGGGTGGGGGTGAATTTATTTAGAAAAAACCAGCCCCAAATGCTCCTTGTCTCGCTCTGGGTATAAGAAAATTGGAACTAAAATTTATTAGATATTCGTATTTTATTGAAAAACTTTATATATGAGATAATAGCACATTTATTTATTTGATCCAAATCTCTCGTTATAAATAGTAATATGTTATTTAAATAAATATATTTAATTCATAAGTTTAAATCTAATATAATAAAATTTGTAGTAAAAATACTAATTATTTATCCCGATTTGAGGTAGAGAATAACAGTTTTTCTTAGCCTCTTCCAAGTTATCTTGCATAATAATTTTGTTTAAGTCTATAAATTTGTCTAGCGCTAAACTGTAAACGGTTTCGAAGGGCATATTTATCCCTACTTTCTTCACAACATCCACTCTATAAGTTGGCAATCTTCTCTTCCCCGATTTCCATAGCTCTATTGTGATCATGGCTCCCCATTCTGGTCTTTTAGAGTAAGAAATATTTAATGCCGTCATGAAGGCACCAAGGGTATGATCGTGAGCCGAAACGAATTCCAACAAGGGTCTTTTTCTTAAATATCTTCTATATTTACCATTTTTAGGAATAATTGTCGCATTGTATGATATTTTATGAGCTTGCAATCGGTCTATTAGAGTGTACATCAAATGACCTATGACATTCTTTTGTAATGGTATGTTATCCCTAACAGCATTCACAAACATAAGATCTAACAAGTTGTCAATGATATCCGTGGTAGCCCGATCCACATTCCATAATTTCGATAAATTATCTTTAATTTCTGCTAGCTTGATTACTTCTTTATTCCTTTCTTCGTGATCCAAATATTCATCTTGATTCCTATTTTTGAGACTGTTAACGCAATCCGACAAATCGCCTAATTCAACTATACGTATTAAAATTTTTATTGGATCTTTTGTTTCATTTATATAGAAGGATTTATAAAGTGTTTGTAAAGAAGGCATTGCCATATTAAACCTTTCCTTAAACTCTGAGGATTTCTTAATATTTTCTATTATATTTTTCCTATAATTTAAGCATATATCGGCAGCGCTTAACAAAATGTCAGGATTTTCCATGATAGTTATGTTCAATAAATCCTTGTCCACCATCCTAACCCGGTCCAATATTTGAGAATTAACCAAATTATCTTTGTTTTGTAACCCTATCATATAGGCTATTGCAGTTTGTATAGCTCTGGTCGATTTGCTCGAGAATAATCTTATGTGAATTTTACGAAAAATGAATCTCTCCCCTAATAATTTCGTATAATGTTCCGAATTTTGCCGGCCTGAATTCAAGATCTGCAGTATACCATGATCTGTCATATTACCTTCCCCATTCGGCCAAATTTGTTCGTCAAAAGTAAATTTTTCCGGAGCTAATTCCTTGTACGGGGCTCTCTCTCCGTGACGACTCAATTGAAAGACATATAGTAGTTTATCTATATTTTGGAAGGAAATATAAACATATAAACACATATTTTATAAGAAAAATTTAATATATACCTTTCGATTTTACTCCATTAACTAATGCAATCGCCAATATAAAAATAATCGTATTCATTTTAGGTGGTATAATAAGCATGTAAAAAGAGAATTTTAAAAGTTTAGTGATTATTAAACTATATTTACTTGCCTTATATACCTTTCAAAGTTTCAGTGTATATATCAATCAGATACGTATATTCTTATTCAAATAAAAAAGAGTGACACATCTGTATAAATAGATAAATTAAATATTTTCTTTACACTTTATTTATAGATAGGAAACTCAACTTTAAGAATATTAGTACTATCATTATTTGAATAAAAACTCTTGATTATTTGTTTAATTAATAAATGATTAATTTTTATTTGCTTAGAAATAAAAAGTTATTTTTATATTATTTAAGATAAATTTCCTGTTCTTAAGCAAATTGACGACTATCGCTAATTATACAGATAATAATGAATATAATTTGTGTAATAATCAAATCAATATTTATCTTTTGCACACTATATTTTAGATGCTAGAAGAAATCTGCATTTTAAAAGATAAACAACAAATTGATGGATCTTTTTAAAGGCTGCGTTTAATTTCTAAAAAAATTTTCAAGAAACATCTGATTGAAACGCTATGTTTTTTTTTAGAATTTAGAATTTTATAATTGATAAACGTGAAATATACTCATGTAAGTCTAATTTACATATTAATAATAAAAATTTTAAAATTACTTATTACATTTTAAATATCTGTTATCTAGTCAGGCGTCTGGGAAGCGAGAAGAGGCGTCTCCTTAACTAAAAAATGAAAATTATTTACGAAGTATATTTGAAGAAATATAAATGGTTTTGTTGAATGGTAAAGTAACCCAATAAAATGTTATATTATACTATACTTTAAATGAATTATTTTGAATTCCTTTGAAAAAATATAGGATTGGCCTTGCGAACCCAGATATTTCATCTAAATCAGATATATTATTAGATTCATTATGATTTTTACATTTGGGTAGCAATAAATTATTAATTATTTAGCTGTATAACTATCTTAGACAATATATTTTATAGGGATTGGCTCAGAAGAGTAGTTTTATTTATTTGAAGCATCAGCAAGTATAGTGAATAATAATATGTATCTATCACTAAATATAATTTTACGTTTGCTTACATAACAAGAAAAATAATTATGTATATCGTCTATAGCTGCAGAACAGTAAAATAAACATTTATATCACAAAGCTAATATATGTCATTATAAATTGGTATATTAACCTTTTTTTATTGTTAATTAAATAAACTTACTATATATTAAATAAACATTCTATATCTAATTATATATAACATTTTTCAAAAAATTATAATGATTTGACAGAAGCCATGAGACTAATATTATCAAGTTATATAAGAGGTTCGAAGCTAAATCTAAGTTAGTTAATTTGCAATATAAAAATATACTGACATTTAATGTTGAAAAATAAATCAAAAATCTGGCTCTATTATTTAAATTTTGGAAGTTTAATCTAGTAGAATCTTTCAAAAAGCACCATAGCATTGCATACCTTAAAATGGATTATTATAGTTTTTTAAAATATATATAAAAATTACTGCATATTTTGATAACAATACCATAAGCACAAGCACAAATGAGAAAACTTTATCTTTATTATAGAGAATATAACCTATCTTAGAAGTACGTCGTTAGAAAATATATTGAATGGATTAGTTCTACTTAATATCAATATCAGGGTCTCTAATTGAACAGTGAAACCGAGATAAACCGTTATAATTTCGAATAGTAACCATAACTAAACCGTTATAAGAATATTTTGAAAGAAAAAAAAAATCAAATTAATATAAATACTTTATCAGATAATAATACTATGAAGACATCAACTTCTTTTTCTGTTTAACATAAAATGAAACTAAGAGGTTTATTAATTGTTTCCCCAAATTAATAAATCAACTATAGAACCCAATATTATATCATTTTTAATTAAGGAAATAAACCCCATTATCAATTGTTGAACATTAGAAATTTAACTGATACAAGTTACAAATATTTGTTAAATTATTGGAATTATAAAAGAATAGATGATCAAGTTTCAATAATATTTAAAATTCAGCAAAACCCATTTACCTAAAAGTTACTCACTAGTTAGTGATATAAAAGTAAAACTAATTTATTATTGTTCATCATTAAAATCAAATACTCGATATAACAACAAACTCCCATTATATTGAGTTTTAAAAGTACTTCAATATTTTAGAGATTCGTCATTTGAAATTCAAAGAATTTATAAATAACCTACAAAAAAATATTTAAAAAATATATTTTTATTTCGCAGTGTTGTATTTTAAGTATTTTATTAGCTCAAAACTACCAGCTTATCCTGGGAGCCATATTTAAAATAAAGAAGACAAGAGGGAAGAGGAGCATAGTATTATATATATATTTTTTTAAATTCAAGGAATTTATCAAAAAAATAGTATTTTGGTTCATTATTTTAAATAAAATATTGCAATATATCATCCCTGCTGATCAATTTCATGGAATCCAAAAAAAATATCCTCCAAATCGTTGCAGGGTTACTGAGAAAATTATATGTGTTTCAGGAATTTATTTGAAGAAATTTCAAAGAAATAGAAGTAAATTAAGAATAATGGCTGACTATATAAAAAATGTCGGCAAACATCCCAAAATTGAAAAACTAACTTAATCTAGCGAGGTTATAATAGGTAGATAAGCTATTTTTAAAATATTCCAGATTTTTAAATTTGTTTTTATATATAAATTTTTTATTTTGCTTTTTTTTTTAGCTAATTTTAGTTATAACTTCCTTTGCTAAATTTAGATAGAAATATTTTTTTTCCTTAATTTTAGATATAATTTCCTTTTTTCCTCTAATGTTAGATTTTGAATTTCATTTTTTTTGTTATTTTTAAGATATAATTTATCTTTTTTATTAATAGATCGAAACAAATAGAACATAATTAATGGATATCATATCTTCCTAGAATGCTTTATCTAAGAATTTTTAGGCTTGGCGTTATTTTTAGCATCGATAAATATGTTTTTTTAGAGAAAGTTAATAAAACATACTTTGAAGATTTTGAAGTAGATCATTGTCAGGAGATTGCGGGGTAAAGTGCAAGTATATGGAAATCAATTCGGTTTTGTGGGCTGTTTGACCATGATCCAATTTTTACCCTCGAACACTGATCAAAATAGGGGAAAATGGGGAAGGAGCTGCATAGTGTTTATTAACTTGGAAAAGACATATGATACCATGTCTAGAAATCTGATATGGTAGTGTATATAAAAGAGGAATCCCGGACATATACAAATTAGATGTATGTAAGAGGATTGATTCAAGGCCGTTTCCCATAGAAGCTTGGTTACCAGCGTTAATTCCCTTTCTCTTTTTATTCATTTGCAATACTATAACAGAGGACTAACAGAGGCCAACTCCATGGTCATTGTTGCATACATAACATCGTGATATGCAAAGAAAGAAAAGTGATGATAGCACAGCGAGCATGGGCAGCTAGGTTGGAAATATGGCATCGCAATAGTTGGTCTAAGACAATGTAACTGGCAACAAACATTGCAGGTGGGTGTCAGAAACTATGTAAATCGCTCTATATCTAAAAATTGAAAAGTTTAGGTATCTTGGGTCCACAATATATCAAAACGGAGGTTGTCTTGACAAGGTCAACACTAGGTTACAAGAGGGTTGGATGAAATGGGAAAGTGTATCATTGGTGCTTTGTGACACTAAGATGCCACTGTGAATTAAAGATAAGGCATATCAAAATAGCGTCAGACCGATCTTGTTGTATGGGTATGAAATTGGGCATTGCCAACTTATGAGAGAAAAATGTTGGATATAACCAAAATGCATGTGATTAGATGAAGCATATTTTACACCAAGCTGAATCATAAGACCAATGATAGATCAAAAAAAGAAGATTGGCATAGATCCTTGTCGGAAAAGATAAATCAGAGTAGACTAAGATGGTATGGATATGTGTTAAGGACTGGCTCAACTAACGTGAATCGGCAAGTTCTCGTCTTGACCTGAAGTTACGGGCATGACTAACTTGAATTTCTCAAATCCGCAAGTACATAATGGATATATAAATTGTCTTTGATAAGGCCCAAAGCCAGCCATATGGAAGGATGGGATTTGTTTTAAAGACCCCATTTAGTTGTGGGATTAGCATGATAAAGAAGATTTTATTTTAGCGATTTATTTTTCTAGAATTATAGTTGTTATAAATAATCCAGGATCACTGAATTATTTACAATATCTTAATTTTTGGAAGTGTTAGAAATACATCTTAAATTTCATTTGTAATATATATAGAATTGGGCAAAATACTTTGAAAACATATTTCGTTAGGCAACAAAATACTTTTATAAATATGTATTTCTGCTACGCCTGTTAAGTATTGCTAAACAGGTTTTAGGGTGAGAAAGGTGGCTGTTAAAACCAAATTTAAAGAATTTATTACTTTTAAAAGTTAATTAAAAGCTAATTAAAAAGATTATATATTTTTAATTTATCCTATTTTATAATAAATAAAATATATTAATCTAAAAAAATATGATTTTGTTTTCGTTACTTTTCTAAAAAAATGAAATCAAAGGAGCGGTTATGGAGTGGCACTCTATTACTTAGAGCGGAAGTTAGCTCCTTTTGAAAACTCAGCAGCGGAAGAGAGAGCTAGCTCCTTTTAAGCAGGTAGGAGTGGGAACGGGAGCTAGCCGCTACCTATTATATATAATTACATTTAAAAAAAAATAAAATAAACATTGTGTAAATTATTTATGTTCATAATTTTTCAATATTTTTTTTTAGTGTAGTATGTTCTTGCATATAATGAAGTCTAATTATTTGATCGGTTTTTTAATAAACTCTGGTTATGAATTAACGGAGATAATTATATATATATAATATATAATAAAAACAGTATTTATGCACAAAATATCAAAATACCAATTACATAATGTGTGAATCTAGACTGCTTGGTTGGGAAAACAGATCCTTATCTATGAGAGGGAATTAATTTTTGCCCCCCCCCCCAACTCCAGAATTTGTGCTTTTGGTCATTTTCTATTCCATCTCCAATTTTTATAATTTGACAGGAGATAAATTTCTAAAATTAAGTATCTAATAGATGATGGTATAAATAAGACCTAATATTGGTTATAATTTAACTTATTTTTTATAAATATTTCGGATTTTTTTGTTTAAATAGATATAATTATTAAAAAAATTTAATTTTTGTGCACGAAGTCATTTTTAACAAAAAAATGGATTTGAAATATATCTAACTTTCAAGCGATGATAGTATTGATAATAAAATATAAATTTAGGATAATCATAATTTAACAGTTTGATTAATTTTTTTCTTCTTCTAAATTAGAATTTTGTGCCCATTTTCAAACTGTTTTGTTGCATGAAACTTAATTCTTTTCACCTTTATAATGTACTTTAAGAAATATATATATTTTTTAAAATAGATGAAAGATATATATACCTTGATAAAAAAACAGAAATATACATAAAAAATTTTATTTCTCTCTTATTTTGGTATAAAAAAAAATTAAAGAATATAGATATTTCTAAATTTTAATTATAAATTTATTCTTTGAGTTTTTTATGATTTACAATTTTGGTGTAAACAATTTTTTTTGCCATTTTTTTTTGTTAAATATAAGTGAAATTTTAACGCATATATTTTGTTTAAAATGCTTTTCACGTTTTTCGAGTTGTTGAACAAATAGCCGAAAGAATGGTAATTGATGAACCTTCAAATATGTTTTGAAGATTTGACACTTTCGAAGCTCAGAGCAAATTAAAATTTTTTTTTTTTAAATTTTACTATCATAAAAAATGTTACCTGAAATAAAATCGTGATATTTTTGTAAATCGTTCAATTGATGAACTAAAAATTAGTCTATTGTGATAAATACGGTAAGATATTCCGAGAAAAAAACTTGTATGCCACTCCTTTAGAATAATTAATTAGGTATAAGCGAAAAAAAGAAGACATTTATTTTATCTTAAGATCTTTTAGAAGGAGCAAAAAACAAATCCCCTAAAGGTGTTTGCCTTTAAAGGATATTATAATATTTTTTTATAAAGGAGGCATTGTGTTAATTTAATTTATATTTTGTGTTGGTACGTTAATCTGGCGGCCAAAATAAAAAGGTTATTTTTAGAAATTCAAGATTTATCTATTGTTTTATGACTGGTTATTGATGATATATAACCAAGTCTATTTTAATCATAAATTATGTGTAAAATTAACCAAACTAAATATTCTTATAAAATAAAATTTTATATCATTGTAAAAACAATTTCTATTTTTTATATTTATGTGACATAAAAAAATCTATAAAAAAACCAACCCTTTTTCTAGAAAAAATAAAATAAAATAATATTTATTTCAAATATAATTATTACATTTTGATTTTAACAAAAAAATATTTATTAAACCTTTTACCAAATTTTTTTTTATTTACCTTCAAAGCAAATAAAATATATTTTCTTATGTTAAAATAATATAAACACTTTGAGAGAGAATAAAATAAAAAATATTCTATATAACCTATTTAAAAAAATATAATATTTTGTTTTAAAGTGTTGATGATCCGACTTTTTGCTATAAATAGTCCCGATAATAAAAATAAAACTGTTTTTAAAAAAATAACACCATTCATTTTAGTAAAAAATTTTGATTTTTACCCGAATTTTAAATTTTAAATTATTAATTTTATTTTTAATTTAAAATTAAAATTAAGTTATCTTTTAGTTAATTGTTTTTTTAACAAATAGAATGGTTATAATCAAATTTTCTTTCATCTTTTTCTGCGTTTGTTTGGGAACGGTGGGATGTTCTTTGTCCGGATTCGACGATATAATAAGATGCCATAGTTGCTGTTCGCAAAATGTGCAGGTTTATTTAATGATATATTTTTCTTCTAATAAATATACAATCGTTTATTTTTTGAGGCCACTCTTTAATTTATTTACATTTTTTTTCTTCTGTAAATTAGTTAATTTTTTTAATTTTTTTATTTGTTCAAATGTATATAATTTTATTCATTCGAGAATAAAGTACCTTGATTTAAAAAAAAATTTGAAACTATTAACAGGTTATGTACGATAGAGGTGAAATCAGTGTGAACAACGGGACAGTATTGAAAACTTCGCAAGTATAAATTTAATAAAAAAATTTCTTTTTAAAATATAAAAAGTCATTTAGGCACAATGTATAATATGTTAGGTGGCTATATGTGTTATTTTTTCAACTTTAAATCATTAATTTTTTGAGCGCGTGTTTTTTTTTAAATTTAAAAAACTGATTTTACTGGATATGCATTCCATCATGTTTGTAATACCTACTATGGCAATTTTGCTAGAGGAAATTTTGAACTTATTAAAGTTTATATTAGTTTTTCGATAGATTTTATATTTTAAAATATAAATATAAAATGAATCAAACTTGTACTGAAAAATTGTCTACAATTCATAATAATACATTTCCAGTATAAAAGCTTTTTAAGTTTAAAAAAAAACACGCTTAAAAAATAAAATGATAATGACACATTGCTTGAGTGATAACGCCTTATTTCGATAGCTAACAACTAGGCCTTAATGAGGGCGATTTTTGATTTAAAAAAAATTATGTTTAAATAGGTTCCAGCATGTCTAGAGTAGGGAAATTAATTAATAATAATTTTTTTATATTTGATAAATCAATAAATTCACAAAAATTTACGCCGTAAATTGTTTGATGTTTAGAAGTCAAATTACACCAAATTCTGAAATACATTTCTGGTCAATTTAAATTTTTCAAATTTAAAAAAATCACCAGCAGTGAAATATTTAAAATTGAGAGATGTTTAATCTCCATGAATCATTTATAATAATGTAGAAAATATTTTCTTTATTACTTGATCTCTACCTTATAAGATTTATGTATGTTTTTACACCTCTCCTACCCCATTTTTGTATATAAAATAAATACAATTAAAAATTCGGTCTATTTATAAGTTCTCCTTCACCTATTGATTTGGATGGATATTGAATATAAAATTAATATAATTAAAAATACGGTCTATTTAATAAGATCTCCTTCAACTATTGATTTGGATTTGGCATATTTATATATTTTTTTTATCGATTATTAAGAAATAATTAACATATTGGCGTTAAAAAATTATCTGATTAAGTTAAATTTTTTTTAAACCTTTTTCTCGTACAAATAAATAATAAGTAAACAAAAATTAAAATCGATCTGAGAAAAATTGGTACATAACATTATGTGAATAAAGCTGGAATCCAAACTGGAACTAATGTCGGTTCAGGTAAAAATAACGGCTCTGGGTTCAGGTTCGATTCTTAAAAAATTATAATGTCGGTTTGGTTTGAAAACCCGGTTCATACCTATTCGCATACAAGCTAGAATAATGTAAAAAAAAAAACTTTTTTTAAGAAATGTTTTATCATTATTCTCTTTATAAAATAAATTTTCAAGAAAAATTAAAATTTTTTTTCGTTAAAATAAATTTGTAAACTTAAAAAAATAATATGAAAAATTTTATTATCAGTTACCTTAATTTATTTTGTATTAACAGTATACATAGAAATGAAAATTTCTTTGTAAAATTTATTCCAAATTAATCATTTGCAAAAAATTTCAAGAGAATAATGATTCAGTCATGAGGCTGATAACTAAATATTATTGATACTAAATAATGTATTTTGGCAATTTATTTTCTATAAAAGTTTTACCTACCAATAAATTTTATATTTATTCCTTATGTTAATTTTTTTTTTTTATAAATAATTAATATATTTTTAATTTAGGCCAATTAAATTATTATATCCATGTTGAAATATATATATTTTTTAATAGTTGGTTTTCAAATTTGATAGACAAAAATAATATAGAAAAATTAAATTTCTTTTAGATATAATTTATTCCAACTGTATATTAATACAATATTTTAAAAAAAACTAGGTTCTTTTGTAAATTTGTCTGAAAAATATATTTTCATTTTTGGTCCATATAATATAATATTTTTTATTATTCATTTATCTTTAAAACATGTAAACAAAATATAAAGAATATATATATATATATATTAAAAGTGAATGTATATCTTAAAAAAATCTATGGCTAAAGAGCTTATAGTAAAAATGTTCCAAAAAACAGGTATAATTATGTTTAAAAATTTTTAATTGGAGTTTTTGTTTAAGAAAAATTGATTCGCAATATATATTATTACAATAATATTTCTTTTACAATTATCGAGATGGGCCAATTTTTTTTTCTTCAAATAAATTTTTGGTACAACAGTTATTCGATAAAAAAAAAGTAATAATAACTTAATGATCACTCTATAGTTGTTAAACGGTTGCTAATTCAATATTTTAGCCAGAAAAATATTATCTAAGCCTTATAAAATATTGAATTTAGCCGTTTAAAAATCGGCCCAAAATGAGCTATTTAACAACACTACTCTCCATTAGTGTTGTTCCGCTCGATTTGAGCCAATTTTTTAAAAACTGGATATTTTATGCAAAAAAATATTAGATTTTGTTTATAGATGGCACAAAGGTTTGGACATCTATTAGCGAAATCTCGAGGCTTTAGAAAACATATTTTCTGGCTAAAATATTGAGTAAGCCGTTTTTATAAATAGGTTCGAATCGAGCCGTGTAACAAGACTACTCCACATTTATATACCTATCACCCATAGGAAAAACAATTTACAAATCGGAGCCAAAATTATTTTTTAAAAAATATCCAAATTTAAAAAATTCGAATCGGCCTGGAATGATCAAAATTACAAAAAAATCTGAAAATTGGTATCTGCAGGTTTCTATGGTGATACTTGATATTTGAAGTGAAGACCTGCAAAAATAAATCCTGGCACTACTCAAAAGAGCCCCGCGCATGGCATATTTAAACAAATCAATAATTTCTACATTTAAATAAATTTGGGTAAGGGCGAGCCTGCAAATTTTTTATTTTTGTTTGGGTTCTTAGGGACAAATCAAAAAATAATTTGATCCTGGCGTGGAAAATTTGATATATATATGCGTAAATTAAATTTTATAACCGGGTTTTTTCGCTAGTTCATAGATTTTTAAAACGTTAAAATTTGGGAAATTTTCCTAATTGGGATAAATTATAGATTTTCAAAGACATCAGAAATATTCAAAAAGGGGGGAAATTTATAAATGAAAAACATTTATAAAAGGCTTAGCTTATACATATATTTTATATGATTTTTTATATACCAAATTTATTATCTATATTTTATGTTAATTAAGTTGTCCTTATTTATGAATACTTTATCAAAAAAATATACAAAAAAGGTAAAGGATCAACCAAGCCTTAAATGGAAATACGCGGAAGATAGTTTATATACTTTGATAAAAATAGGTTAGAATTTTTTTAGTGTGATATAAAAATTTTATTAATTATATTGTTTGTCTACTTATATTCTGTCGTATTGGGTTTAGTATTGTTTAAATGGCTTACTATAAATTTTATAAGTGTTACGCAAGCCTAAATATTTTGCTCATAGATGGCCCAAAGATTTGGACATCTATTAGCAAAATTTCGAGAATTAGGGAATATTTTTCTGTCTAAAATATGGAGTTAGCCGAAAAATTGGCTCTAATCGGGCCATTTAACAACATTTATTGGGTGGGATATGGAACTCATGGGTATTTGGAATATCTCAATTGCATATAATAAGAACAATTTAAAAATTTGACTTAACCGGAAATGTATGTTAGCCCCTATAAAGTGCTCACACTGAGATAAATTTCAGACATTCATCGCCAACTTTTGAATTACTTTTAAGTTATATTAATTTTAATATAGATGTATTCATAAAATTAAAAAGTAGACAAATGGCGAAAATTGTCTTCTGAAATTCATAGGTGAGACACTGTGCCTATTTAACATTTCTGATCAAATAAAATTTTCAAATTCAAAATGGCCCTCAGCACATTATTTAAAATTGAGAAATAATCCTCAAGGATTGCCAATACGATTATAGCATTTTATTAGCGCAACTTGCCTAAGGTAGGTTAGGTATCATTCGGATCACTCTACATTTTGTATCGAAATTAGATTAGGCCGTATCTTAATGAGCTTGATATGGATAAATATAAATTTTTTCAGGAACCAGAAGAAATATTTTTCATATTTTTATAACAGATCCAGATGCCCCCAGTAAAGCCGATCCTACAAGCAGGGAATGGCGTCACTGGCTCGTAGTTAATATTCCAAGGGATGATGTGAACGAGGGAAACATTGTCAGCAGCTATAAGGGAGCCGGTCCGCCTAAAGGCACAGGTTTATATTTCACAAAACCAATCTGTAAAGATTTTTAAAGAGAGATTTTGGCCTGGTCCCAATAATTCTTTAGCGGCATCGAAAAATTAATTGCTTTAGTCAAATAATATTTCAATTTTCATGTATTGTATAACAGGTTTCCATCGATATATATTTTTGGTTTACAAGCAAAACGGTAGATTGGACTCCAGTGCTATTTCCACTCAGTAAACATTATTTATTATCAAAGAGTTTAAAGTTCTTTTCTATATTCATTCAATAAGATTAGTTTTAGAAAATAACAAATAACTATTTAGCCAATATTTTAGAATTCTGATATTTATATTTTGATATTCTAGTCTAACACTGATCTCCATTGCTTAATATATAATTTTAAATAATATCATAATGTAGTTGAAACAATATCAAAAGAGATGGTAAGGTATTTATCGAGGATAAGATTAAGTCGGTTTTTCTTTATATCCAATTCCTCTTATAATGAGCATCCACGAGTTGAGGATCAAATTTTCTTTATGTTATTGGTCCCTGCTTCATTTTAAACTTTCCTAAAAAATTTTCCCCGCCGTTTTTACAAGCGCGTCTTGTCCGAAATGCCAACTCATAGGTGTAGTTAAGATTTTCCCAATGAATTTTTTTCCCTATACCCCATTTGTTTATCCTTCACCCCTATTTCTTCGAGTGTTTAACTATCCAGCCACGCTGAGGCAGGATAGGATTTGGAGGAAAGGTATTTATAACCCCATTATCTTGGCACCTTATATGTTAATTTTAACGAATTAGAGAGAAAAAAATAATTAAATAGTTGGTCTTTAAAGCTCAATATATGTTTAATTCTTATTTTCTAATCAATGGACCTTTATTGTTAAGATTTAAAAACAATCTCTGGAAGAATGATAATCAATAAATTTTTTTTTTTTAAAATTATAAATTGAAGGCTAGGTGAAGTTCGGGCTAAATTTGATGCTAGTCAATTCGCCAATGAAAATTCTTTGGGAGACCCGATATTTTGTAATTATTATACCGCGCAATTCGAGACAAATAATTAAATGTTAAATTTTTTTTTACAAATTATTTCATATAATTTCTTTATCACGTCGTCTCCGTATTTATTTGTTCATTACACTCTTGTTAGTTCATAGTTTACCACAGATTTAAATTGGTATATATAATGTTAAATAAAAAAATAATCATCATGTTCATTAAAAAAGCTAGAGTTTATGGGTGTTAAATATTTAATATAATTTTTCCAACAAATTTTAAATCCATTAGTTTGATACAAATATCAAATATAAACAAGAATATGTAATTTGGATTAGATTTAAGATAAATTATTTTATCCAAATAACTTTAAATAATAGCTGATGGGATAAATCTTTCTTGTGAAATTAAAATGGGAATCTAATAAATTAAGTTAATTTTTTTTTTTGAATTTACCGATGCAGTAATGCATTCATAAGAGATATATAATAATATTAAGATTAAATATGGAATGTTTACTAGAGGCCATAATGGCGAGGGATATTTATACAATAACTTGGGGTAGAATCGTATTTTATATATCTTTTCTTAGAGGTATGGATGATAAAATAGAGGATGGGAGGAGGCAATCTGGGCATCTTAATTTCGGAAATTATTCTTGTGTTTAGGCGAGGGTAGGAATGTGCGTCGGAATAGGTTTTTGGAAATATGAAAATATTTTCATATTAAACGATAATAATATCATAAAGTAAGTAAGATTTTGATGTGATAAAAAGTAACTTAACAAATTCTTGTTCTATCCCCTTATAGTCGCAAGTATGGAGATGCTTTTGTCCAGTTCTTTACTTCGATAAATTGTCCCCTCATCTTTTCCATATATTTTGCAAATTATAAAAAATTGTGTATATATGTCTTTAAAAGTAAATTTTAATACACTTAGATTAAAATATGAAACGCTGAAAAAAATTTTTCCTTACTTACTCAAGATTAAAAATCTTAAAAGCTATAAGATTTTTTAACTGATTTTCCCAGATATTTTTTTGAAAATCGAAAATTTTATTTTTGATAATTAAATTTTTTTAAAACTTACTTTACATAATTTATGTTTTTATTTTTGCGGGGGAAAGGACCTTATGGGGTTTTTTAAGCATGATAATTATATAGTATCAACATCGAATCGTCGGTGGAATATTATAATGCTTTATATTCACTGTTTCGCAAAAGGTATTTTTTGTTCATTCAATTCTTTTATACACTGTATTCTCTTCCATATCAACAATTAAAATTTTAAAATTTAAAGTTGAATAATTTTTATTAGCATTATTATAATATTATTAAAAATTTAAGAAATATTTTTGTTTCTAAATGCTCTCTTGAAAAATTTTAAAACGGATATAGAGCATTACAATATTCAGTTAATAAAAATAATTGAGTACATTTAATCAAACAGTTTAAGTTCTCGGGTCTAAATCATGAGGGGGGGATACAAAGTTTACTTAATGTCGGAAATTAACTTTTAAAATTTTAATATCAAAATTAAAATATTTTTAATTCGTCAGGTTATCTTATTGATGTGTAACAAAAAAAGAAAGTTGGTTATGTAAAAAATAAATTCTTGTTCAGAGATATTTATACGGAGAAAGCTAGTTCGATTCCCAGCGTCTTATTGTTAGGATTGTTGAAAGGGTAGTCGGTAATTTACCAGTTACAGTTAAAAATCTTTTTAGGAAAATAGAGTCGAAATATATTAAGAATTTATTTATTCTAAATTAAGATCATTAATCATGCTATCATTATAAATTAGGGGAAAATATAAAGGGGGGGGGGTTTCAGGGTTAAATAAATTTAAGATTATTATTTCAAAGATTAATAAAGTCTGTATAATATATATATAACTTAAAATCAAAGATAACTAGAACATAACTATTGCTAAATATTTACCATACCTTAATCTTAACAGATAATAATCCAGGATAAGTCTTTTTTCATGTCATAAAATCATTTATAATTTTTCCACTTCCAGTAAGGATCAAGGTTAACTAGACCCAACTCTCATTTTAATCTTCAAAGATTTTTCCTAATAAATCTTATGATGAAAATATTTTTTAAAAAAAAATTATTTATTTGAATATTATTTTTAACTATTCAAATATTATTGGTAAATATTAAAAAAATTTTGAATATAAATATTATTCAATGTCTGATTCGTAGGTTACTAGGAACTTGGCCTGCTTTGGTTTGGAAAAATTTAACTTCTGTTTCAAAAATGAAGATTAGCGTATTATTGGGGCATACTCTAATATAATTAATATGATAGTCAATTCGTGCATAAAATCATAGTTTGAAAAAACTTATTTTTTATAAATATTTTTTTAATTACATCTTAAAATATTTTTTATGCATGAAAATTACAAAAGATTTTAGAATTTTTAGGAAAAATTTGATCAAAAATATTTTATACTTCAAAAAAAAAATTTTTTAAAAAAACTATTTTCAAATCATATTAGACAAATTAGAGATTTTATAATAATAATAACAATTAATTATAAGGTAATTTAAGCCCAATTTTTTGGTATAGTTCTAAATTTTCTAAAAAAAAGAAGAAATTGATCAGGAAACTTTTACTGTATTAGTTATTATTAAATAAGTTTTCTCTTTTTGTGTATTAAAATTTATAATAATTTTTTATTTTAATATTTCGATTTCAAAATTATATAATACTGTTTATCTTCACCAAATTTAAAAGTAATTTATTTGTTGTTAATTTAAGGATGAAAAGTTTAATTTTCGCTAGTCTTATAATGTTTATTTTTGTGGAAAAAAAAATACAGTGGCAACAAAAGAAAAGGAGATTCATTATTTTATTTTTGTTTTAAAGGAGAAAAATTTTATGTATATACAATGACTGATTTTTGTTATGGAAATTGTTGAATAAAGAAATATTGTAGAAGAAAAGATTCATAAATTAGTGAAGAGGCAAAAAAATATATAACATAAAGGAAAAAGGTAAAGAATATATATATATATATATACTTTACGTTCTACTTTATGTTCAATTTAATTATATATAAACTTTAAGTTCTACTTTACTTTCATTTTAATTTACTTTTATTTTAAAAAGAAAACTTCAATAATATTTTTTTTATAATTTAATCTATGAATATATATCCAGAAGATGGCGTTAATTGTTTAGATTTTTTTTATCATAAATATCTAACTGTTTATTTCTTTCTAAACTAAGAAAATTCTAATTTATTACCATAAATTTAAAAATATTTGTATAATTTAATAAAGATAACATTTTAAACTAATTATAAAAGCGAAATTTTAAATTAAGAGTTATCTTAAATATATAAAATGAGATTATTTTATCTATTATCTAATATGGTAACCGTTTCCTGATTAATTTCTTCTTTTTTAAAAAAAAAAAATTTTTGTTACCTTTTTCTATATATGCCAAAAAAAAATTAAAGATTTTTATAATTAAGGGAGGAGGATGAGAAATCCGTAAAAATTAAATAACATTTCAAAAATATGACGAACAAGGACACGGTCTAAAATACGGAATAAATACTTTTAGCCAATATGAAATCGTGAGGTTTAGCCAAAATTTTGTTATTAATAATTCTTTCTTCATATTGATTAGACAAACTATACTTGTTAAGGCACTCAGATACACTAATAAATCACGAACCATTGCTAGATTGTTTTAGAATTAAAGCTTCCAATGTTCAGCCAATTATAACGGAGATGATATAATGATATTAAATATTTTGAAGATCAAATGAAAATAATTATGGGAAAATTAATAAAGTATAATCATGATTTTTTGGGCAATTTGAATATTATTTCAAATTCGAATCGTATATTTGTTAAGATGAAGTGCCAGAAACTTCCTCAAAATTAGATTAGTACTCTGTTTTAGAAAAAACAAGCATATTTAAATGAAATAATTTTTAACACATTATAAAATAGGTAACATTCTAATATTAATTAATATGATTTATAAATTTTTTTTCAAAATTCAAATTCATTTGAAAAAAAAATACTTCAAAATATTTTTTTATAATTTTTGATTTTATCTTGAAATATTTTTTACCCATGAAAATTACCTAAGGTTCATTTTTTTAAAAATTTTTTTTGGGTAATCTCTTTATTTATATTAAGAGCCAGCATGATATATAAATCTATATTAAATAACATTTTAAAAAATAAATTAATTAAATAAAATAGGTAAACATATCTATAAAAAGCAAAAATACTTTATTTTCAAAAAAAAAACATGAGAAGGGGGGAGGATAAAAGCCATCATTGAGATCCGAAGAGAATTTAAGAAATAAAAGACTAAAATTTGAGGAATTTAGAAATTTTTTTCTAAAACACTTGAATTTTTCGGGTGTGACGGGCTTAATTAAAATATTGACTTTCATAATAGGGCGGGTTGGGTTAAATTTTTTTGTAGCAGCAAGTGTGAAAGGGTGTAAAAAAATTTTTGCCACCGTAAGCGGAGTGGGTGGGGGGGGGGGGGGTAAAGTAAAAACTGCCAGAGCCCACATATAACTCTTATATTAATAATAATTATATAGAATATTTACAAAATACAAAAATAACAACAATATAAAAGTTTATGAAACTAACTATAGATAATTTACGGGAAAATTTAATATAATAAAAAAAAAATTATAAAGCAAAAACGTCAACTTGAGGATATATATTTATAGATTAAACTATGCAAACAATGTTGAAATTTTTTTATAAATTTAATTTTTTATTCTCATAAGAAATATATCATACATCATCCATCTTGACAAATTCGGTCATGTAGGTGGAGTTATTCGATGCATCCATCTTTAAAGAATTTTATTTGGATATAAGCATTATATTTGCATCAGGAGAGAATGCATATAAAGTGTAATATCATGAAAAATTTTGTATAAGATACGCGAAGGAACATACATAACTTGGCCTCCATGAAGTGGTAGGCAATAATAAAAATTTTTATTCTCGCAAGAAATATATCCTACCATATTTTATATCAAAATCATTACATTTTCTCTTTTGTCGTTGTAATTTAATATCATCATTAAATTTAGGTAAATCTTCGATAAAAAAATATTAATAGATCTAACAATGTAAAATGAAAGAAATAACAAAAATCAATCGACAAAGTAAAAGTCTACTTATGGTATAAAATTAAAACAAACGTATATATTAACAAATTTATATAAATAAAATAAAGGGGCCTAATACGTCAAATTAAGTTAAATATAAATATGAATAATATCATCATTTTCTTATTAAATTTACTGTCAGGTAAAGAAATGTTGAATTTATAAGAAAATAGTAATTTATGAAGATAATTTTTTCAGGTTTGCCCTAAATATGCTTGTATTTTTCATTAAAAGTTTAATATATTAACCATTTCACTCTCAATGATACTTTCGAAAATTATGTTTTGATAGCTAAATGATATATAACCCTTTATATTTTTTTTCATTAATAAATTTATCATCACTTTTACTAAGTTAAAGATTTGTCTTAAATGCGATCTTTTTTATGTAATATAAAGGAACTTAGTAATTTCTAATGTTCTTTCTTCCTAATGGTCGCAAGTGCCGAGGGACATTAGCGTCATCGTATCCCAATATTAACTCCCCTCCACCACCTTCCCTTATATTTTTCATAATTCAAAAAAATGATATTATATTAATTTTTCATTCTTATTTTTACATGTTAGTTAATCATAATAGTCAAAAAATTCATTATTTCATATAAAAAAATAGGATAAAGTGAATATTTTACTGGTTATTTATGAAAAGAAAAACACAGAATGTTAATTTATTTATGTTAAAACTTTAGAATAAAAATCGTCGAGTATTATTTGATATTTATATTTACATTTACAAATTTTTAATAAAAATAGCATAATTCATTTATATGTATCTAACTATTTGTTCTAGTTCAGAGAATATTGGCCCCCTCCTAAGTAAGCAATCCCCCCTTCCCACCCCAGCAAAAAATTTCTAGCTCCGGCTCTGATATAAATATGATGTAGTTGGCAGATTTGCATTTTCTGGTAGGTTATGAATTTTTATGATATGAATAAAGAAAGATGATATGTTGAACAATTAGATATTTGTCATATTTGACCCATATTGAACTTAGTTAGATAAAACTATTTTTTATATTATACAATGTTTAAATAATATGAATATTAGTGTTATTGCTCGATTTATAAAAACGGCTAATCAAATATATTAGTTAAAAAAATTACACAAACTTCGAGATTTTTGATAGATGTTCAAACCATTCAGCTATTTATGAGTAAAATTTTCAGGTTTTCATGATATTTTTAACTAAAATATAGGGTTGGCAGTTTATAAAAATGGAATTGTTCAACAACACTAATGAATAAATTTTAAATTCTGAGTAAGCATTAATTAATGATCGAATAATTATAAAATTATAGAAAAAAAACAATATGTTGCTTAATTTAAAAGAATCAAAAGTATAAATTTATGAAATTTAAAATTTATTTAACTATTGATACTATAATTGAGCTCTAGTCTAAATTAAAATAAGAACAAGTAGAAGTAAACATAATAAAGATAACAAAGATAAATACTAAAAGTGGAATAAAAAATTATATATATAGTTCTTATGATGATGGAAAATACCTTGGTTAAAATCAAGAATTATAAATGGAGATCTGCAAATTTAAAATTAATATAATACATTATGTTTTACCTCGATAGAACAATTAAAATTTACCAGACTGCCGATTAATTATAAACATATATTGGAGTCAGTGGTAGCGCTGTTTTGTTGTTTGTAGCTACTAATTTTCTTATCAATTCTTATTCTAAAGAATATTAATGTCATTTAATTGCAAACCATAAAAAACTTTTATGTTTTACAATTTTAAGTTCATTTATTAATCGCCAATTTAGTAGTATATAAACATAGACTTTACTAGATATTCACTCTTATCAATTTATAAATTTCATTCAATTACACTTATCGATTTTAGTTAATCAATGAATAATTTAACTGCAATGATTATTACCTTAATAAAAGATAAATAAAACATTTAGTCTCAATTTTTTCTTCAATATAATTCATATTGAACCAAATCCTTTTAAATAACATGCTAAATGATATATCATATCTATATCTAAAGAACTTTTTAGGCTTAAAAAATTTTAATTGACTATTTTAGACTTTTTCAAAAATTTATCTCTAAAGGGCTTTTGTTCTAAGTAATATTGGATAATTATTTTAATAATAATCAAGTAAATTTTTAGAGATATAATCGTAACATGTTTTAAAAAGACTTTCTTAACTAAACAAACGTTCTACAGGTGCTCAAGCAAATGATTATGATATTTACCAACTTTAAATAGTTACATTTATTTGAATTTTAATAATTAGTTTTTCTAGTAAAATTCAAATCCTATAAAATTTGGACAATTTTTTATAATATAATTAAACTTGGTTTATACGCATATTGACATTTTCTATAATATAATTAAACTTGGTTTATACGCATATTGACTGATTATGCGAGTTGCCTCTAACTAATATAAATATTATAACATATTGCAAAAAGTAACATAGTAACTTTTTCATTACATTCCAAAAACCTTAGCAGATATCTGGTACTTATAATAATAAAAACTATTAATTTATAATTCATTAATAACAGCTAATTTATCAAAAAAAATTTTAAACGTCTTTAATTAATCTTATTTTGTTAATTCGAGGAAAATGGTGCATTCGAAAATTGTATGTTGTCAAATTTCTTAATATAACATAGGAAACATTCTCCTATAGAAATATTATTTTTTGTTATTACTGTTTGTTGAAACTTTAAAGAAGGTTATTAATAATGCAAATTTTGTATTCTATATAACCGGCTGAGAATTAAAATTTTCAATCTCCACTTTTTGTAATTTTACAGGAAAGCTATTTAAAAAATTAAGTTTCTATTGTTTTCAAGAGAATGGTTAACCTTATATCGGATTTAATATGAATAGTTTTATAAATATTCTGAATTTTTTAATGTAAATAGAATAGTATAATTATAAAAAATTGTTTTATGTAAAAGAGTCATTTTTGATGAAAAGTGAATATAGAATAACCTAATTCTCGGCGACAATATGCAATAATTATTAATTACTAAAAAAAATTATTTATCATAAATATATGATTTAATTTGTTTTTATTCATATTTTTGTATAAATAATTAAATTTACACATGGCATCAATTATCCTAAAAAATAAAATATATTCATAACTCTATCTAGATTATTTCCTAAATTTTGATTTCTGATTGCAAGCATTATACTAATAATATGACATAAAGTGCAACATTATTTATTTTGGAAAAATAAGCATTACTGTTGAACCCTGCGAGACGGATACCGATAATGAAATATCCCATTAGTAAAATATAAGCACTGAACTAGTCGTAAGCAGGGTTGGCAAGTCGGTCAATTGACCAGTCAAATTCAATCAATTGACGAGTCAATTGACCGGAGGAGTATTTGATCTGTCAAATACGGTCAAATACTCTAAAAAATTTAAAGGAAGAATAAATTGAAAATATGTTTAAAAAAGGGAAAAAAGATGTAAATACATGTGATCACAATGTTTGCTTATTTTTTGTGTTCACAATATCAAGAGGAGAACTCACAAGTATGTGATATAATTCAAGAATTAGCTCTTTTACAAGGTAGTGATGACCAAAATATTTTAAGTGATATAATTAATTTCAGAAGCAAAAACCATGTTTAATATAGCAAATTATGCGGAAAGTAGTAATTTCCAGAAACAATCAATTCCGACCTTAAGTTAATAGATTAAACTTTGTCCACCCTGCCCATTAAGAGACTAACAATTTCCTAGTTCTACTTCTTCTTTAGAAAGAAATAGGTCGATTAGGGTTAATATTCTTATGAAAATGTAAATCGATTGAAGATCTAAGACATCAGGAAAATTGGTTAAAAAATATTAAAGAAAATGATAATATTGAAAATGAATCAGAACAAGAACTCCGCTACAATAGCTACACGTTAGTTATTGAATGACAATGAATTTAAAAAATTAATATTATAGATTTTATTTTACTATTATATTCAAAATAAAGTTAATATTAACTTTAAAAAAACATATATTTGAATTTGACCACATTTGACCGTATTTAACCATATTTGACCGGTCAAATATCGGTCAATTGACCGAAACGTATTTGACCGGTCAAATGCACAACCCTGATCGTAAGTATTATCTTATTGTCGTTTATTAAAAAATTAGTTTTACTTGTATCAATCCCTTCGTAAAAATATTTCCTTTTATCTATCAATCAATCCATCGATAATCTGTTTTTTAGTATAAAACTAATTTTATAAATTTAAGTTGAATTAACAGGATTTGATTTTAGAAATTAATTTAGAAACGTATGTTATGAATTTTTGAAATAATTCACATTTGAACCCAATGTAAAAAGGTTTAGAAAATAGGTTATGGACACATTAGGTTATTTTAATTTTTTATACATCTAAAAACAAATTCCTATAAAAATTAAAATTATGATGATCTGAAAAAAATTTTGTCTCCCAATTTAATATTTTTTCTTCCACAATGTTATTTTTTTTTTAAATTTACCCATATAATAATAATTTAAACTTCTTAATGTATACGTTTTCGATCTTTCATTAATTCATTGAAATTAAATGTAATGATCATAGTTCTTCTAGGCGTTAAATCGTGTGTCTTATATATTTATTTATTAAAATATATAGGCCCGATTATGTTTAGCAAAAATTTAATAATATCTTTTAGCCCTCCTCCTCTTAATTTGGGGTGTTCTAATAAAATATTATAGATGATAGGTGGGATGCTCAAAAATTTACTGACAAAATATTTAATTGGATATTAATTTATTAGACAATAAAATGCGAACCCAAGGATTATAAAGTTAAGGTAAAAAAAATTTCAAATATAAATTTTACAGACATGATAATCGATAACCCCGAGAATAATTCATATAAAATAATATATCAATGGTGAATCATTTTGCTTTCTATATTATATTTGATCCTGTACATATATATTTATATAAAATATATGTATAATTTGGATATATAAATTGTTTTATTATTAATATGTAATGATCAAATTGTTAGAAAAACTAAATTAACGAATCCTAAATATACAAAAGTGCTAAAATTGTTCAATTTTAAAAACGAGCTAAAAAAGTATAAACGAAACATTTAATTGTATTAACCTACTGTTCTATTGGACTTAAATCTTTCCTCAAACTTATAAACCCAAATTTCGCAATCTCGAGAGCACTTAATATTAAACAAAAAAATAATGCATTTTAGTATCAAATTATTGAAAGATTCATTGTCATTGCTATATAATAAAAATTTATACCTATTATTTTGTTTATTAAATACATTTATTTTTTAAAATGCCCATATTGGCTAATATTTTTTCTACATTAAGCGGAATAACTATATTTCAGCATTTTAACGCTGTAATTAAATTATCTTATATATTTGAAAAATATAAATAATGTTTATAAGTATAGTCATGGTTTCTGAAAATTAGTAATTTTGAGATTCGGTCAAAAAATTTTTTATTAAAATTTCTAAATTATTTATTTAAATTAAATCTATTAACATATTTTTTTAATTTAAATTTTGATAATTTATACAATTTATCTAATAATATTGTAGGTTCGGTTTTAAACATGTAAAAAATGATGAGAATACTATATAACAACTAGTTTAATTTTATGTAAACCAGAATGCAATAAAGGTTATTAATTATTTAATTATAAATGTGTTATCGATGGTCAATACGACAATTATACATTCAATTTATTCACACTACTAGCATCAACACCGATAAATTTACTTATTTAACATAACATTTAAAATTAAAATAAGCCTTCACCCTAGTTCATATGGTAATTAAAAAATGTACAATTATCGGGTATAGTTTCTCTGTCCAACTCTTTATAACAGTCTATAGACATTTAATGATAGTTCTTCGCACAGTTGTGCGTACAAGTAGGATTGACTGGCAAACAAAGGTTTAGAAGTCTCCACATTTTTTTCATCCAGTAATTTATTCCAGTTAGATGGAAATAAAGAATACCATGCACAGCACTGCACTGTTGAACCTTCTAGAAGAGAAGGCAAAGCTCTCTAAATCACGTATATAAATTTATCAACATGATTTTTTTTTTTCACTAAAATGATAATTTATTTACGCATTTTTTGAATTCATTAAAATAATGGATATTTAAAAAATAATATTTATTTTTCATACACAAATAAGAATATTTTAAAAACACCAATGAATTTTGTAATTTATCGGATATTTTTAATCTTATTTTATTTTAGTACACTTTGTGGACACTGAAAAGGCTCTTTCAGAATTTGCAAAAGTCGGTTTACTCGTTCTATTGCATTGTACAATTTCTAAAAATTTTCCATATGTTTTCCAGTATTTTAAAACGTAGGCACCTGATCAAATTTGCTAAAACCAGACATCCTTTATGTGAAGCATCTTACACACCAATTAGCATAATGTTCAAATTCTTTTCCCATTGTCTGCGCCATCATTCTCATTTTGCGCATTAAAATAATTAATGAGTTAAACAAAATAAGTTGATCGTAATAATTGGAGAAAAAATTTGAATTCCGCTAATCTTCCGCCCAAGCCAAGGGCTATATTAAATGTCAAAATCTTGATATACAAGCCATTTCTGAAAAAAAATGTCATTTTAAAATTTGAATATTATAAATTTATTATATTGGATTTACCATAATATTGTAGAGAATAAGGTTTAGCTTCTGAAATGATTATTTTTAAAATCCTGTTACTAGAACGCTCTTTTAAAATGTAATTTACCTATTATAGGGCTTGAAATATCGACAATTCCGAAGACTAAATACATATTTTTAAATTGATTAAGAACCCTAATATATAAATTTTAGTATATACCTCGTTCACGAAAGGTTTTATTCCCTAAAAAGAAAATTTAAAATATATATTATATTATATAGCATGATATTCGATGATATTGAATGCAAGGTTGTAAGGTACTATCCCCATTAGGAAGAGACAGGAATCTCTACCTCAAACCACCCACAATTAAAAATTTTTCCCACATTAGAAATTTTGGCATAAAATTTCTATTGGAGGGTAGCTTTTAAATTATAATGAAATATGTTTTAACCAATAGACCCTCATACATGATTTAAACAAATATCACTTGGAAAAAATTGTAAAACATTTGGCAAAATATATCCATAGATATATATAAAATATGATAGTTTTTTAAAATTTTTCATTTATTTAAGCCGTCTTTGCAAAAACTTTTATATTTTATAATCCATAATTATTTTATTATTTATTTTACTTATCACCTTTTCGGGTGGTAGACACCTTCAATATCCCTATTCATTTTATATTATTCATACAATCCATTTAATTGAATTTATATCTTGTTATATTGGTTTTAACTTTGTGGGCCCATTGGAGTTTTCTCTCTTTACGAATCACTTCTAGACTCAATTATATCCTATATAATTTTTATGCCTAGTAATCGTATTATATACCATCTAAATCTGTTCACCGTGATCCTTGTTTCAATTAGTATTACCTTTTAACTTCCTAGTATATTGACATTCTTGTCCTTTTTGCATACCCTGCACTCTAAATTTTCATCTCCATTGTCTATAAACTTCTTTTGTCTGATTCCTTATATGGTCAAGTTTCTGATCTAGATAAGAATGGAAATGTATATTTTTCACTTTAATCCATCATAGCACAGGTTGGACTATGTAGGACCCAGTTATATTAAAAACATTATTACTTAAAATTATTTAAATATTTTTGTCCGGATCATTTAGTAGCTTAATATTTTTATGTAAAAAGTATATATATGTCTAAATTTTTGATTTTATTCAGTACTTCATGAGTTATAAGTTTTAGAGCTTGGGGTCTACATAGATCTCACCTGGTTAACAGGTGACATTTTTCAACTATATTTAAGTATAAACAAAAAATGTTTAATACATTATTTTTTCAAATTAAAAATTTTATTATATATTAATATTTGAACTTTGAATAATCATTCTACATCATCAATTTTATTCATATATATACTATATCATATATATTTTATATCATATTATATTTTAAAATAATTTGTCACTTTTTTTGACTCTCTTGGCAAAAGTTGTCATCAAATTTTAAAATAACAATAAAATCATAAAATAACAGTCAAAGTCATTAGTTCATTTAAACTCATCAATTTTTAAAAATTTCATCTTTTTGACACAGCAAAATATCGCAATATCATCTGCATATTTCATATTTCATGGGGTGTCGATATGTGATAAGAGCTGTTATTAACAGAAGTATGCGGAGAGACAAACCCTGAGCCTGTTGATATGCCCATTTTACTTTAGATCATTGTCATGTACGTTTTAATTATCCTTATTATATTTTTTCGGTACAACCACTTGATAAGCCTTGTTGAGATTCTATTAAAAATTTCTTTATCGAGAAAGTCTATATGGAGCTTTTTGGCTATTTCTTTATATTTTTCACTTATTTGTTTAATTTCTTGGAGTTAGTAGTTAATCGAACAGGCATGAAACCTGACTCTTTTCTATTTCTCTCTCAATCTATCCATTATTATTTTTTTTGTAGAGTTTTAAAGAGTGTACATTATCATTTATAGTTAACTTAATAAATGTAATTTCATGGCTTAAAATAAAATTTTGAGTTAACAATAAGTATTCATGAGGGGTCAAGGTATGTACCCATTGCCTCTAACGACACCTCACCTCTTAATAGAATAACCATATAGAGCTAATCAAATTTACAAAAAATATTTATATTAATCTAATCATGATCATACATAAAGATATTGTTAGGGTGCCACTCATCCATTCTAAATATAAATGAATATAAAAATAAATATGATAATATAAGATTTTATGTTTTTTATTTTTTGCTTTTTTTATCCCTAATTATTATACACAACATAAATTCATATTTAAAAAATTATACCAAGTCGTTTTATCAACAAAACTTTATTGTAAAAAATATTTAAAAAAATTAATTAAATTTTTTAACATAAGAAGAAGGCTCCGTTAAATGAATTTAATTGTGATTAAAATGTTTAAATTAATTTAACCCGAATCAAAGAGTTTTTCTTTCAAATCTTTTACTAGAAAATTAATATAAGATTTATGAATAAAAGTTTGAAATCTAGATCAAAAAATTCTAGTTGCGGTTCCTAAAATTTTAAAATGTGGGTTTTGTTCCGGTTCTTTTTGATGGTTTGGAAGAATCTGGTTTCTGGTTCTAAATTATGTATAAATAACGAAAAACATAAACAATAAATCAACTCTCTAGAATGAATCATATTACATTTTAAACAATTTTTAAAAATTTTATTTATCTAAATTTTATGTATTGGTAGGCTAAAAAATATAATTGCAATCAATCCCAGTAAGGAGCAATATTATTTAAAAATAATATATATTTTAACAGATGATGTTGAATTATATTAATGTGTTACAAAAATATCCTTATTCTTAATATTAAATACTGATTTAACAAAAAAAACTCAGGATTAATAAATGTTCAGAATTTTTATCCGGATTCATATTCATTTTTCATTTATAATTCATTAGGGATTTTCAAATTTAAATGCTTTTTAAAATCAAAAGATTATACTAAAACTTATGTCAAATCACTCTAACCAAACTTTATATTTAAAACAAAAAATTTAAAAATATTTCGAAGTAACTAAATATGTAATCAGAATTGATTTCCTTCATCTAGTTGGATCTATTCAAAATGATAAACATCACTCAACTCAACATTAAAGTCAATTTTTAATATTAAGGCATTATTTTGCTCTTATATAATTATTATAAAATATTTTAATAGAAATGGTTTCTGATACCAAAATAGACGAATCAATTGTTCTCTATAGACTTGATGTATTTATCTAAAGAGGATAAAATCAATTCTGTTGAAATAATCGTTTTCTGTTCATTTTAAATATCCTTCATGCTTTATTTTATTTTAAAATTTGTTATTTTTTGGTATAATTACAAACGATTTTTATATTATTATTGTATTAGAATATATTAACAAAAAATAATTTTTAATCGAATAATTTATTATATTATATATTTAGATTCCTCTATTAATAAAATGTAATATATAAATTCGATAAAACGTTGTAAAGATCAGTAAAAACTAAAAAGCACTCTATTATTTTTGTGACATACATTATTATTTTTACTATTAGAATAAAAGTTATTATTATGCTATTTTTACGACCTTTACATCACATTTGAATAAGCTGCTGACATGACATGAACAATAATATAAAATTGATCAGATATTCACCCTTTTAACTACAATTTCTTTCAAACAAATAACCACATATCTCCCCCCCCTCCCGTCTTCTTGGAATATTTGCTTTTAAAAAAATAATGCAATTTAAAAAATTAGCGGATATTAATTTAAATTAGCCATTTACAATATTTAACTAAATTTTCTATCAAAATATGTAATATCTAAGCTTCATATTATAAAATTGTTTATAAGATTATAATTCTGGCCTTAATCTAGACTATATAAAGGGATTGGGTATGCTTCCAGGAAGAAAAATATCTTTGGGCTATGGAGTAGTGAAATATATCTTGGAATGTCTGAATAATTTGTTGGTGACACAGTCACCACAATTTTGAATTTTGAAGGATAAAGAAAATCAACTGATAAGAGAAATGATCAAATTCTAGTTTCAAAATAATGAAAGAAAACTACACTTTAGATTTTTGTAATTATAAGGCCCTTTACCATTCAATATATAGTTTGACTTAGGATTGTCAAATTCATATTCTAGCAAGATATATTGCAGACTATACTAAATAGTGCTTATGATAATAATAATAGGATTATATAATGGATTGCTAGTTAACCTTTTAATCATATTGTTGAGAATATATGGCATATAATGAAGAAATATCTGAGTATGTCAGTGTTTAAAACGGGGGAAGGGGCAATTGTCTTATTTCTTTTTGATGATACAGCAGACCCCCAAATCAGCATATGGCGATCCCTAAGGGAAAGCCTTTAATGGGATAAAAGGCAGGTTCCTTTTTTGAAGAGTTAGAAATAAATATTTGCCCACATATTTTTCCTTTATCATGGAAATGCTCTAGTAAACAAATTATTCTTCCTGAAATAATTTATAAAGTTATTATTAAAGTAAATATAATAAAATATTAATCACGATGTGGTAAATAATGTAAAACCAACATTATGAGCTATAGTAATTATTATTTACAATAATAGAAAATGAGAATGTAAATTAGAATAATATTTCCTAGATACTATTATACAATTTGGGCAAATATTTATATCTTTAGAATATTACGATGTGATGTAAATTTAAAGAATATAATATGTTATACAACCTCACAAACTTTTAATTTGTTATAAATTAATGAAAAGAATATGTTATATAAAAGTTTATATGATGTTTACATATTAAATTTCCTTCTGTTTCCAAAATTATTTTTAAAAAGTTCGAATTGGCTAATTTTTAACATTTTTAATGAAATCGTAATTGGACTGTTTTAGTTTTTATATAAAAATAGCTCATTTATTTATTTTCATTAAAGTTTCTAAAGTTTCTAAATTTAATTTTTCATTGTTTTAACAAAGCCTCACTGAATAAAATTTTATTTACATAAAGAAAATTAATAATGTAAATGAGTGATTATTATTGTTATCTAATTAATTTGTTAAATAAAAAATTTCGTTTTAAATAGAAAAATATATTTTTACCAACAGGTAGATAATCTTGTTCTAAATATTAAAATATGCTGTATCCAATTAATTTTTTAATTATTTACCTATATTTAGAGAAAGATTTTTATCTGCCAAACCTAAATTAAATAAAAATTGTTTCATAAAAAAAATATTTTCTTAATTTACTTATGGCGATGAACAAATTAGTAGCTTAAATGATTTTTAAAACAATATTGAATATTAAATGAAATTTCAAGTTAGGTTGAATCATAAGATAATCATTTTAAGCTCATAGAAATCCCCCCCCCCTACACACCCTACATTCCTTATCTCTTAAAAATATATATAGTATATCACTTCACTATGAACAAGAATTAAATAGAAAATAAGTAAGAGTTAATAATATTTTTTAAAAGCGACTATAATTCAAAATCTTTAGAAAAAGAACAATTATTTTTTTTAAAAATAAGACTAAGACTTACAATAAGTGGACTCCAATTCCCAATAGCCCCCACCCAATCCTGGTTACACATAAGCTAAAAAATATATACCTCTGATGTAATGGTCCACAATTATTAAGTAATCTATCAGAAAAATAAACATTTTTTTTATACAAATTTTTTACACTAAGTCCCAACCTTTTATATCCACTTCTAAACGTCCTATATTATAAATATGTAATATGGATTAAAATATCTACAACTCGTAATTATCTGACAAACCTAAAGTAGTGCTTATAACATGACCATCTATGAATGAATATTATAATTTAAAATTCAAAATTTCAGAAATTTTTATTTAATTACTATCTTTGTAGCAAGTGAACGTGTAGTTATCTAAAATTATTATAATTAATTAATAATATTTGCATTAAGCAATATTAATTAAAAAGTTTAATTGAATTACCATTTTTCCTACAAATCATGACATTTCGAACTAAGGTTTTTAAATTGTTTTTAAAAAAATTGAAATGGATGTAGTTAGATATTAAATTATCGGTATAAAAGAAATATTGAAAAAAATGATCATATTTTTGAGCAAATATATATTCTGATAAAAATTTATATTATAGATGTGAAACATATCATATTTCCCTCAAGAATTTTATAATTAAGAAGAAGCAACTAATATCATGGAATATAGATCAGTGAATGGATAAGCATTTAAATAAGCATATTTAAAGATACATTCTCTGATTGAACTAATAGTTTTCCTCTAGGTCACCGGTGATTTAGTGAGTTTCCATTTCCCAATATCTTTTAATATGCTCCATTGTCAAATTTTTATAGTGAAGAAGTGAAGGAGGGTAATATAAAACAAGTTTCCTTTGAACTCTAAGAAGACAATTATTTATATTCGCCAAGGTTATTTATATTTAAAAATAGTTATAAATTGAATAATAGAATATTTATTTCAAATCAATTACAATTACAAATACCAAATTATTTGATTCATTCGAATACACTAATAAAAAATAGTCGAATCGATTTGATTAGCATCATTAAAATTGAAACAATTAGTTTTTTTATTTTAATAAAAACATAAATTATAAGAAAAGGAAGGAGCACGTGTTTCAAGAGGATTTGTCATATCAAAATCCACAAAAAATAGTTGTTATTAAAAAATAACATATTGGGGGAATAATGAACAGGCAACTCATCCCTCTCATACGAAGGCAAACTTTTTTTTTCTTTTTTAAAAAAAATACAAAGGCAAACTAATAGTTAAATATTCAAAAGATTTAGCATAAATAGCAGCCAGAGATATCTTTTCCAAAGTTATTCTACATTTTACCAGTTAGAATAATACATTCAAGCAAACCCTAAAGTTTTTATGTTTATAAATTTAGTGGTTGTTTTTAATTGAAAAAGGCCTTACTTTTTAATTTCATTTTAATTCTTACATGGCTAAGAATAAATATTTTCAATTTTTTTAAATATTAATTAAGGATTATGTTGTATTTTTCTAAAAGCCCTTTTAAAAAAATTAAGTCTTTAATATGTTTTTCTTAAGTCCAAATTCGTCGACTCATTGTTGTGGCAGAGTTATGGTAAAAAAATAAAAATTATATTAGTGATGGATTATTAAATTTTACCATACTGCTGAAGATGGAATAGGTATTTAGCTAATAAAAAAAATTTTATTTGAAATCCGCTTTATATATATATTATGTATGGTTATTAAACGCGTTTACAATACAAATTTCTAATACCTTGTCTGTTAGATATTAGATCGATAAACCCAAAGACTAAAATATTATGAAAAATGATCCATTATATCCTATTAAATTGTTACATACCTGGTTCATAAAAAATTTTGTTTCCTAAAAAAAGTAAGAAAAATAAATGTGCATTATGAGTTAGAATTTAATCTTCTAGTTAAGTAATATCATGGGATCTTTTTATCCCTAAGAATTCAAAACTGTTAAAAACATCTCTGCAAAATTATATGTAATTGGCATACGCTAAAAGAGTTTTTAACTTATTTTTTTTTTAAGTTATAAATAAACCTTTCATTTTTACATAATTTATAAATATTCTTGAATTAATTTTAATTTATTTTTTAAACATTAAATAAATATTATTTACCAGAGGCTTATGGGGGTGGGGGTAATAACCCCCAAAAAAATTTCGAAAGGTAGAAGGAAAATTTTTTAATTGAACCCTTCAACCTTAAGGTGTGGGAAGGTAGTTAATTTAACAATGTTAACATTATTTGTTTATTTTAATATTTTTTCTAAGTCTCATTTTTCTATTACCATATATAGGAACAAATAAAATGTTCTTCAAAATAAATGGAACCAGATTCAAATCTAAGAAGATAAATTATAAAAAATATCATTATGATTATTGCCAACATATTCTTTTATGATAAAACTATTTAGGACACTAAAAGCTTTCAGTGTGATTGTGTATTTTAATCAAAATTAATTTTTGAAGAGGGGGGTGGGGAGGGGTGAAATTTAGAATAAATAAATTATGAAGGGTGTAGATTAGGGGGGGGGGGGTCGAAGAATATTGACTAGGAGGAATAGAAGCCACTGCTATTTCTCCAATCTTTTTTCACCCTTATACCATAATTGTTAAAAAAATAGATTGCTCTTAATATGATTACCTGTAGATAGTATTAAGACGCCATTTATATTTTCTAGATATTAATCAACACAATTATTTGTATTCAATATATAATCACTAAATAATTTTTTTTAAATACATTTTTATATTGAGAAATATTTCAATATTTTTATATATTTTTAAGAAAAATATATACATTACCTCGTCGATATAATATTATATCTTTATCGTATAAAAATAAAATTTTACTTATTTTTTTTTATAATATAATTTATTTTTCTTTCTTCAATTTTATATAAGAAATTATTATTATTTTTACATAACTTTATTATTAAGAATAAATAAGAATTATTCCCACCCCCCTTCACCTTTTAATGAAGTAATCTATGGATAAAATATATTTTGTCAGAGATTTGAGTTCAAAAATAAAACCCTTAGACTTTTCATTTATGTAAATAGACTTCTTTCATTTTAAATTACCTGATTACTTTTCTCACAATTTATCCCATAAATTTATTTTACTCTTTTTCGTTACCCCCCTCCCCCACCATAATTTTGGAATTATGTCACGCCATTACATATCCTTAAAGAGTTAAAATTAATTTAATCTACCTGAATTCCAAGTGTATCCTGCTATAGAGACTAGATAATTAAAGCACGACACATATAGCATCATGATGATTCAAATAATAAAACTAATTCTAGAAGTAATAATACATTTCTATGGAAATTATAATTATTTATTTACAGGTATGTCCTAAATCTAAAATTATATTTTATTTTCTTTATTTTTTTTGCTTAACATCATTAATATTTTTCGTGTTATAGCAATAGCATATCACATAAATTATGCAATATTTGCAGATATAATTTAATATAACCGTTTTACAAAACATATAATAAATTGCTGGAAGATGAAATCGCTTTATTATTTAGGTTTTATTTTTAATTAAGATATTAAATTTAGCTTCTATATTATTGATAAGATTTCCATCCAAAATTGTCATATTACATTTAGGGGATGTTGACGTCAGAGCGGTCAATTTGAGCCCATTTTTAAAACCTGCTCACTCAATTAGTCAGAAAAATAGTGCCTAAGCCTCGAGATATCGATAATAAATGTCCAAACCCTTGTGTAATCAATAAGAAAATCTAAAGGCCTACTTAATATTTTTTGGATAAAATATTGTGTTAGCAGATTTTAAAAATCGGCTTAAATCGTCTTTAGTAATAACACAATCCTTAAAAAAATATCTTATAAACATTATAGCTTAATATAAAAACTTCTTTACTTAATTAATATACCTTCCTCATTTTGCAAAAAAAAACTTGTATTTTCGTTTTTTTTCGATAAAAATAGAAACGGGTCTTAAATGGAAGATGTTAACTTTTTTGAAACTCTGGTCACAATTAAATATATCTGTATTTCAAAATATAAAAAAGATATTAAATCTTTTTAGAAATCGCGAAATAATATAAGGATTTATATTTAGTATCTTTAATACAAATATTCTCATCATCAACCCTGCTTTTAGATATAATAATTGATTTATATATTACAAAGACAAATAGAATATAACTTGTATATCAATTAAATTGTAGAGAAAAAAAGATATATTTTTTAGGAATATGTTTCTGGGACCTTCTAAGACTGAATGAAAACTGAATATATATTTTGGGGTGAAATGGAAATTAACAAGAACAACAAAAATAATTAGGGATCCCTGTTCTAAAATACAATATTAAAAATTTTAATAAGATAATTCTCCTCAAACATAATTTAATTTTATGTTATTCTTTCATTTATAACACTATACTTTTACTATTGAGATTCTCGTCTTGATCTAAGTTAAAATTATGCTATTACAAAATATTTCTTGAAGGTTTTATACCTAAGGCAAGAGTAACATTTTCATTTCCCAGCACTATTATATTTAATTATAATTGTTTCATATAAAAATTCTATTTTATAAATCTTACTTATTCCGATCAACAAATTTAAAGCTTAATATTATGTTAGATATGATGAATATAAAATAAGATTTTTAAAGTCAAAAAAAATATATACTTCTGATTCTATGGTCCGTATTATTTAAGTAATCTATAAAAAATATACTTATATATTATAAGATTTTATTTAAATATTTAAGACATACCATTTATAACTTTTTCAGCACTTTCTATATATAATTTAATAAAAATATGATCGAAATATTAATGTGGCATTATATTATTCAATCTTTATCTTTAATAAAGCTAAAGTTATGCCAAAAAAAAGTAAAATCAATGAGACACAATACATAAGAATCCCAACATGGTAATAATAAACCTTCAGTGGTATATATAATATCGCCATCTATAAACAAATATAATAACGATTATAAGGCAAAATATTCCCCTTTTTATTGATTAATACTTTCTTTTTCGCACTTATATACTAAATATAATTACTTTTATTACATCATGCAATATAAATTAAAGATGGCTTACTGGAAGTAAGTCCACGCCTACAAATTATCATATGTGCTAAAGCATGATATAAAGAAAAGATTAAACTATGTAATATATTATATTTTATCTTATAAGTAAAAATATTTTTAAAATGTTAATCATCAGCAAATTATTTAATTCGAAGTTTTGCGGGTTATTTTAAAGATTTATTACTTAATGATGTTTAGTTATTATAAATGCCCACAGGTCGCAAAACTTCTCCAAGACGCAAATATGGGGTAGGATTAAGGTTTATAATTTTTTAATGGTATTCATTACTAAACCTAAGATATTAAATAAACATTGGCTAAAATTAAACCAATAAAAGAGTAAAATACATATTTAACTAAATATTTTATTCTCTTCTCCTTAATTTTAATTTATAATTACAAAATAATTCTTCTAGATTTATAATTTACAATATTAAAGAAGGAACATAAAATTTGATATAAAAAAATTTTTTAAATCGCAAAACAAATATGTAATCGAAGAATATGGACAAAATCATTTTTGAATATTATATGAGTTGGGTTAACAATTAATTGATTGTAATTTAAAACTATATAAAAAATTTAAATAATATACCAAGTAAAAATAAATAGCATGCAACAAATCATCGTATTGATAGTTATAGTTTTATGTTTTTCTATTTATACCTCCGACAAATATAAATAAGTACGAGGTTTATTTGTACAATAGAAAAAAGAAGAACGCGTGTAAAATGATGTAAATATAGATAATTATTTTTAAATCATAAATGAAAAATTGGTTTAAATATACTTTCATTTAATTTTCTAAATGTTTCATTTTTTCACATTTTGAAATAAATTGAATAAAACTAATAAACATCAGAAATATCTTCAGAATGATTAATGCTGAATAACTAAATTTAATGTCTTTTAATAGAAAAAGAAATTGAATAGAATTTATATTTTCAGTTTTTCGAGATATATTAGATATTTGTATAAGATTGTGTGCGCAGACATAAAGATTATTTAATTTCTAGTTACTGGCCGGTTCGAGGCCATAAAAATTGCAATAATGGTACCTAAAAGTAAATTCTATCAATATAATAATATAATATTAGCATTTAGTAAATAAAGGATTTCTCAAATTCTTATTTTCTATGGTATGAATTGCTGATAGTAAAGTAACCTCATGTAATGGCTCAGATAACAAAAATTCTTAAAAAAAACTTTATTCTATTTAAACAAAAGGGTTCAAAGCAGAAAGAAAACCATTTAATGCAATCTTATCATTTATAGCATTTATTTATGTAAATTAGATAAATAAATGAACTTAAGTACTCTCATTAAAAATATTATCCTGCTTAGTCAATTTAATTATAAGTAGGGTTGTGTATTTACCATCAAATATGAACAAATACGGTCAAAATAAATAATAAATTTTTATACAGTATTAGGTTTATTTTGTATAAGTTAAAATTGTTTGATCATCCTCACCTATTAAACAGATTATTTTTTATATTATTATATGCTTTATCAATTCCACTATCTGTAAAGTGCCACCCATGATATTATAGATCCTCTCATCCCTACATACCCTAGCTTTTTTAAATAGGTAAGTTAACTTTTTAGACCTGTATAGGTAGTAATTTCGATATATCCAAAGACTAAAATTTATTAAATTGATTAAAGATCTCATTATGTGGTATATTATAAACCTGGTTGAAGCAACTTTTTGCTATCTAGTAAATAAAAATAATTATTAACATTATGAACCATGTTGAATTTATAAGCGGGAGGGGGGGGGGATAGGTATTTTATAAAAAAAAATTAAATATTTATGTCAATAATAAATAAGAATTACCTCTAAATATTTTAAGAACGCCATTTACAGGTTCTAGATTTAAAAAATACATATTGTTTTAATTTTATTATACTTTATAAATATTTAAATGCTGCATGAATTGTAAATATAAAATAAATCTGGGGTAGAGATTAAGATTATTGAAAAAAAAAAAGATTTTAATCTATGTTTACTAAGAAAAATTAAACCTAGTCGTTTTATTATTGCAGCTTTATAGTAAATAAAATTTTTTTTAAAATTATATATATTTCAACTTATATAAAATGGCTTCCTTTAACCAAATTATATAGTTTATATCTTAAAATAAATGTATACAATTTTTCTCGATATTAGATACCCAGTATCTAAATTAAGTAATTTTCTATTAAAAAGTACTTAATATATTTTTTAGTAAAATATTTAAAGCGATATTTTAGAGTGAATTACATTACAGACAATAAATAATATATGGTAAGAGTTTTTAAAATCTGAATAACTTTATTATGCTTGAGTCGTATTCCATCTCGTATAGACTAAGCATACTTACAATGAGTACCGACAATGTTGCCAAAATTTTTTAAAATACATATTAATTATAATTAATTATTTTATTTAATTTTAAAAATAAAATTTTATGCAAAGTATTAGTAAAAATTATTTGAAATTCATGGGGTAGGTAGCACTTTAAAATTTGGTCTTTCAAAATTATATGTGCATTATAAATGATAAATTTTTAAAATTTTATATAAAAATTAACCCGAGTTTATGAAGCTAAGTTTTAATTTTAAAACCCCTATCACATTTCTCAAAACTAAATCATTATCACATAAAATTAGGTAGAATTTTTATATAAAATATTTTAAATTTTGATTTATTTCTATTAATATATATAATGAGTAGGAAAATGTATGGTTCATTTTATTATAATTTTTGATAATGGGTGCAATATACTTGTTTTAAAATAAAATAATTTTTTAAATTCTTTAAAAAATAGAGGTCGAAACAAATGATTTTTAAAATTGCAATTATATGCAAATTATTTAGTATACATATATATATATATAGTTTGCTCTATAATATTTAATTTCAAATAAAGTATTTTTGGTATGTTACTTTAGATATTAACTAGTAAATTACTCAATAAAATATGTATATCTTATTCTGACTGTTACTATATCTTTGTATCTATTAGATCTAAATCATAAACTAGTCAATAATATCTGATAAAAACAAAGAATATTAAAAATTAGATTAAAGGATCGGAAAAAATTAATCATAAAAGAACGTAATTATGATGGGTATCATCTTTAACCATGCTAAGTATGAATATATGAATGCTACTAATTTGTATAATGAAAGTTCCCTATATATATTTATTAATTTAAGATTAAGATTTTTTTTTTCCTTTGCGTTTACGGTTTCCTATATTTTTTAGTCAATTATAGAATTTCACGCTTTAAAATTTTAATTATAATTGATCAATCTTTAATTTATCATATAATATTTCATTTGTTTTAAGGTTCTTATTAATAAATAAATAAACTTTACTTTTTATATAATTAATTAAGTTATTTTTTTGTTAATGTTCATCATTGTATTATAATTATAAATAAAAGAAACCGTTCTTTAATTAAATTTTTTTAATATATTTTAAAAAAATCCACAATTCAAATATAAAGGAGATCAAATATAACTAATAAATATAAGATAATGCTAGATATAGAGAATAGCAACCTAAAAAAATCAATTTTTTTTTGTCAGACCTGTTCGAGGTCAGTACCTTTTTAGATCTGGGTTCAGTGGCACACAGCTCAATTTTTTTTATCAAATATAATCTTTATTTTAATGTTATATACTAAATTTAAACATTTATCAATCTTATTCAATCAGGCAAGAAAAAAGGAAAAATAGTAAGGTAATGGAAATATAAAACTAATGTTTTTTTTACAAGCCACGGAATATATTATTAATTTTGTTATCGCAGGCCAGGCCATGTAGGAAATTTAATAGAAAGCATTCCTCTAATTTGTATAATCAATAAAATTTTTATCCATCTATAAAATACCATTGGGTTTCTCATCCTGTTCTACATTAAAATTAGGATTGTATATTAGTTTTCTTATATCTATATATATACCAAGTCTAAGAATGAAGCGTTTATTTGATCCTTAATCAATATAATTATATAAATGTTGCCTAAAATTTTATTTTATAAATTTACTCATTTCTTTCAAGAAATTTGAAGCTTAATTTTAAAACATAATGAATAATTAAAACTCATGCAAAGTTAAAAAAAAAATTCTATACTTTCGAAATGGTCGTTCATCTTATTTAAGGAGACTTTAAAATATATATATATTTATATATTTTTTTTAACAATAATAGTATGTTAATGAAAAGGCATAACATACCATTCCTAGTTATATATTTTTTAAAATTTTATTGATTTCGAAGGTTGTTTGATGAACTATATAAAATTTACTTAGAAATACGAGATAACAATTATTTATGAGTAAATCTAAAAAATTAGAACTTTCTTTATCTATAAAAAAAATATGATAAAAATAAACACTCAAGTGATGAACTTGATTAATATCTAAAATTACGACTTCGATATCAAATATCTAATTCAGCAATAGTACAAGATTTCTAAGGTAAGTTAAATTATTTATAATTGAGAATATTAATTTTTAATAAAATGTTTGATAGAAATTATAATGAAAATCCCAGAAGAGGTTTTAATCCCCTTAATCTACAAATTCCTATTTGTCAATCATTCAATATATATATATAATTAAATATTTTTATTCTAAACGTTAAAATGTAACATAATATATTTTGTATAAAATGTCCGCCTAAATATTAATTCTCTGTGTCAAAAGATATATTAAATTATTCAGTTAGTTCTTCAAAATATTCAATAATATTTAAAAGAAATATTAATTTTAAGTCAATTTGGATTCGAAAAAGAACCGAATTACAAAATATTTTGTAAATTGTCCCAAATTTTTGGCCAATAAATGATATTTACCTTCCAAATATCCATCTACTAAAAATGATAGATTTTGTTTTATTAAACCGAATTTATAACGTTAGCTTTATTTTCAGGACAAATTTTAATTTTCATAATATTTGATAAGCGCGAATTTGCTGCGAAGAATACATAAATATAGCATATTTTGTTTAGCTGATAATTTGTGCTATCTATAAGTTAGGGGTAAGTAAGTTATGATGAAATATAAAAGTATATTTCATCATTGTAAAGACAAAATAAAAATTATGGAAAGAATAAATAATTTAATACTGTAATTGTGATTAAAGCCTAATTTCTAAATTAATCTAAATTGGTTTTTTATAACATTTAATGATTTTTATTGAATCTTTATAATTTATAGATTTATCATATGAATATGACTGATAATATTGTAAAATTGAAATATATTTCTAATATTTTAAAATATTTAGTGATACTTGGATTTTCCAAATCCTGATGAACTATCAACATTAAAAACTATATAGATATGGGTTTATAAATTTTTTTATATAATTTTATCTTAAGTAATTAAGATTCTAGTATTTTAAAAAAACATAATAAATTCATGAAATTTACAAATATATTATGCAAATTTTTCAAAATTACAAAAAAAAATAAACTTACCTGAATTTTCTAAATATAAACCTAATAAGATAGAATGTTGAATTTTAAATTATTTTGATTATATTGCATGCTTAAGTTAAAAACAATATTTGATAAAATGATTAGAGTAAATGTTCCAACATCTAAAAAATTAATTAATTAAATTTTAAAAAGTTTATTAAAATAATTAAATCAAAAAATTCTAATAATATATTATTTTCAGCTTATTAGATTTTAAATATCCTTGCACTTAATTTATTGTTGAAAATTAATTAGTTTATTGATATAAATTTTTCATAAAGTATTAATATTTTTAAGGAAAAAAAACCAAATAAATTCATGAAATTTACAAATATACTATGCAATTTTTTCAAAATAATAAAAAAATTAAACTTACCAGAAACATCTTCTAAATTTAAACCTAATAAGATAGAATGTTAAATTTTAAATTATTTTAATTATATTGCATGCTTAAGTTAAAAACATTATTTGATAAAATGGTTAGAGTAAATTTTTTAACATCTAAAAATAAATTAATTAAATTTTAAAATGTTTATTAATATAAATAAATCAAAAAAAATTCTAATAATATTAAATAAATTATTTAAGCTTATTAGATTTTAAATATCCACTTTCACTTGAATTTGTTGTAGAAAATTAATTAATTTATTAATATAAATAACCTAATAAGATTTACTATATTTTAAAGGATGATTTTAAAATCATGGTAAAAAAATAAATTAAGAGCATGGATATAATTAAAATTTTGTTTAAAATTAATGAATTAACATTCTCATATAATATTTTTCGATGTAAAAAAATTAAGTCTTTTTATTTCTATATAGATATACCATTGTGTTGTAAAACATAGTGCCGCTTATCTGTATCTATTATAAAATTAAATACACGTTCCAAAGATATTTTTTGCACCTCTTTCAGATGTAATTATAATATTTCCAAAGACTAAAATAATATTGATTTAATATCTTATTATTATATTATATACTAGGCTCTTGAACAGTTTTGCTTCCTAAAATAAAATAAATATATTATATTTGCTATGATATTTGTATGTTTCTTTTCTCATAGTGCATAACCTATTTGGTGAATAAGGATGATATAAAATAATAATTAAAACCATTAAATATATGTGCCAATAAATAAAATTGTTTAAGATAGATTTATCAAATTTAGAGGTTTGCATTTATTGTTTTATTCATATAGATGATTTAAAAAAAACATAGTTGAATTATTTAAAATATATAACAAGAAGTTATAAAATATTTAAAAGTCATATGTCCTTGAAAATACATTTATGAATCTTTAAATAAGAAGGTAAATATAATTATCTTAATATATTATTACCTATAGATATTATTAGTGTGCCATTTAAACCGTCTAGATATGAACAAATATCATTTTAAATAATTAACTCCCATAATAGTTTTAATATATGTCCTAATCGTAATATAATTAGATGAGAGGATAAATTTTTCTAAAAAAAATAAATAGTATATAAATAACCTAATCGTTTTACTGTCATAACTTTATCGTAATACATTTTTTAAAAAATATAATTGTGTTTTATACAATTTTTAAAAAAAAAATCTCCTCTTTTCGGAAGTTTTAACGTAAATAATTTTTTGATAAAGATTGATTTACTTGTATTAAACATATATACTGTTTTGACAGTTACTATATAATAAAAAATTCAAGGCAGGCAAGTTACCTTCATATTATACCATATATTACCTTTGGGTTTTTTATCTTGGACTATTTAAATTATGCTGTATATACAATTTATTTCTTAAAATTTTAATTACTTAGGTTAATAATAAACTTTCCATATCTTAATCCTAATTTATTTAATATATTATCATTAAAAAAATGTCATAATTACTAATTCCGATCCAAACATTTGAACCTTTAAGTTTTTGAATATAGGAATATATATTATAGGAAAAATGTACCTTCGATGTAATACTCCATATTATTTAAGTTATCTTTAAGAAAAAAACAAATGTGTCGATATAAATTTTTATAAAATAATAAGTGTACCATTTATATAACTTTTAACATTTCCTGTATTATTGAATATTAATACAAAGTAGTTGTAATAATAAGCTATTATTAGTGTTATAAATAAAACGTATACAATTTTTCCGTTTAGACCTTCAATTCTTATAATATCGCCATCTATAAATTAATAATATATTATATAATTGAAATTAAAAAAAAAATCATACTTTATTCAAATATATATATACTTTTTATATTTTCCCTACAAGTGGTGTAGTCTAAAATAAGTAATTTAAAATGTATTTAAAAATCCATGAAAAATAAATCATAGTTCACTTACTCGCGTTATTATATTTTCTACAAATCATCATATTTTGAACTAAACATATTTTTTTTAAGATTTAATAAAATTAAACATAGGGAAAAATTTAATTTAGACTATTAATATATAAGAATAAATAAAATTTAACATAAATTAATATAATAAAAAAAGGCTCCTGTTGCACTTTGGGAGAGCTTCTCTTAAATTGAAATTTTCCTATATAAATATTTTTCCATCAAATCTTATATAGTTATTTTGATATGTATTTTATGTTCAAAATTAAAAATATCTAAATTCAAGAATTGACAGCTGCTTCTATAAATTTTCCTAATTTTAACTCAAAATTTAAAAAGTTAGTCAATTTTTTATGTATCTTTTTACTTCAAAAATTCTCAATATTGCGTTAAAAAAATGATTAAGGATGGCTGCCTTTTTAACGAGAATTATATTTTATTTTTAAATGATAACCTACATTTCTCAATGTTGCAATCAAGATATTTTTTTAAAAAATTAAAAAAGTTCCAAAGTTTCTAAAATTTTAAAATATTAATGAAGTCATTTCAAATTTTTGAAACTTTCTATAAATATATTTTGGGCATGTGTTTATTTTTATTCTAGAAAAAAATTTTCTTATAGTTTGTAAAATTTTTTGTTTTTGCATACAAAAGTAAAATAAATAAGTATTTACTTGGATCTTTCAAATTTTTACCTAATAAAGGAATAAAATAAAATTCTAGCTAATGCTATCTTACGAATCAATTATTTTTATATATACCTCAAAAAATTCAAATGCAAATTTTTAGATATAATCATGGTTCCTTTTTGGGAATTCAATTAATAAATTGTATTTTCATTTTTATAGTGTTTTAACTTTATAGCATTTTAATATTATAGTGTATTAAATATTATGATAGAAATTTTAAATGAAAATTTTAATATTAAAAAAAATTATGATAGTGAATTGACATATAGATTTTATTTAATTTTCTTTCCTTTTATTCAGATATCTAAAAATATAAGATTATCATAATGTTAAGAGTTTGAGACAGAGTTTGAAAGTTTGAGAAAGGATCCTTTAAAATATTTTTATTTTATTTTATTATAATTTTTGATTTCGTATTGAGAATGTTTTTATGCATGCGTGAAAATTACAACAGATTTTGACATTTTGGTTAAATTTTGATTAAAAATCTCTGTTCTCAAAAAAAAACTTCAAAAATATTTGCTTTTTAAAAATATTTTTCAAACACTAGTTTGAGGATTTTTCTTTTAGCATAGATGACAATTATTTTTTTATAAATATATATTGTTAAAAGGTTAAATAATAGAAAGCGGTTTTTTGATGAATAATTTATTTTATAGTATATTAATAATCATAAATAACACATGAAATTTGTTATTAGTTTAATAATTATTTTAGACAAAAGAGATTTGACATTAATATCATTAGAAGATGTAGATAATTAAGGAGCTATAGTTAGATAATTACTATATTTTTAGCTCGTTTAAACCAAATTTTAGCCGTGTCAACTTTGTAGCCTATTATTACTTAACCTCTAGGTTTTTCTTATAAAGATAGGAGCTTAAATTTGGAAGAAACTAATATAAATGATCTAAAAATTGAAATTAACCGACATCTATCCTTTACCCAACTATATTAAGGACAAAACACTTTTTTATTAAAAATATACCTAAATTATATTGGGGGCCGCTAACCTTATGGGGAGGGGGGTTATTTTTCTAAAATTGAAGGAGGAAAAAAGTGTAATTAACAAGAAAATCATGAATTTCACAAAAATTTTAATGAGGCTCTAGTTGGGCTCCATTATTTTTTCCTTCAAGCTATACTAATTTATATTGGTTATGCATTTATTTTATTTTCGAATATAGACATAAGATTTACCGTTATACTTTAGAATATATGGTTTATTTGCATCTAATAAAATAATTAATGTTTAAACTCATGTTCGTACAATATATTATATATTTTTGTATACTTTTCTCCGATGTAATTATGAATTTATCGAAGACTAAAATAGTATATTTTAATTTTTTATATTCTACTAAATAAATTATAATAAAATACTAGGTGCATGGAAAATTGCGGTTCTCCCTAAAGGAAAAAAATATATTATATTTGCAATGATATTCATATCGCCATTATGGGTTATTAATAAGCATAAAATTATCTTGATATTAAATTTAATAAAAAGATTTTATATTAAAATAAAATCATATATTTAATATATGAAGTCAGTATATAAAAAAAAATAATAATCAAATTTTTGATGAAAAAATTAATAAATATCACTATAAATATGTTATATTATTAATACATTAATTTATTTAATAATATTAAATAATTATGTAGTTATATTTAAAATATTTTAGTTCATGCTGGCAAACATTTAATTTGCAATATTCATACATTCAATCATATTTTATTTGACTAGGACTGTAAATAAAATGAATTTATTTATATTTAAAATTATATTTTACATTCTTATTTATATAAATATATATAATTTTACTTTTTATTAAATAAAATAAATTTTTTTTAAAATCAACTCCTTACCTACATTCATAATATAACAGAAGAGAACGATAATGAAAGAAAACTAATAGATTGAATAAGGGTGATAATGAATTATATATGTTCGAATGTAGAGAAGATAATGGGGACAAGAATATAGGAGTAATGCAAACTCTAAGGATATATATTATTTTATTGGAAGAAATTAATATATAATACAAAAAGAATTGTATAAATAATGTAAAAAAAATATTACCAAGAGATATTATTAAGGTGCCATTTACGCCTTCTAGATATAAATTTATACAAATTATTTTATAAGTCTATTTATAGCTATTCAAAATTTTAGATATTAAGAATTTCCCAAGTAAGCGTTTGGTATCTGAATTTCCATAATTTATTTGGAATCTTTTAAATGGGGATTTCAAATTTCTATAATTTCCTTATAATAAAAAATTTCCTACAGTAAGAATCTCTTTACATAACTCTTATATAGTAAAAATTTTCTTTCGCTAACACCGATTAATAGTATTTATTTGTATTCATCATGTTTTCATATGATCATCTCTCTAGAATTAGTGTATCTTTATCAATTACAAATTAGTAGCATCTAGCATGTGTCTTTTTTAAATATAAGGCTTCGCTGTTTGAATTAAAGTGGTATTTTTTTAAATGTGACAAAAAGAAATACTAAATATTTTACCATTTTTTAACGCAAACGTTTACCAATTTAATCCCATTTAAACACATTGATTGGAGGAAAAAAAAAGCAAACAAAGACTCTTCATGACTTCAATATTATTTTGACTACCCATTTGGAGTAAATAATGAACAAATATCTATAACAGCATCTTTTCAAAGTGACGATGATCATAATTAGCATCTATTTATAGTGACTATCTCCTGACCATTAATAATTACGAGGTGTTCACTATATGGAGGGGATTACTCAGAAGAGTCGCTTTAAAGTTGAACTCACTATATAAGGTATGAATTTTACCTGCTAATGTATATGAATTCAGGTAGAAATGCAACTAAAGTAGGGGATTTATACTATTTATTCAATTCCCTTGGCGCAGCAATGGTGATAAGAAAATATGCGTGAAAAAAATTGAGCGATATATTTAATTATAACATAAAAATGTCTCTCTAGCTTTGATGGGAAAGGTGGGTGGAAGATGAAGATCTTGTTTGATGTACGGCCAATGATATATCGATGGCAGCCTTGCTCACTTATCAAAATTTATTCTAATTTGTTTTATAAATTGAAATGTAAAATAATTGTTACTGTTAAAGTAATTAAGAATCCCTACAATTCTTTAAAAATTCCAAATAATCTAGAGGATTTAACATTCAAAATTTTCACTAGAGAATTCCGAATTCTGAGTTCTGGATAACTAATTCATATAGTCATAAAATTATTTTAAATTCTATTATATGCAATGATATCAAATAATATAATTCAAATGATATTAAAAAGAGCCTAATACGCTATTTTTATAACATTTAATATTATAAACAGCCATGGAAACACATATATTTTGAAGAGGTCGGCTCACCTTGTGGTAAATTTATCGATTTGTATTATTTTAAATGAAAAATCTATTACCTAATCGTTTCACTGTAATAGCTTTATCACAACAAATTTCAAGGAATATATTTTTTTTATCATATATTTAAAAAAAATATTATAAGTTATCTCGTTTCGCAGAAATTTTAAAAAAATTATGACTTTGTTAATTTAACTTCTACCTGAATTTAACATGTATTCATCTTTGGTAGTTACTTTATACAAAAAAAGAATTTATGTCATAAAAATAAATATAACTGATTAAACCGCTTACCCAATATTTTAGCCAAAAACTACTTAAGCCTAGAGATTTTACTCATAGATAGCAGGAAGGTTTGAATCTCGAATTAGCCGTTTTTTAAATCGAGTCATATAACAACACTGTAATTAATATGAGAAAGTAAAATCGAAAGAGAAACCATAAATTAAAAATAATAAATTTAAGTTAAAAATGGGGTAGTCAAGCCAAGTTACACCTAATAATTTGGCTATTCTAAATGTAATAACGATTCTATACATTCGGATAAAATGTTCCCTCTAAATTTTTATATTTAATATATTTCGTTTATAAATTTCATTTTTTGCTTTATTGTTGAAAATTAAATTTTTGACTTCAATAAAACTGCTTTAATTTTTTGTATCTGATCAATATCGGTTTGGCTTTAATCAAGATTTATTTCTGTTAAAATTCTAACTATTTAAAATATAAATAATAATTTTTTATGATTTTAACAAATTAAAAAAAAATTATAAAAAATTGAAAATTATTAACTTATTTAAAACTTTTCATTACTCAATATGAATCCCAACTAATATCAAACATTTAAATTGTATGACAGAGCGAGATATATTCTCAAAATGGAATTATTACTATATAAGTCTTAGAAAGTTTTCTCTAATTCTTAAGAAAACAATTAAGTTTTATCAAACGTTTTTAGTATTATCCTAATATAAATCTAGTTATTTTACCTTTGGGTTTCTTATCTTGTTCTATAAAAAGGGCTATTCAATTAATTTATTAAAATTTTTATACTTAGGTCAAGGGTAAGTGTTTCATGAAACAATTCAGCTCCTTTTGTATTCACAATTATATTATTGTTTATTAAAAATTAACTTTTAATAATTTACTTATTCCTATCCACAAATTTGAACCTTAAAATAATTTTAAACAATATAATATTAATAGTGAAACCCTTATTAAGTGGATATACTTTCTATGTAATACTCCATCTTATTTAAGTAATCTATAAGAAAAAAAACAATTTGTTAATAATTTATATATAACAAAAGGTCTACCATTTATATAACTTCCAACATTTTCTATAACATAACATAATATATAAAATATTGGTTGGTAATAAAATTGACTAAAAAACATATAAATAATTATTAATCAACTGTTGATGTCTTTATCATAAGTACATAGGCTATTTTCTCTAAATTAACTATAAAATACACTTCTGATTAGGTATTATAAATGCCGTTTTAATTTAGTCTCGTGCCGTTGAGAACATAAAAAATTACATCTTGTATGATTTAATTACCCTTTATGAATTTAAATTAAAAATATTATTTATATTTTTTAAATATAATATTTGAATATTTTTTAGATTATTATTTATATTAAAAAAACTAATTATTCCAGTATCTTCACTTGTAGCGAGTGGGGAGGAAGGGGTTCTCCCCCTGAAAAATTTAAAGAGCCCTCACAAAATTATAAATTTTATATGTACCACTAAAAAAAGAGGAAATTTTGGATAATGTTAGCTATAAATAAGTAATTTTAGATATTATTAGCTAAAGAGAAAAGATAATTTTAATTTTATAAAATTATTTTTTCCTGAGATTGTAGAGGCTAGTGACGCTCTTGAATAGTTCAAATAATTTTATGTAATGTTAATATTTTTGATAAAAAATTATTTAATTTAGTTTCTATTTTATCTAAGCCGTATTGTTTTCAAGCAAAATATCTAAACAACATATTATTTTCTGTCATTTATTTTACACTATAGGAGATAATATATAAATAAAATTAATAGTGAAATAATTGATTAGTTTAATGATCTTCATTAGAGTTAATTCTTGATTCTACTTTAAATTTTTATATTACAAATGTAAATAGATGTTTGCATTTTTTCTTAATAATAAATATAATATTTTAGAATGTTGTGTTCATCCTTGATATTTATATATTATTATCGATGAAAATTTGATTTGTTAGATTATATTGAATGGGATTAAAAATATTTTTAATTATTTCGATAATATTGTTTATATTTATTATCCATATTAAAAAATATTGCTAATATAATTTGAAAGAAAATAAAACATACGTTTAGATTGTCAAAAGTGCACCCCCCCCCCTCCGCTTACTATATATTTCAACACCTGGAGCTACGGCTTTCATACTATTCCTGTTATTGAGTGTTAATTTGTGGTCAAAGATGGTAGAATAATAAAGACCTTATTTTCATAAGAAAAATAATAGTGGCTGTTCAATCCACTATAAATTTATCAAGAGAGTGTTTAAGAAAGGAGTGCCATATAATCTCTTTTAACCCTACGGAACATTCAGTAAAATAACCATCAGAGTGGAATCTCAAGTAAGACAGGTTTTTTTGTAACTTTATACAGATTAAGTCTCAACTCTCAATATAGTCTGGATTTTATTTTGTCATCTAAAGTAGAGAAATAAATTGATATTTCTATCTACATTACAGCTTCATCCTATTATCCCTTTTTGTCTTATAACTAGTCCCTTCACCTGTAAATATAAGATGAGTAAACTATCCTATAACCTTAATAAAAAACAATTTTCGAATAAAATCTTTAACTTTCCGAAGTATCTCAGTCCCCTTATATGATTTTCTTTAAAAATCCTCCTATAAAATTAGATTTAGAGCTTGAAATCTGGATATACGGTTTTCTAAAATTTTTTAAACATAGCTCTGGTTCCGGCTTCTAAATATAATGCGATTCGAGGTTTTCAAGTTATTGTTTCAGTTCCAAACTCCAATTAGAATATATTTAAGCAAAATGACACCAAATAAAAAAAAATTGTTCTTATTGATAAAACAAGATTTTATAAAAAAAATTCTTTCTCCCTTTCTTTTTTTTTCTCACACATAAAAAAATTCATTTATTAGTAATATTAATTGGTAAACCTTGTTCTTCTAGTGTACTTATCACAATGCCACCTGTTAATAAATAATAAATCTAATGTATTAATTTTATGTTTTATCAATAAATATACTTTCTTCTTTGCAGATGATATTATCTAGGAACAATTATTTTTTTATTAATAATTGCAATATAAATTATAAGGAAGTTTTACTATGTTCATGATGTTTGCTACAAATTATCATATTCCGATCTAAATTGTGCATAAAAAATTACCAATAAAGATAAAAACTATTTACTTAGATAGGCTTCCAGGACTAATAAAATAGTGCAAAATTTTAGATAAATATTATTAGATATGATTTGTTAATAGTTACTATTAATACACTCATTGATTACAATGAGAGCGGATAGAAACGTATTCATACTATAATTTATCCAAATTTCTATAAGGAATAAGAATAATATTCTGTTATTATAATATAATTATATATAAATTTATTAAATATAAAAGTATTTTAAATTAATAATATGAAATCAAGGATGAATAATAAAATTTGTATAATTTAAAAATTTTATAAAATATTTTAATATATTATGATCGAAGATGGCTAGTTGATAAACATGTTTATATTTTTTTCAAGACAGGTTCAAAGGGAGTAGAAGTTTATAAAAACTTAAATAATGATAAAAATATAATAAATAAGAATAATATTGTGTTTATAATATAAATATATATAAATTTTTTATTAAATATAAAAGTATTTTTGGTTAATAATATGAAATCAAAGATAAATTATAAAATATGTATAATTTAAAAATTTTATAAATATTTTAATACATTATTATCGAAGAGTAATGGCCAGTACACTGCTGTGATAAACATGTTTATATTTTTTTCAAGACAGGTTCAAAGGGAGTAGAAGTTTACAAAAACTTAAATAATGATAAAAACATAATAAATAAGAATAAAAAATAATTAAAGATAGATAGGTAAAAAAAAAATTTATTTATAAAAATGGCTAATAATAAGGTAATTATTGAGATACAATTAGTGAAAGATTATAAGTTCTTCCTTTCTAACAGCTGAAGTTTTTAAATGAGAAAAAATGAGAGGATTGTGAGCAGTATGGATATTATGGGAGTAATTGCTATGGTATCGTTCCTTCGGCGTCGATGAAGTATTTGTCGAGCTATCATCAATAAAGTCAAATGAAAATGTCAACCATCATATCATGTTGTCCCCACACTCTCTGACTAAACGGTTACGCTACATCGAAGTATTCGTTGGCTTGGACACTGAATTATCTATTTGCTTATTCGTTATTCGTTACATCTTGAGAGGACGGTCATATTATATGTCTTTCAGGAGGGTTCAATTGTAACACAAAATTTTTTTAAAATTTTTATTGACGATTTATTCATGAAATTATTGAATTTTCATTGAATTTTCATGTTGACATTCTTTTGTAATAACGGTCGCCATAATATTGATTAAAAGCAATCATATGGCAGGGAGTTTGCATGGTAGCATGACATACAAGACCTTGAAATAAAAAAATATATTATTTATTATAATAATTTACAATTATGTGGTCTTGAACCGCTCGATTTGAAGCCCACTTTTTAAAACGGCTAACTCGATATTTTAGCCGGAAAAGTATTGTCTAAACCTCGAGATTTCTTTAATAGATGTTTAAATCTTTTTTTTGCCATTCTACGAACAGAATCTTGAGACTTGCACAACATCTTTCTGGATAAAATATTGAGTGGAGATGCCAGAAAAAAATAATTCAATGATATAACCACCTTTTGAAAAATTTTAACTATTTTAAAAAAATTAGATTGCAAGTCTTATATTGCTGATAATACTCAGCAGACAGAATATTTTTTTTTAAAAATAGGCTCAAAATCAGCCAACACTATTTACACAGAATAAATTTCATGCATAAAAACTAAGTTTTTTTTCTTTCCACTTTTGACAGCCATTTACCATTATTTGAACAAAAGATTGTACTTTGTTTTGGTTAGACAAGTCGAATATAAATTGCACATGGTCCAACCTATAAAAAGTAAATTATTGAAATAATAAATAAAATACAATTTTCATTTTCTTAATAACGTTTTAAGAAAAATGTATTACAAAATGTTCATGCAAAAAGTGAAAGTAATATCTATTTTTGATTTATTTTATTTTATCAAGAAAGGGGGCAGAAAATTTAATTTAAATGTGGAAAAATAATTCACTTCTTCATTATTTACTGTATATATATTGAATTTGGTGTTTTTATTCGATTTTAGTAGATTATTAAAAAGGGCTGGATTAAGATTTTAGCCAAAATATAATTATGTAAAGCTGGACATTTAGCTCATAGGTTAAAGAAAAGTTGGAGTTCTATAATCTCTAGGCTGAGATAATATTACTGAAGTGTTTTATTAAATAAGTAAAATAGGTAAAGTAAGTATAAGTATATTTAATACAAAATATCACGTATATATATATCATGAATTCAATCCTTCAGGTTATGTAATTTACAAACGAAAAGTTAATATTATATTCAATTTACAATTACATTTATATTACAGTTCTCCCCACTATAAATTGAATTCATCGTGATAACGTAATGGGGGTTTCGAAACTCTTTTTTCAAGAGTTGTATTCTCAGTCAACGTAACGGGTATTTCCTTCTCTTGTGTATGCGCATCCCTCAATTGATCTGCATGCTTGTTTTTAACGATCCCCTCTGATTCCACATCGTACAATATTGCGCTTTTTCGTTGTAACACTTTTCCTTCATGCCACCCTGCTGTCCTTTCGTTTGCTATCCAAACTTTTTGCTGCTCTTCAAACTCCGAGGTTCAACACTTCTATCTTTGTAGTACTTTTGTTTCCATAGAGCGTTTTCTGTCCTTTTTCTCGTTGATAATTTCCACTAATCTAATGTCGTCCTAAGCGACCTTCCAAACATCATCTCGGCAGGGGATTTACCAGTAGTTGCATTGGGAGTATTACGGTGAGTAATTAAAACATTCGCTAAATTTAACTGGTCCGGAGTCCCACATCTCCTTCCAGCATAGAAACGCGTCTTTATCGTCCGTATATATCGTTCAGCCAAACCATTCGATTTGGGGCTATAAGGGGCCGATCTAAAATGTTTTATATTGTTTTTAAAAAGAAACGTTTTGAATTCAGATCCAGTAAACTGAGTACCGTTATCTGAGACAATGTAGCGAGGTAACCCAAATCTAGCGAAATAATTACGCAGATTATTTATTACACTCGCCGAATTAATATGTGTTAAAATTGCAACTTCAACCCATTTGGTAAAAGCGTCTACGCAAATTAACCAATATTTTCCAGATACGAGGCCTGTCAAATCAATGTGTAATCGTTCCCAAGGTCGGGTAGGAATGTTCCAATTGTATAATGGCACTTCTTTAGCTCCCGGCCTTCCTTCTAGACAACTCTTACAACATTTAACAAAGTCTTCAACATCAGTATCGAGATTTGTCCAAAAAACGTAATATCTACACAATGATTTCATCCCCACTATCCCAGGATGTCCTCGATGAATCACATATAAAACCTCCTTTTTTAAAATATCTGGAATAATAATTCTATCATTATAAAATAATAATCCTTCTTCGAACGAAATATTATCTTTAATCGAAATATATTTTTTTACAATCTCCGAATAATTATTTATATTATCAATATACCAATGATTTTTTATTAATTTAATAATCTCTTTTAGGTTTATATCATTGCTCGTTTCACTTACGACTTTACTGCGAGTGAAAAATAAATCTTCTATTAAATTAATTTTTAATCCTCTGATTTCTTTTTCGAATTTTTTTGTAACATCATTGGTTTTTGCTTTCTCTACCCCCAAACGGGACAGAGCATCGGCACATTTGTTATGATTAACTGGTCTATATATTATCTCATAATCATAATTTAATAGCTTAGTCGCCCACCGTATTAAACGGTTATTTGTTATTTTGTTAAGATCTCTTTTATCAACTAAAATATATTGTAATGGTTTATGATCAGTAACCAAGATAAAATGTCTTCCAAAAATATATTGATGAAACTTCTCGATAGCGAACATGATCGCCGAAGCCTCCCGATCAATTGTGGCATAATTCTTTTCAGCCGCCGAAAGTGTCCTCGATGCGTAAGCAATCGGTTTCTCCTGGCCAGTAAGAAATCGGTGTGCAATAACAGCTCCTAGACCATCTTCGGAAGCGTCACAAGAAATCACGACAGGGATATCGGCTGAATAAGGAATTATTGTATCTTCTTTTGACAATATATTTTTAACTTTAGTAAATATTTCATTTTCTTTAGCTGACCAAAACCAACCAACATTTTTACTCGTTAGTTGGTGTAAAGGGGCACAAATAGAATGCAAATTTTTAATAAATGCCTCATGATAATTCACTATTCCACGAAATGAACGTAGTTCTTTAACATTGGAAGGTGTTTTAAAATTTTTTATAGCGCTAATTTTATTTTCTGTAGGGTGAATTCCGAAACTGTCAATAACATGACCTAAATAAGTGACTGACTTTTCTCCAATTTTAATTTTATCGGTCGTCGTGGTCAGTCCAGCCTTCTCAAATCTTCTTAATACTTCTTCCAAATTAACTATGTGATCGGAATTATTCTCACCTGCAATAATTATGTCGTCTAAAAATACACTAACCATAGGAATTCCCTTTAATAGGTTTTTCATAAAGCTTTGGAATATTATCGGAGCGCTAGTCAAACCAAATGGAATTCTTTGGTATCGGTAATAACCGACATGTGTCGAAATTACTAAAAGGTCCCTACATTCTGGATGTAAAAATGCATCTCTTAAATCTATTGTTGAAAATATTTTACCACCCGCGATTTTATTTGTTAGGTCGACGAAAGTTGGTAGTAAATCGTTATCGATCGCTAGATATTTGTTGATTGTTAAACGAAAATCTCCGCATATCCGTACGGCACTGGATTTCTTTAAGATATTAACCGTTGGCGTAGCCCAAGTGATTGGAGTTATTGTTGGATCCACCTTCTCGATAACGCCTTCGTCTAAAAGTCTGTCCAACTCAGCTTCAATGGTACGACGCAACGGAAAAGGAACTCTTCTTGCTGGTAATGCAATCGGTAACGTGTTCGGTTCTATTCGGATGACTGCCTTTTGCAGTTTGATTTCACCTAATTTTTTTTTAAAAACTTGAGGGAATTGAAACAATCGTATTTAAAGAGGGAATATTCATATTCATATTTATTTTATTAATACGAACTTCTTCCGATAGTTTTATATCAAATTCTCTAATGAAAGGCATCCCAAAAATAAGGGAATTCTCCCCTTTAACTACCCAAATAAGTAAAAATTTCGAAATATTTTTTACTTTGACTTCTACGGTACATTTACCTAGTACTTCGATTTGGATATGATTATATCCCACTAATTTATAAGCCGGTGATAGTTGTGGTCTGCCAATACGATTCCAGGTGACCTCATCAATCACACTACACGCGGCGCCGGTATCAAACTCCATAGCTAGCTGCAACCCATTTATCTTCGCATCGATGGTAGCTTTATTTGAAAATGACAGGTGTCCATTGGCAGAATCATTTGTATGGCATGGGTTCTACAATCTTTCGCTATGTGGTTAGCCTTACCGCAACGAAAGCATATCACTTTCTTTTGAATAGAGTTAGGTTTGATACTAGGTCTATAATTATTATTAGGAATATAATTGTTACTAAAGTGTTTATTATTATTGAATCTATTGACGTTTGTATAATTATTATTTCTAAAATAATTATTTTTCGAACCCTGTGTTGGCTTATTTTTAATTATTTTATTAACTTCAGTCTGGGTTTCATTTTCCAACAAAAACAGCGCGATCGCTAAACGCACGGTCTCTTCAAAAGTAATATTGCCTTCGATATACTTTGACAGAAGTTCTTTGTCCAACTCAGGTAAGCCTACTCCTAGGATAAATATATCTCTTAAAAGGACAGTTTTAACCTTAATTGAAAAGTCAATAATCGTCTCATTACATCTTTTTAGCGTAAAAAAAATTTTCCTATTTACGAAAATGCTCGAACTATCCTTGAACACCAAATTTAAGCTTTTTATTAAAGTATCATAATTTATCATCTCTAAATTTATTGGAAAGTGAAAGTTCTTAATTTTGATAAGATTGTCTGTTCCGATATAGGCTAAAAGCAGGTCTTTTTTTGTATTTAAATCTATAATATTTCTTACTTTATAAATTAACTCCAAGTTAAATAAGTAATCCTGAATATTTACTTTTTCTTTGACGAATTCTGGAATATGGAATTTAATAGGAACTACTTCCATTGAGTCTTTAACTTTAATAGGGACTACTTCCATTGAATCTTCAACTTTAATAGGAGCTACTTCCATTGAGTCTTTTACTTTAAATTTAATAAATCAAATAAATCTTCTCTAAAAATCGTCGCCAATGAAGTGTTTTATTAAATAAGTAAAATAGGTAAAGTAAGTAAAAGTATATTTAATACAAAATATCACGTATATATATATCATGAATTCAATCCTTCAGGTTATGTAATTTACAAACGAAAAGTTAATATTATATTCAATTTAAATTCAATTTACAATTACATTTATATTACAATTACATTGGCAAAAATCTTAATCGGTCCTTTAAAAATCGACCAAAATCGAGCGGTTTAACAATACCAAATTTATAAAATATTTTATGAAAATTTTTAACAATAAAATAATACAACATATTTTAAATCTATTTTTTTCAAATTTTTGAATATTTTATTCTTTCAATTTAGAATAAGTTATCTTTATAAGTACAACTTAAATTATAGGAATAATAATTTTCGGGGTAAATATATAAAAAAAAATCTAAGATTCATATTCTCGTTCTAGTCTTCTAAAATTGACATTTTTTATTATTTTTTTTAAATATAAATAGAGAAAGGATAAAATTGATTGTAAAAGTTTGCAATAATATACTTATTAAAAGTCCCCAATTTACTATATAAACCTTTTTCCATTTATTTTCTTTTATACATATATATATATTATCTTCATTTTAAATTCCACCACTTTATTTTTTTTTTAAGATTAATCCGCACATCAATTAATTCACACTATTTGTTTATATTAATTATGTGCTTTTATTTATATAAAGGGTCCAAGCCATGGGAGGGGTGATTTTGGGCCCTTTTTGAGAAAATGGCGACCAAAATTTATCCGGCCCCCAAATTTAAAAATAAGTAATCGTTATTAAATTTAAATTCGCAATTATCGTTAAATCTAAATTAAAATAAAAAATATTATTTAATTTACACAAATTAATCAACGAGAACATACCTATAATAATATTAGTTAAAAAATATCCATTCACTCATTCAAGTAATGAATTTGAAAAAGGAGATTCAGCAATTGGAAAAATGTGTTAGCTGCAAAGAAGGGACTGCTAAAAAATGAAAACTTAAAAGCTCATTTTATCAATACTCATATGACATGATAAAAATCTTAATACAAATAAAGACACTGAGATAACAATAATTCTGATAAGCCAGCAATTTTACGTAATTCTTTAATATCTTCAATATTTGATTAGATGCTACTTTAGCATACAAGAGCTACCTTTTCGGGTAAGTTCAGGATATTGCAAAAGTTAAAAACATGATTTATTCTTCTGGACTATTTATAGCAATGTTTTAATACCATCCGAAAAAGATCCTGAATTAAATAAAATTATGAAATGTATATCCAAAATGCAGGATACACATCACCCAAATTTAAAATGAAGTCGAATCTATGACAGATATGGTACTGGAATATATTCCAGAAAAATATAACAAAAGTGAGATGCTTTTTTTGTTTTGGATGCCTCAGACACCTTCGAATAAATATTTGTTATATTTTTTATAAAGAGAATTTAAGAAAACTAATAGGAATCATTAATTTACAATGTATTTATGCTGAAAGCATTATTAATTGCATTTTTAAATCATCTTAATGAATTAAATATTAATTGCATTTTAGAGCAACTTAATGAATTAAATATTAATTTATTGAATGTAATAAACCAGTCATATTATTGTGCCAACGTCATGCCTGGCCTAAATGAAGAAATGCAAACCCTGCTTCAAAATAAAATTAATAAAAAGGTGTCTTGGTATAATAATATTGTATTTTTTTAAATTTAACTAATGAACTATATAATTTTCTAGGGGTATTAAGGTACTGTAAATATTCAGGCCATACTCTTTAGATACATTACCATTGGGGTATCAACGACTTCTTATGAGGCCTCATTCTCTACATTATAAAGATCAATCGAGCTCTAAAATATTGATGATAGATCAACTTAAACGAAATTTAGTATTTTTAAAATCTTAGATAATTTTTCTTGGATTTTTAATTTTCTATATAGTGAATTTCACCGTAGAATTTCTTTTCTATAAATTAATTCATAGTACTGGATTCTTTCATATTAGCAATAAATATAATATAATTTTGAATACCTTTTGCATTATTATAATATTGTTTACAAGCAATAAATATTTTTTTAAAAATGAGCGTTATCAATGGAAAGATGTTAAAGAATGGATTAGATATTAACATTTTTGGCAGCTAGTTTTTATTTAGTATTATGTTATATGGGTTTCTAACAAAACGCCTGCTCGAAATGGGGTTCGATTGCAAGAGCGATCAATGAGAGCATCATGTTTAATATAAAAATATGTCTCGAACAACAACTAACTTATTTAATAATACATTTTTTTTAAAATAATCAATTAACAATTAATTTTAAATTTGAACGGTATAAAATGGAAGTTTCTATAGTATTGAGTGTTGCGGCGGTTGTTAACATGAAAGGTTTAATATGCTCTATTTTTTTGGGTGGTATTTTCTATATTAATAAGTTTATGAAATTTCCATACCCTTAGACTTATGCTACATTTTTCTGGAAATTTTTTAGTATCTTTATTTATTGTTGTTGGCCACCATATATGTCTAAAGTAATTGTTTTCATACGGTCATATCCTTGGTGTGTTCAATACAGGGTTTAACATTTGCTCAAAATTCAAAAATCTTCACAGATCGTTGCTCTTTTGAAGATCAAAAAATGCGAAGATTTTTTTGCTAAAAAAAATTTTGAGCTTGCTCAAAGAAGATTTTTGAGCAAAATAAAAAATATTTTTTGTAAAAAAATCTTCTATAATTTTGAGAAAATATTTTGAGAATTTTATAATAAAATAAAATCTTTTGTAAAGAAATCTTTATTAAAACATTTTTGAAATTTTGATCTTAAAATTTTTTGTGCAAATATTATTTTGGTAAAAAATTCTTTAAAAATAAAATTTTATTTTTTTTATTTTATTTAAAAAAAATTTTTTTTTTGAATAAGTTGTAAATGTGTGTGAGAGATAATTGGTCATAATACCGATCATTTTTTTAAATATTTGGTTTAATAATGATTATTTTAAAAATTTTATATGATCATTTTAATGTTTTATATTTAATGTAAACTATAAAAGTGACAATTGTCATAATACTCATCTCAGAACCTTTAAAAATAATTTTAATTAAAAAAACTTAGTTGAGCATGTTTTGAGATGGTTTCAGTGATTGTAAAGTATATAAAGGTGATAATTATCATAATACTTATTTCACATATGTTTTAATTGAAAATAGAGAAAAATGATTATTTCAAACATGAATTAATATTTAATGTGTAAACTATAAAAGTGACAATTGTCATAATATTCATATCAGAACCTATAAAAATAATTTTAGGTATAAAATAGGCAAGAAAAAATTTTTTGAGCATGTTTCGAGATGGTTTTAATGATTGTAAAAATTGTCACAATCGTTATTTTTGAACTTTTTTAAAGCAAGTAGATAAAAATTTATTAAATATAAAATTAAATGTGGATGTACCATAGAGCAGTGACAATTGTCATAATCGTTATTTTTGAACCTTTTTGAATTTTTTTGAAGCAACAGAGTAAAATAATAAATTGTAAACATGTTAAATTGAAATTTAAATGTGGATGTACCATAGAAAAGTGACAATTGTCATAATCGTTATTTTTAATCTTTTTTGAATTTTTTTGAAGCAAAAGGGTAAAATTATATATTGTAAACATGTTAAATAAAAATTTCAGTGAAGATGTACCTTAGAAATGTGACAATTATCATAATTGTTATCTTTGAACTTTTTTGAATTTTTTTAAAGCAAATAGGTAAAAATATATATTGTAAACCTGTTAAATTAAAAAATTCTGTGAATATGCTATAGAAAAGTTACAATTGTCATAATCGTTATTTTTAATCTTTTTTTATTTTTTTGAAGAAATTATATATTGTAAACTTATTAATAAAATTTCACTGAAGATCTACCATAGAAAAGTGAAAATTGTCTTAATCGTCATTTTTAATCCCTTTTAAATTTTTTTTGAACTTGCAGGGTAAAATAATAAATTAATACTTGTTAAATTTAAATGTGGATGTACCATAGATAAGTGACAATTGTCATAATGGCCATTTTTAATCTTTTTTGAATTTTTTTGAAGCAAAAGGGTAAAATAATAAATTAAAAACATGACAAATTAAAATTTAAATGAAGATGTACCATAGAAATGTGACAATTGTCATAAACGTTTATTTTAATCTTTTTTGAATTTTTTATAAGCAAAAGGGTAAAATTATATATTTTAAACATGTTAAATTAAAATTTCAGTGGAGATCTACCATAGAAAAGTGACAATTATCATTTTTAATTTTTTATTTAATTTTTTTGAACTTACAGGGTAAAATAATAAATTGTACACATGTTAAATTAAAATTTCAGTGAATATGTACCATAGATAAGTGACATATCTAATTCTCAACTCCCTTTTGAAATTATTTTAATATATATATTTTGAAATTATCACATTACTCATATCCATTATTTTTAAATTAGGTTAATATGATCTTGTTGGGAAACACTTAAACCTCTGGGCAGATGATAATAGTATCATATATGTTAAATTTTTAGAGCCAACCGGAATGGAGTTGAACTAGAAAGATGCATCAATATAAACATGATATTTTTGGGAACAAATTTTAAAATATTTTTTCTTTAATCTTTTAAATCAATTTTAGATCTTAGAAACTACTATTTGGATATATCTAGTAAAATACGCCCCCCTCTGATTATACTATTCATACAAAAAATCTAAATCAGTCATACATATGAATTTTTATTTATCAAAATTTCAATGTAAACAATAACTTTATAATGAAATAGGTTATATAAATAATTATTTAAAATATCACATTATTTAACAATGTACGATTAAGCTTTATAATTAAAATATCATCAATTATATCTTTGTCTAATCTTGTCCTTAGAGAGGTTACAGTTAGTGCCAATGAATTAAATGCTCTCTCAACTGAGACCTGGGTGCAAGGAGCAGCAAGAATTATTTGAGATAATTTAAATAATTCTGCATCTTGGTGTTTTCTTGAAACCCAATATTGCAAAATATCTTGTGAGGATGGCAATCTTTTGTTGTATAATAACGATTTTATTTTTAGCTTGATATCGCTATTACATAATTCATAAAATATAGGTCCCTTCTTGCAATCACGCTCAATGTAAAGGTCAAGTTTTGTTTTTGTATAATCACTAGTGGAAGGCATAACTAGAGTTGTATTTTCTTCATGAGGGTCAATAGCTTGCAATTGTTTCCAAGTTGCAAATATATGTTCCTAAAATAAAAAGATGTATATTATAAATTTATTAATTTACCCTGGCCAAATTTTATCTTCTTCCAAAGATATTTTCCATTTTCATAATGGAATCTAGGATCCATATATATCGCACTACGAAATGCGTCATTTTGAAAAAGATAGTTTTCTCTAATGTTTAAACATTCCAACATACTTTTAGATAAATTATTATCCATTTCCTCCAGCTCCATTTTGCATTCTAGCCATGAAGCAAAAAAATCACCTATTACAATATTACTTTTTTGTAATTTCATTGTGAATTTGTATAATGGGAAAAGGACTGATGTACCTAATAGGATAATATCCCATAAATCGAAACTAATAAAAGTTTCTGGGTATAATTCACCCATTTTAGTATAAAAGGTTTTATTATCCATTAGATTTTTCATCATTAGATAAGTACTATTCCACCTAGTAACAGTATCTAGCGTGGGTTTCGAAACTTTGTCCATTATAAATAATCTTTTATATTTGTGAGATTTTATCAATTTAATTATAATACGAATTTTCTCTAAGTCTAGTTTTAAATATTTTTTGATAAACATGTTTACAGCAAGTTGTATAGTATGTGCAGAACATCTAATGCAACTTAAGCCAAAGCTTTTGCTTATATCATCTGATATATTTTCCTCGTCAATACCCTCTGGTGTTTCTTTATCAGAATAAACGGAGACATTTTCATCATCAATACATACATTTTCCTGATAACTTACACTTGTATTAAATAATATCTGGCTTAAATTGTTTTCATTAGAATTAGATAGATCATTATCATTATTTAATTGATCTCTAGCCATAGTGTCAACCATTTTAAGCATATTGGCGCCGTTATCCACAGTAATGCTATATATTTGTTTTAAATCTATCTGGTATTTTTTTAAAATTGTTTGGATTTCTTCTTTTAGGTTTACACCTGTATGAATTTTTATTAGTTCTATCATTCCTAGTGTTCGCACTTGTATCTGGCCATCTTTTATATACTGAACATTAATACCTAATATTGATTTATTATATCTAGTAGCTGTATCAATTTTTAAAGAAATTAGCTTGTTTTTTAATTCATGTATAATTTGAAGTCTAATTTTGGATGCGGTATATTTTATTTTGTCGACCACTGACCGAGTATTTATTTTCATTTGAAGAGAATGACATATAGGGTCTAGTAAAATACGGAAACCCTCATAATTTACTAAATTTATGGGTAAATTATGGACTGTAATCAACCATACTATACATTCAAAAACCTAAAAAATAATTATTTATTCTTTATTTAAATATTAATTACTTTAGATTTATCGATCTTAATTTTTGGGAATTTTTCTTTTGCTGTATTTCTAGCATTGAAGGACGAATCACTATTAGATTCATCTGCTTTCATTATGTTTGGGTGTTGAGAGGTTATGTGTCTTTTAAGATTTGCTAGAAAAATATATTGAAAAATACATTAAATAATTTATTTTACATGGTATTGACTTCATCTTTTTGTCACACATGCTGCACGTCGCTAAATTTTCAGAAGAATCGATTAAAAAATGCTCCTTTAGAATATCTTTGAGATTTTTTTTATTTTGCATTATATATAAAAAAAAAATTTTGTAATTTTTAATTTTAACTTTCTTGTTTTTTCCTTTTATTTTTATTTTCACTTGTTTATTATATTTTGAAATAAAAAATCAGGAATTAATGTTATATAAAATAAAAAAAATGAATAAAATAATTGTTTTATTGAGGCCAAATAAAACCCCCATTTATAAATTTGGATGGGATACATTTATTTAATGTTTTTTTTATTTATATTTATAAAAAATCAAATGTTATATGAAGATATAAAAAATGCATTTTCTTTTCGTTTTTCCCATTGTCTCTCTCTCTCCCTCCTTTATTTATTTTTATTTAATGTTTTGCCTTATGAATTAAAGAAAATAAAATATCTCAAAAAAATGAAATTTGCTGGTGCCAGCGAGGCGGCACCAGATTGAAAAAAAGTATTATATAATTTTTTTTTTATAAAATTGAATTCAAAATTTTTTTTAATTTTCATTGCTGTAATGGTACCCAAAACCGATACGTTTTCCCCCTTGAAGGAGGGAGTTTGACGGATGGCCTCTTACTCTGTTTATGGCTATTGCAATTTTTTCCTGACTCCAATTGCTATATTTCTTTTGTGGTTTATGATAGGTATCAGAGTTTATTGTAGAAAAATTTATTTGATTGGGTTAAGAATTATTTGTTATACCAAATAAAACTGAATTTGAAATATTTTGAGAATAAGATGGTTCTTCCTGTGAGGAAAAATCTAAAAGATTATATATAATAAACAATATAATGTTAATTGGTACCAACATGTAGATGTAGAAAGATCTAAGAGACCTGGAGATAGTGAATATTTTATTAATTTTGTAATTTTTAATATCTTAAAAAATGGGAATTTTATTTCCTGGGAATTATATTCATAGATTCTTTTTAATGTTTACCTAATAGATTTTAAATAATAAACTAAAGTTAAAATTTTTTAGCCCGCTAATTGTTAAAATTTTGTAACCGATTCGCTCGCACTTTTTAAAATTATTAAGCTAGGCCGCCCATGGACGGGCTTCAGCTAAAAACCTGCTCGTTTCAGCAAATAAATTCTAAAATGATCATAATGATTATGACAATTGTCATTTTTCTATGGTACATCCTCATTTAAATTTTAATTTAACATGTTTACAATATATAATTTTATATTTTTGCTTCAAAATAATTCAAAAAAAGATTAAAAATAACGATTATGACAATTGTCACTTTTCTATGGTAAATCTCCACTGAAATTTTAATTTAACATGTTTACAATATATAATTTTACCCTTTTGCTTAAAAAAAATTCAAAAAAATTAAAATAAACGTTTATGACAATTGTCACGTTTCTATAGTACATCCTCATTTAAATTTTAATTTTACATGTTTATAATTTATTATTTTACCCTTTTGCTTCAAAAAAATTCCAAAAAGATTAAAAATGGCCATTATGACAATTGTCACTTATCTATGGTACATCCACATTTAAATTTAACAAGTTTACAATTTATTATTTTACCCTGTAAGTTCAAAAAAATTTAAAAAAGATTAAAAATGACGATTAAGACAATTTTACTTTTCTATGGTAGATCTTCAGTGAAATTTTAATTTTATAAGTTTACAATATATAATTTCTTCAAAAAAAATCAAAAAAGATTAAAAATAACGATTATGACAATTGTCACTTTTCTATGGTACATATTCACTGAAATTTTTATTTAACATGTTTACAATATATAATTTTACCCTTTTGCTTCAAAAAAATTCAAAAAAGATTAAAAATAACGATTATGACAATTGTCACTTTTCTATGGTACATCCACATTTAAATTTCAATTTAACATGTTTACAATTTATTATTTTACTCTGTTGCTTCAAAAAAATTCAAAAAAGTTCAAAAATAACGATTATTACAATTGTCACTGCTCTATGGTACATCCACATTTAATTTTATATTTAATAAATTTTTATCTACTTGCTTTAAAAAAGTTCAAAAATAACGATTGTGACAATTTTTACAATCATTAAAACCATCTCGAAACATGCTCAAAAAATTTTCTCTCGCCTATTTAATACCTAAAAATTAAATTATTATTATTTTTATAGGTTCTGTTATGAATATTATAAAAATTGTCACTTTTATAGTTTACACATTATATTAATTCATGTTTGAAATAATCATTTTTCTCTATTTTCAATTAAAACATATGTGAAATAAGTATTATGACAATTGTCACCTTTATATGCTATACAATCACTGAAACCATCTCAAAACATGCTCAACTAGCCTTTTTTAATTATAATTATTTTTAAAGGTTCTGAGATGAGTATTATGACAATTGTCACTTTTATAGTTTACATTAAATATAAAACATTAAAATTATGACATTACATTTTTAAAATAATCATTATTACTTATTCCAAATATTAAAAAAAATGCAGTCGGTATTATGACCAATTCTCACATTTACAACCTATTCAAAAAAAATATTTTCATTAACATAATAAAATAAAAAAAAATATATATCAAAAATTTTATTTTTAAAGAATTTACCAAAAAATTTTAAGATCAAAATTTCAAAAATATTTTAATAAAGATTTCCATACAAAAGATTTTATTTTATTATAAAATTCTCAAAATATTTTCTCAAAATTATAGAAGATTTTTTTACAAAAAATATTTTTTATTTTGCTCAAAAATCTTCTTTGAGCAAGCTCAAAATTTTTTTTAGCGAAAAAATCTTCGCAAAAAATTGATCTTCAAAGATTTTTTCCTCAAAATTTTGGGCGAAAAAAATCTTCAAAAAAGATTCTTGTAATACCCGTGGCACGATCACTCTCACATTTCTGAGAAGACATCTTTCATCTTTGATAATTTCATAATTTTTCTGAATAAAACTTTTGCATATTATATTATTAACCATCTGTTCCAAATCTGGCTAGTTTTGACAAGATTGGATCCTCAGCTTTTCTTTATAACTTACATAATTAATATTGCTTTTAATTGATCATATACCATTGTTATATGGCAAAGTTCCCATTCACTTATTTATTCATCAGTTAATAGTATCTCTAGTAAAGAACTGCCTGCAAAAGTAGGCCCGGCCCTTACCAAACCCGAATGGGCTTTGGGCAGGTCCTTATATCTAAATTTATCAATTTTAGTTTGAATTTTTTTATGTAAAAAAAAAATTTGATATTACTTATAGAAACTAGACGCCATATAACATATGTCTTTTATTTTGAGTAATTATAAAAATTAATTTCTATATTTAAATAAATTCCGGAGACATCACTTATCATTTTTTATGTGATTCAATATAAAATTAGAGCTTTGTGATCAGTCATAATTGAAAATTTATTCCCTATTTATAATGATTTAAATTTTTTGAAGTTAAACATTTATTGATAACGCTTCTTCCACCTGACTATTAAATTTTTGCAGCCGATAAAGTTCTTGACACGAACATAAAACATTTATCACTATCCGATGAAAAAAAATGAGAATAATATTGCACCTATTCCATAATTTGAAGCATCCGGACATATTTGTATTATAGTATCGTGTATGATGATTTTAGCAACTTTATCGCTTCCTCTTGCTTTATTTCCATTTACATTCTATATGCAAAAATTTATATATACTAATTTGAATATTGTTCAAAAATCTGGTATATATGATAGTAATTTACTAGTCTTAAAAAACTTTGAATCTCCTTTTTATTTTTTTGCGCCTATGAATTCGTTATTGCATCCAAATGTTTTGTAGTGTGCGAAACACCTCCTCTATTAATTTTATGCCTGATCTGTTCAGGAAAAAATTTACATTTGTCAAAATCTAATATAACCCCTTTTTCTTTTTGTTAATAAATTATGCAAATTATTTTCAGGTTAACTTACTATTTTTTCATCCAAATAAACTGCTATTATGGTAGATAGACTTTTACAATGGCACGTTAAAATTTTGCTGGGGATGAAGGAATTCCAAATAGGAGTCGATTATACTAATATTATTAATTTCGAGTGGTAATCGCCATCTTTTAAATCTTAGTACAATTCGATTTGATAGTAGACATTGAATAAATCGAAATCTATCTTACCTTTAATTTCATTAATTGTATTTATATTATGTATTAATTGATCCATAATATTCGAATAATATCTTATTATCTACCATTTATATTCTAGTCATTGAATAAAAAATTTTAAATTGATATCTTTTATTTTCAATTATTTTTTCATAAAACAAGAATATTATTATTGATATATGATTATAAAGTAATATTTGTTTTTTGTAAATTATATATGGGGCGTAAGAGTTTTCATATTTAGTAATGATATGGCAGCTCGTATCTACCATAAATATAAAAGATCTGATTATATATAAATTTTTAATTCAAAATTAATTCTATAAAGTTCTTATTCTTATTATTTTGGTCTCTTCTTTGTATTTTTTGTTCCTTTCGATCGACATACATTAGATAGATGTCCTATTATATAATACTTGTAACATAAAAATTATAATCTCATTAAAACATCGTATGTTTATCTCTGTTATAACTCTGACGCCTAATTATTTTTTGAATTTTCCGATTCAATTCCTTTATTGATTACTTCTTTTTTTAAATTTAAATATCTCATAAATTAGATTTGTTTTCGATATTATTTCTTTAATCAATTAATTACTTCGGTATATTTTAATTTTCTAATTGAGGTTAAGGATAAGCAAGTTCTTAAATTTTATTATATACCTTCGTATTTATCATAACCTAAAGTGTTGATAGTTTTACCTTTTCATCTATAATATTATTCATCTAGAGATATTCATCGAATTGTGATAAATATGTATCAATTATAGTATATCTTGTGATACATATAAATTTATTATACTGCTATATGAAAAGTTTAATTAAATATTTGTGACAGAAATACCTATTTATTTATTCAATCTACTAATTATAATATATATCTTTTTTTAAATAAGCAATTAACAAATTAAAATCTAAACGGAAAATAATAATTATATAAACAATTAATTTTTTGCAAACAATTTATATTTAAAAAACAAAACTAGTTTTAAAAATATCAAAAAAAGATGTAAAATCTCTGAACATATTTGTGTGGCATTTAGAGAACATTTTATTTAAGTTAAATAATTTATCTAAGATAGATATATAGCCAAACCAAATCTTATATTAAACTAATATGTATACATGATATAATCTATAATAAACGAGGGTTGTCTTCTGTTGAAAGAAAGATGGAATTATAGTTTGTCTTTCCCTTTCGTAATTGTATTATTATATTTATATAAATGAATATATGCACATTAATTTAGATTTAGTCATCGGAAATTGTTTTTTTAAACAGCTGTTAATAAGTTAAAACAAATTATTTATTCACCTAAAATAATTAAAATTAATAATCTTAAAATATAAATTTATTGAAACATTGCAAAAAATATAACAAAATCACAGACCGTTATTATTAAAGTTTTGTAACCCAAGTATAAGAAATATATCCCCATATTAAACATATTTGTTTTGAATTAATTTTACTATAAGAATAGCACATAAACTGGTTTTACCATAACGAGCAATTATGCCGAGAATATTTAGCTCGAGACTTTTTACTGCACTTCCAGGTTTTTATAAAGGGCATAAATTCTGATAAACCGACATTTATCCTAAATAAAATTGAATATTTTAATTAAAAATACATAATGGAGATTTGAAGAAATATATCGGACTTCTAAACTCCTCCCCTTCCTCTCAAGTCAAAGACGATATGCCCCCCATCTTCTAATAAAAATAAAGTTTAATTATGAGAAAAAAAATGAAATTTAATAGGCAATAAAAAAAATTTTTTTAATTAGCGTAAGGCCTATACCCTTTACATTTATTTACCTCCTTATCTTTGAATAACATTATAATTTTTAAATTGACAGATGGGTAATCAAGAATTTACACAAATTTTTTTTCCTCATAAAATACTATGAAGAGACAGGGCTAGTCGGCGCCAAGGCCTTGTCGGTTCAACGGACTTTGTTTTAAAACCGGTAACGATTTTATAAATTTAAATTTAAAATAGAATATGATATCCATATTTGGGAAGAAAATAATTTATACTATTATGTTAAATTTTTATTTTTTTATGATATGTTTTTAATATGTTGCAATATTTTCACTTTATATTATTAGATTGTATAAAAAAATAAAAATTTAACTTGACAAAATGGAAGATATATGTAAGTTAAAACTCTATTTTAATATTTAGTAAAGTTTCAAATTGATATGTAAGGTAAATATAAGTTAAGATCATTAGTAATATTATCACAATTAGGGTTATTAGAATCATGGCTTGTCGGGGCAATCAATCAATTTTTATAATATTATTATGGTGCTCAAATATATAAAAAATTCAAACAGGAAAATTTTCATTATAAAGGATAATATGGAATGAAGACGCAATAAAATTGCATGAAAGTGATATATTATCAAGAAAAGTAACATCTATTTTAGGTTAAATATAATATTTTATAAATTTATTAATATATAAAATGATAATGATTTTATAAATTTATCTATATAATATTTCATAATACATTTCAATTTTAACATAATTAAATAAATACCAAACTAAAATCTTCATAAATTTATATATTACAATAAATATTTATATTGTAATATATATATTATGATTGATAAATTTAAATTATGATTATTTTTAATCAATCAGATAAATATTAGCATAATAAGATCAACTATTCAAAACGAATTATATCTAGCAAACAAATATTATAATATATATTGTAATTGACAATATAATATGATTTAAATTATTATATATAAAACTATATGAACATTTAAGTTACCAGGATATTTATTTTGGTCTGATAATAAGATCCAAATATTGTAATATATTTAAATAGATAAATTTTGAGTGAATTTATTATTTATTTTATTATGTATACCAACTAAAGTTTTTTGAGACATTATAAATATATAAAGTAGCTGGCACTATGTCCAAGATAGGTCAAGATAATAAACAAAAATAATTTGATCAAGGGAAGAAAAATAAGATGACCGAATATCTTATTTAATGAAGTAAAATTTTTTATGGTTTATCTGTTAAAAAGGTATTATGTGCCGGAGGTATTAGGTATTTTATTTTTTATTATTAATTTTTAATCTTTGTCTATAAATCAATTTAAGCCATTCAAGGACCTGGTTTTATTAACCTTTTATAAATGAATACCTAGATGCAAAATATGGTAAATTATTAGAAAAAAAATAAATTGCATCCCCGACAACATTTAGCAGACACTTAGGTGAAGTTTAGAACGTCTCAAGCAAATGTTCTTTTCAAAACCCAGAATTGATCAAAGATTTTATTTGCTCATGCCATACTAATATGTGGTGTGGGGATTTTACCAAAATTTATTATGTATCCCGATAAATCCATTTTATACAAAATTGTAAATATATAAAAAGGAGAGATTTATTTTACATTCCCAATTCTAAGAAGAAAAAATAACCTAAAATTCAAAGTTTTAACTAATTTTCTAGAACTTGGTATTTCTTTGCTTTTATAAACATGTTTTTACGAGGGATCAAGGAACTGATATAGGAAAGGAACTGGAATGCTACATTTTTAAAAATTAAAATAATTTATAAAATCTATCTATTATTTATTAGAGATATTCCGAGCGGCTTTGCTAAATAGGTATTCATATAAATTTATTCAATTTTTCAAATATTATATTTACTCGTCTTAACTTTTTATAAGAAATACATTTTAACCAAATTTTATTTTGGAATATACTACTAAAATAAAGCAATATTTTATCAACCCCAAATCTTCAATAATTTAAACAAACTGCGAATATTATCTATGCAATTATCTAGAGCAATATAGGACATAGGATGAAATCAAAAACACAAAATTCTAAATATAATGGATCACGAGATAGAGTTTTTTACGGTCTCATGACATGATTCATAAAATAGGGTCTATGGAAAAAGAGGACTATAAAACATTGAGCGATTATCTAAGCCACATCAGACGTAAACTAACAATCTTATCTTAATATTTTTCTTATTATCAATTTTTTTTTAAAATATTAACATAAGGTACAATTTTATTCTCCATGAACACAATAAAATAAATACAGATTATATGCTATGGAATAAGATAATGACATGGGTGAAAATCTGCTCTTGTCACCTATTTCCTCTAATTCAAAAAATTATTTTTCTGGCAACTCTTTCCTTTATACCCTGGCATAAATTTCATTATTTTTAATATAAAAAATTGAAATAAATGGATTAACGGGGTTATTGATAAACGACTCCTTATGAGCCATTTTTAAAAACGGCTAACTCAATATTTTAGCCAGAAAAATATTGCCTAAATCACGAGATTTCGCAATGTCCAAAGATTTTTTCCTTCTACAAGTAAAATTTTCAGGCTTGTATAATATTATTCAGGATGAAATATTGAGTTGGCCGTTTTTAAAATCGGCTCAAAACAAGCCGTTTAATAAAACTAGTTAAAATTTTTAAAAAAATATAATGGACAAGTGGGTGGATAAATAGTCAAAACAGCAGGTGGCCAGCCTACTGTACCGCTACTCCCTACCTTCTTCCATTTTATTTATAATTTTGTTTCATAACCCCTCCCCGCCCACCTTACCTTTTTGGAAGTGCAAGGGGATGTAGAATAGATATTATTTAATATATTAAAATATTAGACTTCTTACTAAATTAGTTTAAAAAAAACTTTTTTTATAAAATTGGGAACTTTTAAGATTGTTTCGGATTTATTATTATAATTTCATTGGTATATTATTTAGAATTATTATAAAGACTGCTTCAAATGTAATATATTATTCAATTTTATTAATTTTTTTAATTACCTAATCTCACTGGGAGAATGATTAACGTATTCATGGTCAAGCGGTATTTTTTCACATGTTTCCTAAAATACGATTGTTGTTTTATTCATCATGTTAATAAAAAATATTCAAAACAATAGAATTATCAAATTTTTTAAAATTAAAGGTAAAAAAATCGTACCAGGCACCAACGAAGTAAGTTTTTCGACAAAAATATAAAAAGTAAATTATTCAGTAAAAATATTATTTGTTATGATGATCATGAAATAAAAATTGCATAATTAGGCATTGAAGAATGAAATATACAGTAAAACCTGTCTAATTCGGGCTCAATTCGGGATTTCTCCTAATTTTAACTAAATCTTGAGTCCCAATCTAATAGGTTTTACTTTAATAACAATATATTAATATTACTTGAGCATAGGTTATAAAGAAGACTTGATCTGAGGTAAAATATTGAGACCCTAGTTTATAAGTAACATTTTCATTTTTTAAACTTGCACGGAGAGCCTTGAAAATTTAAGAAACAATTTTTTTTTTTTAAATATGAAAATGACCAAGTTTTTGATAACTTTTTTAAAGCCCGGTTCGTAATATTTATTAATTAAGACAAAAAAGGATATAAATTAGCCTAATTTTAAGCTTTATAAAAAAAATAGACGATAACGACCCTTAAAAAAATATTTTGCCCTTTCTTCTTCTAAAAGTGGACTATATCAGATAATTTCGAGTTTTAGTATATTTCAATTATGTTTATATATTTATATTATGTTTATATATGGGCCCAAGATCATAGTAGACTAGTTATTATACAGAAATCCATATAAAATTATTATTTAATTTAAAAAAAATAATTTGCATTTTTTATACTATATTAATTCTATAAAGTCTTAGAGGCTTATCTGATTTTTTTCTAAATATTCATATAAATGGTAATAGTAATATTTATCTAAAATTTTATAAATTGGATTTGTACAATTTTCTTTATGTGGATTTTAAAATTTTATTCTGTAAACATGAGGTTTAGAAAATTTTATTTTATTTGTCAATTATTAATTATCGGATACTAGCAAAAAAAAGGAAATTTTCCTTAATTTTCTTTTCAATTCTCTGCCATAAGTTTTCAATATAATTAGTGCCACCCACGTCCGGCCTTGTGACAATTTTTTAGGTTAGACCTAGCCCATTGCGTCATCTTTTAGAAAAGCTTACAGAGATTCTGCAATAAATTTAAATATTGGTCAATAACTTCGATAATTTAATTATTTTCATCTATTTATCACAAAATATTGTAGATTAAATATTTTAGGCCCCATGATTTGATTTTTAAAATAAATTTTAAAAAAAAATGGAAGAATCGGAAGGAAATATAATATTTTTCGGTTAACGGACCTGATCGAGCTTTATTTTATTTATGATGTTACTGCCGGTAAGAATAATACAAATAGACGATTTATTATTTAAATATTTTTTTTATTCCAATTCTATTATACTTGATATGCTAATTTTATAGAGCCGACATCAGCTAGATTTTCTGAAAGATAAATATGTCCATTCGTCTTTTTATGATAAATAAATTTAAAAAACATATAATATATTCACCCCTTTATTTCCATTTAATAAATACGAGTCATATTTGTCTATAAAACATTGCGTTTTATTTTTAATAAGTTCCATAGTGTTGTGAAGACCTTTTTTGTCATACTCTATTTCTATTTGACTTGGATTTAAAATTGTTTTAAATCTATCATTATCATCTAAATCTAAAACGTGCGACAATTCATGGGCTAATATCTGACCCAATGATCCATAAATAAATGGTCTAAAAATTATATAATAACATAATCATCATTAAGATTTTGAATTTATACTTGCTATTTTCTGGTCTTACCTTTGAATCAATAATCAGATAAGAAATATCTGTAAATATAACGTTGTAATTAATAAGCGATTAAAGCTTGAATGATTAAGATTTTTAAAAATAAATTATTTCCACTTATCTTAAAGATAATGATTTATTTCTTTTCTTGCTTCCGATCTGATTGTCCATGAATTAAATTATCAACTTTATTTAGTTAAAAATTATTAATTTTCTTAACTGCTTTTTTTATCATGCAGGTATTTCATCTCTTATATTTAAAAAGTTTATATTTTGATCTTAAAATACATAATAATCAATAATAATCTTTATTTTACATATTTCGTTAAAGTCAGAATTGTAGTGACCATTTACATCATAAGGCTTATAATTTTCTTTATTATATCTATTTATGTTTGTTAAAAAAAATGAAAAAGTATTTAATAATAGCTTGTCTACTTTATTGGGTAATGATAATACAAATCTGTCAATATACAGCTAACTTACTAGAAAAGTGTACCACTCAAATATTTAAAATAATATTATGTATTAAAGGTGCATTGTATTTTCAACTCCACCCGTTATCTAGGATGAAAAAATTCGTTCAGTCATCCGCCGCGGAATGTAGTATTCTAACATCCTTATAACTAAAACCTACCCTAACCGAATCACATTTTTTGAAGATGTTTTAAACTTTCCTTTGTAAATTCACTATTAATTACAGGTTTCATTGTTCATAATTGTATCAAAGCCGTCATACCAGCAGTTTTCAAAAAGGGAAAGGGAGGTGAGGTTAATTTGTTTATATTTATAAAAAAATTTGTAACATTAAAAAATTTTGGATCACAATATAAAATTTATTAGAACCAATCTTAATTTTAATAGAGATACAAATAATAAAATATTGGAAAATAATACAAAATATTTAAGCGCGAATATAATATTAACTATATAAACCTGTATGGTATGCCAATAATGTGACATTTAAATATATACGGTATAGAATTCCCTTTGATAAAAACCTTCTAAGACAATAACTCTACAATAAAATACTATCCTGGCAGAGCTATCTAGTTCACATCTTTAAAAATAAATGAGATCCAGATAATTGTCAAAATTATTAAAGCTTAAATTAATATCAAGACTAAGAGATAGGCATAAAAAAGGGAATTGAGCTTCCTGCTTGAAAGGTCTACTATTGACTCATGCGATTATGGAAATGGGTAAATAGACAAGGGAAAAATCAGAAGCGTTGCATAAATATCCTAGATCTGTGAACGCATTGAAACAATCTCAGGAAAGATAATCTGCTAAAAATTAGGAGGCAAAAAGATTCCTAAGGAATAAGTTATACAGGACAAGTGTTTATATACAACCTTCTCATTAGCGGAGGGAGTTCATTAAAAGTCAATTTTAAGTCCCCTCTATATAAATACATTCAATCAAATAATAATTCGGATTCAACTCTACGGAATGCAATATTCGCAGAACATAATTCTACTCACGGAAACTAGCGATTTGAGAAAAACTAACTAGTTGGATATACATAAGGCTGAAAGTTGAGAAGGGTAAAGGAATATATGGTGAAAGAAACATGTTAAAATTGCCTTATAATTTAGTTTGTTGTTTTAATATAAAACGTAAATAATATTTTAGATGTGCTAGTCCTGAAAAAGATAGTTCTGCAGTATAAGCACTTACTGAAATTTTTAATAGCATTTTGATAAATTTTAACTATAACTCTATAAAAATCGAAATAATATTATTCTTATTTTGTTCTTTTAATTTGGTTGTGACATCCCTCTAAAAGGTTTAGTATATTTTTTCAACCTTAATCTCAATAAAAAATTAAACTATCTATTTGGAAAAATTTTTCAATAGAACACAACAAAATTTGGATCAAGTTTTTGGAAATGATTTATTATACTTGCAATTGTACGATCTAATATATAATAAATTGGTCTATAATATTTAGCAACTGATCCAAAATGATGGTATGATAAATTTGAGACTTCTTCAAAATCTTAAAACCTTTTTCTATCCTTTTAAAATCCAATTAAATTAACTTAGCTCTAAATAATAATAATCCTGTCGTTGTATCTAGAATTTTGATCAAAATTTATATTTTATATTTAACAAATGAAGAACTTTAGATTTCAGCATTTAAAACTTATATTTTCTCAAATATTGCTATCATTTTAAGAATAAAAAATTTTTTACAAAACTTAAATTTTTACCCCTTGTAAAACCATTACAATTTTTAACTTCTAATAAATGTTTTATGATTATTTTCCTTTCTATAACTATCATTCTTAGTGATGGAAAGAAAATTTCCAAGTGTTTGGGAGAATCTTTAAAAAAGATGATAAATCATTCATATAATTAGCTAACTTTAACAATTCGCATTAACTGAATCTTCCAGAGATTTAATGTATAACTTTTAGAAGTTTCATAGATTGCTTTAGATCCTTCATTACGGGAGAGAGATGCCAAAAGAGATCAATTTAATAACATAATAATAAAAGATGTTTTCCCTTTGCTGCATTTGATGAGGTATAATAATTCATCTATTTTTTTTTGGGAGGACAACTCAGATATTAAAATGAGAGCTAAAGCTTCGCTCCCCTATGAATCAGCACCTATGATATAATGAGATTGCAAAATTTACCCTAGTCCTCTTAGATAAAAGGGTTTCTTGCAATGGAAAATCAAAATTTAAAACAAAACACCATAAAAATGTTTCGCCGGCCAGGCCCGACCCGAAAATTTTTTAAACTGTTTTGCCAGCCCGGCCTGACCTGAATTATAAAAATGTTTTGCTGTGGCCCGACCAGATTAATTTAATTATTCAAAATAAAAGCTAGTTTCTATAAATAAAATCAAATATTTTTATTTTTCATAAAAAATTGAACTAAAATTGATAAATGTAGATATATTTAAAAAAATTTACAATACCCAACCCTACCCGGCCCGAATGTCGGACCTACTTCAGATCTCAAGTTGAAATTACATTTATTTAAAAATATATTCTTTAATTAAAATTTTTAATTTCGTATCCTCTTAGACAATACTAACAAAAATCTTATTAGAACGTGTTTTTTGTTATTAAATAAAAATTTTGTAAAAAATTTATATCTAATTTTTATAACAAACATGCTCATACATATGTAACGACATTTTTAAAATAATATTCAAAGGCCTATTTATTTAAGATAAATATAATGCTAATATACTTTAGTTGAGTGACTGTCTTATTAAGAATTTTTGCATGTTTCAATTTACTCAACATAAAAACATTTTTATTGAAGTCAAGAGGGTCAATTGTAACCTGCATCAGAAATATAAAAATAAATTTATATATTGGATATAAAATTTAACCTATTTAAAAGGAAGAAGTTATATTCGATTCCCAGAAGATAAGTCTCTGGAGAAAATCCCTTGGGAAAAAAACTTTCAGAAAAAATATCTAAGGATAAAAAAAATACATAGAGTAATTTACTACAACTTTTATTAAATCATTAATCTATGTATATCTCTATAATATTTTAACGTTAACTCTATAGCACCATTTTCTTAGTATCCATGAGACCACTTTCTTGTACTCGACTTGTGTTAGAACGGAGATTGGCAGATTCATTAAAAAAAAAGTGCGAGAAATTAACCATAATTCAAAAAAAACTTTTTATAAGAAATATTATACACTTGAAATATTGAAAAAATCAGTATAAATATTTTTATCACATTTATATTTTTTTTATAAGATTTTATGCAATTAATTAAATTTATATTTTTTTTGTTACATATTCCTTAAAATCTTTACATTTATATAAAATTATATTTATCATTAATTCCTCTTCTAAAGCTATAAGGATAATCGATTACAATCTTTTCCATATAATATTTTATTATTTTTGCATCTTAGTAATAACTTCTATATAATTTAAATTAATGGAATAAAATTGTAAAGGAAATGAAATATCTAACTATCAAACTTTTTTTATAAACTTATCAAAAATTATTAAGCCATATAAAATTGTAAAAATTTTAATTAATATTCAAAATTAAATGCAGAATTGCTTTAAACTTAGAAAATATTTGTTTAGATTGAAAATTATATAAAATTCTTACTTCATTTCAAATAAGAATCAATTTAATCACCAGAATCAGAAGAAGTGATTTATGATTTATTATAATAATTTAATCAAATTAAACGATATTAAATATTATTTATTAAAATTGGAAAGTTTTGAAATGGGAAAAATTGATTATATAATTTTTAAGCTAATTTCTTTGTTTTGTCTTTTCTTTCTTTTTTAAAAATATAAAAAATAAAATATATAAAAACATGATACTTTTCAAAATATTTTTTAATAAAATTAGAAAAAATAATTTCGTTAACTGATTGAGCTAATTTTAATTAATTTTGACCCAAATTAAGATCTAATTTTAGCTTAGAGTTGAAACAGTAGTAATAAGTTAATAGTTTTGCTTAATCTCACCAACACTAGGTATTAAAGGCTTGATTGCCATTATAAAGTGTTTATGTAAGTATTTGGGTTTTATATAAAAGGTTATATAGTTGTCAACTTCCTCGGTTATAGAGAGGTTCAACTTCAAAGGTTAAAGAGATATATGATAGGGTTGATATTATATTTTTTTTAAAAAATGGTTTAATAATTTGGTCATTGTTTGATAAATTGCTATATATGGTGTGAAAGAGAGGGGGGATTTCTAAGTATTTTTTTCAGGGCTATTACCGTGGCATATTTTTACTCCCATAACATTTTCCCAGGTTTTATTTCTACTGCCTTTTATTTTCTTACAGTATAGTAGAAATGTTTTATTTTGAATATTATACAACCTCAATATCTTTTTCTATTTTGTCAGGTTGTTCTATTTTGAGCTTGACATTTTCAATCTAATAATTAAATATATTTTTAATAAAATTTATTATATTGATTGTATATATTTAGCACTATATTTATAATTAAGATCTAAATAACTGCTTCTAATTTGGGCGTTTAAGTTTTTATTTATAAATTGTATTTCAAAAATTAACATAAAAATTACGGGATAGCATTTCACGAAGAAATAATAAGTTTAAATATTTAATAATGATATTATATTAACTTTATTTTTTTGAATGAATAAGCTGTAGAAATTATAGGCAAATATTATTTCGTTGGTGCTTATGGAATTTTTTTATATATATTTTTTTTAATAATAACAAGGGATTGGTTGTTTTTTTTTTATGATTGTAAATATTTTATTTTTAAATAAATGTATATATTTATTATTTTTTGAAGTATATATTTTTTAAAAAAATTTGTAAAAGATAACTTTTGATTGACCCGGTAATTATAAAATTAAAATATTATCATTTCCGAGTTTAAGACAGATTTTATAAATTTTTAACATATTTATAATCGAAACGAACATGTTATATCCAGTATCGAGTCAATCACTCGCTAAATTCATTTAATCATAAAGCCAGATCCTATCACTCGCGAAATTTTATTCTTCCTTATCCACACTCAAAAAGTGTGGCGAGATCTAAAAGCAATATTATAAGGATCGGGATAATGTTCATGAATATCTTGTTGAATATAGATATTTTCGAAAATTGTTTTGATATTTCATTTTATTTTATTTTATAAAATGATAAATATTAATTTATATTTTGCCCTATTTAAACTAAAATTTGATTGATAACCCTCAAAATTTGTCCTAACTTTATCCTCCTACCCCCCTTATATTCCTACCCACTTAATTTGCAGGCAAAATGCTCTCACTCTATCACCCTCCCTTTTATGTTAACGCTGTATGTATGGCTATGAGCCCTTTTCATTCACAATTTATAAAAATCTTATCAATACTTCTAAAATAATATATATTTGGTAAGGCCATAGTTTAATCGATTTTTCCGACATGTGGAGTATGTTTTACAATTTAAATCATTAAATGAGCGGGATTTATTAAATTTAATGTTTGCCTCTACCGAAAATGCGTTCCAATATGTGTAGAATACCTAGTCTATAAATTTTAGACAATTTTATGACAAACAATTGAAGAAATTTTAATTTATATCAATTTTTTCATAATTCCATATTTTTTGTAAATTGAAATTTCTTTAAAAAGTTTATCATAGAATTGTCTGAAATTTATAGTGTCAATCATAAAAACAACCAATCCCAAATTAGTTTTAAAAAATAACACAAAAAGATTACAAAATATAAATCTTTATAATGAAAATGTGTTAGAAAAAGTATTTTATTTTGATTGATTTGAATTCAATTCTGCAAATCCCTGCCAGTTTCGCCCCATAATAAAATTTAAACCGGTTTGGCCTTTATTTTTTTGGTACAACCGAATATATTTTTTTTTTTAAATATCCCGCCCCGACCTGGAATAATTTTATTTTAGAATTTGTCCGGCCTGACTTGTAAAAATAGTTATATTATTTTGTGGAATTTTTCGTCCTTCACATTTTTATTATCTGTATCTATTTTGTTTTCTCAATACTATTAATTCTATATCTTTCCTCTATGGCTATCGATATAACTGTGTTATAAATCAATTGTATTTGTATCTGTATATGTATCTTTGTTTATTTTGTAATTGTATGATTATATCAGAGCATAAATAAGTCGTTTAATTTTTTTTCGAATTGATATTATAACTATAAGACCGCTCTTAAAATACAAAGAAATAAGCATATTGTACTTTAGTACGTCATACATTATACATCTCTCAAAATACAAATAAATAAGCATATTGTAATTTAGTGTTGTTAACCGGCTAGTTTTAAGACGATTTTAAAAAAGGCTAAATTAATATTTCATCCATAATAATATTAAGCAAGCCTGATTAAAATCTCGAGGCTTAGGCAATATTTTTCTGGCTAAAATATTGAACTAGCCGTTTTAAAACGGCTCAAAACGAGTAATTTAACAACACATAATTAATCAAATTCTAAATATTAGCTTGATATTCAAAAAAATATATCAAAAATTTTTACTCCCTCTGGTCTATTAATTTTGAAATATTTTTTTGAATAATTGATTAATTGATATATGTATTTTTTTATTTAAAATGTTACCACCAACCCCCCCTCCCAACTCCCCTCAGGCATTTAGATCTTTTTATATTAGTCCAAAATAATTTCTAACATATTTTTTTTATTTTTTTGTTATCAAAATGTTTGATTTTGGGATTCAAATTTGAAGTTCTAAGTTTTTTAAAAATAATTGTGACTGTAATCAATAAAGAATTTACCATTTTAATTATAGCTTTTCTCGAGGGTAAGTCGAGCCATTTTGTAGCATTTATATCGGATACAAATGTTTTCCTTAAGTTTTTGAATATTTTACGAGTCTTAAAAATTAAATCAAATTTTAAGTATAAAATATATATATATTAAAGATAAGAAAAAATATGCATGATCATGATAATATGCATGAAACTTGATATTTAAATTAATAATTTATATTTAAATATGTTAAAATAAATGATTATAAAAATCAGTATAGCCTAAGTTATATTTTTTTACACAAAACTTAAAAATGCAGAGTTGTTAAAAAGTGCCACATCCTTTTTCAAAAACAATTGAGCGCCGCTATTTTTTATAATTTGGGGACCGTAGCTAGCTCTATTCTTTTTGACATGAAGCGGAAAAACAGCTCATCCACGGTTAAATTTATTATATATGTTTGAAAGATAATCTTAATTAATGCATTTGTTGAATACGATAAAAATAATGTAATTTGAATTTATTAAAATATATTATATTAGGTTCATTACAATATATATATATACACTAGATATAAAAACAAAATATAAAAGTAAATATACATATTTTAAATAAAAGATTATAATAAATAACTAATAAATGGGCTACAGGGCAAATATAGAAATATTCTTCAAAGCCCGTGAGATAGTTACTTTTTTCTTCCAATCTCCTTCAGGAAGAAAGTGTGATTCTAATGTCACAACAGAGACAAATTTAATATTTTTTAGACCTGAGTATTTAAATTTATATTTGTTTCCGCTATCGAAAAAAAAAGTTTTTGTGGGGTTAGATTTCACGAATATGATTTAAATTACATTAAATGTTTAGTTGTTATTATTTTTTTATTCGCGCCATTTTTTGAATTCAACTTATTAAACTTCTAATAAAAAGATTGTAAGAAAGATTATATCATGTTATTTTTTACAGAAGATATCGAAGAGAATAAAATGAAATTTCCATTTTAATCCTATAAAATTTTTTTTTATCTTCTAAGGAAGCAAATATTATGATCAATTTTTTTTTATTTATAAATAAAACAATATTATTCTCAAAAGTTTGTTCCTAAAATTTATAAAAACACCTAATAATAAAAATAGTATATTCTTTAATATTAAATTATAAATAGAAAAAAATGTTGTTTTGTGGATACCTTTTTATATTGTGAAAACTAAAATCAAAGGCTAAGAAGCCTCGTTATTTTTTTTAAATTGAAGAAAGTGGACGCTCTTTTTAAAAATATAATCTCAATAGCAAAAGATCGGGAGCTAGTTTCATTAAAAAGGATGTTAATAACTAAAACGTTATTCAAAAATAGGTGTATTTGTATAGGAAAAATATTTTACTTACCAAGGATACTTTTTTCTTATTGTATATGCCATCCAAATATATACTTTTAAGGGTGTTTGGAAAATATTTCTGAGTTTGATCAAAACAATATTTCCACGTAGGTTTATCGGATTTCGAATTTTCAAGATAATCTGCAACTTCTTCGTTGAATTTTTTATAATTTTTGGGCAAGAATAATATCCATTCGTGGAGAAGAGAATACATCAAATAGTCATTCACTGCTCTAACATGCCATGGCGAATATGCAAATAAAATGTAAAAATTTTATGTAATAATTTATTTTAACTCGGTTATGTCTAGTGTATATTAATTATGTTCCATTATAAAATCATAACTTTATTAGAAATGAATATGTCTATTATATAGAATAAAATGTTCTAATGAGATAATATATGGAAGTATAAACAACAATAGAAATTGAAAATTTGGGCAGCTTTAGTACCACGTCTGATTATTGAGTGACAAGGTTTTGTCAACTTCCTTGCTATAAAAAAAACCGTTGCGATTATGAGAGGAAAGATTTCATAATTCACTTGAATTTTTATCAGGAAGGGTCTTAGATAAACATGTTAATGAATAAATTATCATGCATAAATATTAATATTAAGAATCTAAATAATTGTTTAAGTTACTGACGTTGTGTACAATCAGACAATATGTCTATTGCCATTAGTCTAATATGTGCTGAAAAATTGCCTGAAATTTGTAATATAAGTATTTAATCATGTTGAAATAGAGAACATATAAAAATAATTGCCCATAAAGTCTTTGATAACTCTTATCACAAATTTTATATAAGTAGCAAAAAAATTATATTTATTATTTATTACAAAGTTTGCTAGTTTATATGCTTAAAATATATATTGTTTATAAATATTTTTATAAAAAACACAAACTGTTTTTAATAATTACATTATTGATTTTTATTTATAATTGGAAAAATGGAATAATTGTAAATAATGTGTACCCAAACTTTACCACGGTTTTGATTGTTATAATTAAATAGAAATAAAGATCATTGTAGAATGAAATCTGATGATAAATCGAACTCAGGTATTATTTCAAATATTTATTCATCTCTTGGGATCTTCCACTAATTACTGGATTGTCAATTCAAGGCGAAAGCATAAGACGTTGATTGCCTTGATCATATCATTGATTCCTTAGAAAAATAGAACTTATCCTGGAGAATTTTCCTGTATCTCTTTTACATAAGGTATTTTATATGAATTAATTGCAGGGTCTTGATATAATTATTTTTGTAAGCAAATCAGTAGTGCTTCAGAGAGTATGACCAAATCAAAGCTTACTATCACCTCTCTTCGAATATTTTTATAGCTATTATTGAAGATTTTGCCCATAATAATGGAAAAGTATTCTCCAAAAGAAATATTGGACACCGGATGGTAACAGAATTACGATGGAATGAGAGATGGCTTTTATTAACCTCTTCCTTTCTATTCAGTTGCACAAATGCAATAAGGTTGAAGATGAAATGATAGTGGAGTTAGGTTAAGATTGTAACAAAGTTTGATATAGGCCTCATCGTAAGGTAGAGAGAATAGTTGGTTATCTAATCTATATGAAACCTTTAATATTTTGTTTATGAATTATTTTGGCAATGATTCGGCTTTAATATTAATGTGAGATTTTTTCTTTAAGTCATCAAAATTGAATGGATCAGCAATAAGAAGTGCACCGTTTATTTGTCGAGCAGGAGCTTTAGATAAAGTTTTATCAAACACTTTGAATATATTAAAGCCATAAAAAAATCTGACCCTTTTCACGAAATTAGTAAAAGGGAGATGTAAAATGTTATTTTTTTCACAAGATAATGAGTAAGGGTAAAGCTCTACCCTTTTAGATCTAAACAAGTAACATGTTTCATTTTTAAAGTAACTTTTACATTATTAATAATATGATATAATATTGATTTATTAATAAAACCTAGTCTTTCTTGTTAGATCAATACCAATATCAATTATCAGATAAATAAATCCCAGTCTTTTTTTTTAAATAATCAATACTAATATCTATTATTAGTTTAAGTTAAGGATTAAAATATTAGCAAGAATTTTAAACCATCGCTCTCTTTGTGCCCTACATTTTTATACATAAACATGTGCAAGATTATGAACTAAAATTTTTTTAATTAATAAAATAAAAATATCAGCATCAGCAATCTTTAATAAGCTACCTAATTATAAATACACCAAACTTAAACAAGCCAAAATTCATGGTATCAATGAAACTTTATAATTAATTACAAATTATTTTTATAAAAAAAATCTCATAAAAGAAACCAAAATGGACAAACAAGCAGTGAAAAATGATAATTCTTCTACAAGACAATTTATAAAAACCAATATTTAAAATACTAATATTTACATTGGGCCTAAGAGAATTCACTAACCTTGGATTTAAATAGAAACAAATTTGATTCATGTTGAAAATAGTTATAAACATCAACAATAGCTTTATTGATAATAATTATATAATTCAACATCTCATAAACATAACCTTTTTCTCCATCACTTTGATATTCCCATTTTATTAACCAAATTAGTTATACGATATAAAAGTTAATATATTTTAGTATACAGTGTTGTACAGATTTAAAACATTTCAACATTTTTTTATTTATTTAAAAATAAAATCATTTAACTTATTAAAATTTTTGCAATTTATAATTTAAAATATTGAAACGTTTTCTAACAAATTTGCACAATTCTTGCATTAATATTATTATGAAATTAATATATTATATTTGAAAGTTCTAAATATCTTGAAATGATTTATATTTAAAATAAGATTATATTTGAATTATCATTTTTAAAAGGCTGGTAGGATTTAGATATATTAGCTACAATGGTCTTTTTAATTATTTTTCATAGAAATTTATCTATTTACTTAGTTAAGCTTTGAGCTATTTGCTAGTAATAATATAAATCTTATAATTGGTTTCTCAAAAATTCACTAATGTGTAATAAATATAATAATAATAGTATATATGTCCTATTGAGTATGGAAACCATGATTAAGGGTTCTATCGATTATATTATTTGCTAAAGGTGATTTTTAAATTTAAAAAATCAGATTTGACAGGAATTGTATTTCAGAATGTATAGAGTACCCAAACTGTAAATTTCAAAATTATGGCATGAAATTTAGAACTACTCCTAATTTATATTAACTTTTTTTATGCATTATAATTTAAAAGATACTAAAATGTTTATGTAAATTGGCTGAAATTTATAGTATAAATACTTTACACATGCTAGAATGCATTTACGGTTTAATCGGCTTTTAAATTTTGAATCGCCCTCGGTATAGGAATAGATTCTGAATCCTCACGGATTCCATATTCTAATACGACATATGTATATATTGATATATATATATATTAACTTGAAAAAATAAAGATTGTCACTATTAGAGGATATTAAACTTTGTAATCTTTTAAAATAATTGATCCCCATAAAATGAACTACGGTATCAGAATTGTTTGAAAGGCCGTAAGTTGCAAATATATCCGGTAGATATACTGAAATCTATTAAAAATAATTTTAAAAATTAACTATAGATTAATTAATATAGTAAAAATATATTAGGCCTCATTTTTAGTAAACACTATCTTCAAACATTGCCTTATTTAACTCAGCGTTATGACAACTGATTTAGTTTTAAAAACTAATTTAAGTTAAAGCTAAAATAGTAAAATATTTAAGAAAAATCATTTACCTTTTTTTTTTATCAAATTCGCAATTTTTATAACCGTATTTCATATTTTATCGACGCATTGCAACCTATGTTTTTCAAATCTTATTCCAGCGTTATCATCATAACGTTCCATATTTATAGTTTTATACCTTATTTATTTTCTTAATTTTCTTATATAGCAAATGTTATAAACGAGATCTTAATCTTATTAGTTTTTATGAACCTGACTGCAAGTATGTAATATTTCAAATTAAAAATTATATTTTTTTGGTGGAAGTTATATTTATACTATTTTTTTTATAATCTTAAATAGTTCTAAGAATGACTTATTCCTTTATTTAAAATAACTTTTAAATAAAAAAACTTACGAAAGGAAATTCTTGATTTAAATCGGCTATGTTGAGAATCCTTTCATCACCCATTGTGTCATCGATTTTCATAAACTATAAAATATTATTTAGATAATCGTAACTATTATTAGTTACAAAATATATTACATGACTGAGATTCTTTTCGAAATCAATAACCATGTTTATTTCATTGGATGTTAAATTTAAAAAATTTTCCAATATAAATGTCACATGTTCTTTGTTAAAATCTAAAACATCTGGGTCGGAATAATCTTCATAACTAAACTTAGTAGTGCCAGGTTTAATAGTTGTTATAATTTTATTGTTATTTATTAAATTAGATTCAACAGCTATCAAGACAGAAGAAGTCCCTATTTGAGACATTCGTTGGAAAGGCCAACAAAATGGAATTTGTTCTTTTCCAGCCTTAACATGACAATCTTTGAGATTTAAATTAATGTAGTCGATAATATCTTGTCGAATGGAGTTGTATTTATTTTCTTTCAAAAATTTCGGAATATTTTTCCATAAATCATCTCTAAATATATTCTCATAAACGAATGTGTAATTATATGTAAGAGCTCTGTTTTTTGGCCTAAATCGGTTTACACAAGACTGGTGAAAATTGGCCACGTTTTGGTAAAAATTGGAAATATTAGATTGCTTGGTTGCCACTGCATACGTAATTTAACATAATTTTTTTATAAAAAAATTAATTCAGAATTTATTAAAAATAATATATTATTATTGATGTTCTTAAAATTGAATTTTTGCGATAAATTAAAAAGCTTATGATAAATATTAATATTTAAAACTATTGACTCTAATTAAAAATATTTTTAACTTTGCAGTTATTTAACGTATATTAGAAATCTGGTTTAAAACCTTATATTAATACCAAGATCAATGAGGATTGTGGTTCTTTTTTTCAAATTATACAATCAGCTTAAATCGGGATATTCTGAGTTTTTTCTTTAAAAAAATACCTTTAATTTATTTTTCTCTGTTTTTATCTCTATATTCTTAAATATCTTTTTTTTGCATGACAAAGCATGTCATTTGGATTTTTATCAACTTTAAAATTAAATAAAAATATAAAAAAATCTTAATAATATAAATTAATTATTACATCTTAATCTAAATAACTGTTATTACCTATAATTATTATATGTTTATACCCAAACAAATGCAACTTATTACAATGAGTGTAAATTTGATGAAAAACAAGATTAATGTTATTTTTATTTTTTCTATCAAATTTCCTATCATCTTAATGTTAATAAATCGAATCGAAGGAGACTATATACCTCTAATGTTAAATTATATTTTTATTTAAAAATTTTTTTATACATCAATCAGATTCGTTCCCCAAATTTAACGTTCCAAAAGCAAACTTTCTTTCCTACAGTCTCCCTTCTATCTTTAATTTTATATTACAATTCTTTTAATATATAAAACTATGGAGCATAATTTTTTTTGAAAAAAAATCAATTTTTATGTAATATGACAAAATATATTTTTGAGAAAATAATAAAAAAAATAGAAAAAGACTTCAATTTAGGGTCAAAATCATGTATATTTATAATATTAACAGAAAGACAAAGTCGAGTTTTTACAACCAAGAGTTTTAATATTGGAATCGATGTTATGATTAAATGAATAAAAAATCTTTAAAATACCTTCTAAGTTTTGATATGTAATGTGAAAAATGGAAAATTGAAATTTAATTTGACATGAATATTAATTATTTCAATATTCTAATAACGAAATTTAACTAATGGAGATAATTCTTGTATTCTATATTTCATTACTTATTATTGTGGCAATTATATGGATTCAAAATAGATAAGATTATTAAATTTATAACTCTTTCATAATTATAATCTCACTACTTATTGTTGCGATGTCCAAATTGATCGACATCTATTAACTTATCGCAATCTATTAAATAAAAGATTGATTTTTTTTTATTCTTTAAATTATATTAACCTTAACCTCGCGGACTCTTTTTATAATATTAACTTAATAATTCGCATAAATTTCTTGATAGATTTTGTAAACTATTTAAACTTAGAAATTTGTGTACATACAGTGAATAATTTTTTTTGAAATAAAATATAAATTAAAATTTGTTTAACCTTTTCTTCTAATTTTTTGCCAACCTTAACATGGTGGCAGTAGCTATCTTTGTAAATTTAAATTTTATTAAAATAAAATTTCATATTTCTAAATATAAAATAATTAAATTAAATTTAAAGAAAACAAGAATTAAATTTTTTTTCCCAATTAATTAAATATGACGGAAGATAAAAAAATTAATGTTTTTAATGATACTATATCGTATAAATACGAATTTCCTAAATATATAGGAAACATCGATATATATTTAACCAAAATTGAACTTATTTTTAAAAAAAATCAGCACAGATGAGGACAATGCCACGACCTTACTTCATAATTTACCAGATGACGTATTTTCAAAATTACAGTCGATATGCACTGAGTCCGATCTCAGGAAATCTTCGATACTCATCAACAAACTTAGATTATTACAGCCTTCCAAGATTCGAAACAAAAATTAGCGATTTCTATGCAGCGGTTCAAAAAGAGGGAGAAAGTTTTTTAGCTTGGGTTACCCGTATTTGTCAACTCAATATGGACTGCAACTTTATCGGCTATAACAGGGTATTAGAAAAAATAAAAGTATCAAGCTTTTCTAAGTAAATTAAATACAGAATTAAAGATTTACTCATTTTAGATGACATTATAAAGGTGGGCAAGGAATTAGATGAAACAGACATCGAAACATCTATACATAAGATTGTTATCAAAGAAAATACACAATCCGATCTAAAACATTTGGAGGGAACAAGACAAGGTAAGAAAGTTCATGAATTAAAACCAACTAATATTAGATGTGACAACACACAGATGATGCCATATGTTGAGTGCAACAGATATCATGATAATAATTACAGCCATCAGTTTAGACAACCATGGCAGACTCGACCATATTATGGTAACTTAAGATTCAACAACCACTATCATTTTCCAAGACGAAATTATACTAGATTTTGTGATCAAAATAGACGGGAAACTTTTTATAATCACGACACAAGAGATAACAATAATTATAGATTTAATAGTAAAGATAAAGGATATAATAATAATAACAAGCCTTTTAATGATTTCAAAAACCACAACAGATTTGACAACACCAGACAACCGTTTAAAAATTTTAGAGATTATAATAGATCTCATCAACAATTTTACGATCATGACAATAAAAATTACAAGAATCATAATCCTAGACACCAAGTACCTTATTCAAATAAAATTAATACAATTGATATAGAAGAGATCGAAGACGACAAAATCATATCAATCGATAAGAAAGATTATAATTTGTTAAATATTGATAAATAACGTAGATAACGAAGTACAAAATGTTAAAGATGACGCATACGTGGTGAGCATCAAAATTAATAACATCTTGACTTCACTACAAGTGGATATGGGCACGAAATTCACAATTCTACCAAAATATATGATTGAGAAAGTAGGCATAAAAAACATTACGAAGTCCAACATTCAGCTATCTGGTTATGACGGCAAGACCATACAAGTGCTAGGCTCAACACGACTTAATGTAGAATACGAAGGAAGTTCCAAAACTTAAGATGCATTGATAGTAAACAGTAACAAGATGCCTTTATTAGGAAGATCTTGGTTGAAACATTTTAAAAACATACTTGAAAGATTTATAGGCTTAATTGACACGGATCATAAAAACGATTTGGCGGAATTATATCCAATTGTAAGTCTAAATTAAATAATAAACCTGTTATAAAAACGCAAGTCAGGTTACGACTAAAATCAAATGCTAAGCCAAAAATTATAACACCGAGAAGGGCACCTTATTCTAGAGTAGATATTATAACTAAAGAATTAAACACCTGGCTGGAAAACATAATCATCGAGCCGGTAAAAGACGTTAGATGGGCGAGTCCACTCACACCAGTTTTTAAAAATAATGGGAGTCTCAGATTGTGCGTCGACTTTAAAGACACAGTTAACCCAGCGCTTGAAGATTTTAAATACCCCATACCCAGAATAACGATTTGATTGCCAAGTTAGCTGGAGGAAAATTTTTTAGTAAGATTGATTTCAAACAAGCCTTCCTGCAAATTCCTATTCACAAAGACTCAAGAGATTTGCTAACTATATCCACGCATAAAGGATACTTTAGATTTACGAGACTTCCGTTCGGACTGAAAACGTCTTCAGCCATATTCCAACAGACTATGGAACAGGTTTTCGGAGATTTAAAAGATGTTATATTCTACATTGACGACTTGTTAATTACAGGTGATAACGATGAGATACATTTGGAGAATATTAAAAAAGTTTTCGAAAAAATCATCAAGTATGGATTAACCCCCAATTTTGAAAAAAGTTTGTTCATGCAAGATAAAATACGGTTCTTGGGGCATGATATTGACAGGCTTGGCGTACATCCCAACAATGATAAAATAAAAGCCATTATTAGTATGCCGGAACCAAAAAATTCAGAAGAATTATCTACTTTCTTAGGCATGGCGAGCTATTGCCGTAAATTTTTAAACAGTTTTGCGGATCTGGCAGATCCACTATACAAAATAATCAACAAAGATAAATGGTCTTGGGATACCGAACATCAAGAATGTTATAAAATATTAAAAACTTTAATCAGTCAACCTCCCACATTGAACTTTTTCAATCCTGATTTACCCATAGGTATAGCTGCGGATGCATCTAAACGTGGTTTGGGAGTTATTTTATTTCATTTAGAAGGGGACGGCAGAGAAAAGCCGATAGCTTTTGCCTCAAGATATTTACTTAAATCCGAAAGAAATTACACTAACATTGAACGCGAAGCATTGGCGATTATTTTTGCGATGAAAAGATTTCAAGAATATCTTATCGGAACTAAATTTACAATCATCACCGATCACAAGCCGTTGATTTATATATTTTCCAAAGGTTTAAAAGAAAATTTATCAATGTCGATGAGGTTGCAGAAGTGGAATGTTGCAATGGGAGCTTACGATTTCGAAATACGACATAGAGCGGGTAAACACAACACAGTACCAGATTGTTTGTCCAGATTGCCATTAACATCTTCAGAAGAAGAAATACACAATATGGATGATATGAAAGAAAATAATGATTTATGGGACGTACCTATTAACTTTAAAATGATCGAAAAAGAAACATCCAACGACAGAGAATTAATGGAAATAATGAACGACATTAGAAACGGTGATACGATAAAAAATAAAACATAACAATATGGTAATGGAATTATGTATTATGGGAAATTGTCTATTTAAAGAAAATAAAATCATCATACCTAAAGTTTAAGAAAATCAATACTACAACATTTACACGAAGGACACGTGGGTGCTGGCAAAACCAAATATTAGCTAAAGAATACCTTTGGTGGCCTGGAATTAATAATGATATTGATAAGAAGTAAAAGAATGTGAATTATGTAATATTTGGGCCGATAATCCCATTAATACACAGCATCCTTGGATGTTAACTACGAAACCATTCGAAAGAATACACATTGACTACGCTGGGCCATTTTTTAACAAGTACTGGTTGCTTATAGTAGATGCGTACAGTAAGTTTCCTATAATCACGCCGGTGAAATCAATAACCTCGGAATTTACAATAAAAGAATTGATGAAAACAATTAGCTTATTTGGTATATCAGAACAAATAGTCTCTGACAAATTTCACAAGTCAACTGTTTAAAAAATTTTGTAGAGACCATGATATACATCACTTTCAGACTTCAACTCACCATCAACAGTCAAACGGACAAGTTGAAAGGATGGTAAGAACCTTTAAATTATATATGAAGAAGTGCATGGAACAAATAACATAGGTATAGATATCGCTTTGGAGAAATTTTTAATTATAGAAACACGCCAAACAGTACAACTGGCATTCCACCAAGAAAACTCATGTTCAATCATGATATGAGAACAAATTGGGATTTATTAAAATACAAGGCAGACGAAGACAACACTTCATTCACTACTTTACCAAAAAACAGAACGATGAACATTGGAGAAAAAATTTGGTATAGAAATTTTGGAGTAAACAAGTGGGATGAAGGCGTGATAGTTAAAAAAGAAAGTAATATGCTATTTTTAATTCAAACGAAAAATGGTATAGTAAGGAGGCACTTAGACCAACTTAAGAAAAGATTTACCACTGATGAAACATTAATTCATGACCCAAATACTTTACCAACGATTAAATTTTGCAAGAAGAGAAATATTACTGAACAAGAAAAAGATTGTATAGCCGACATTACAAGACCTAAATAGAACATTACCAGCACGATATCAAGATTATATTTTGAACATAAAAGATTCACATACAAGAAGAATTTGCGGAGTTTTTTTTAAGGAGTGAAATGTTGCGTTGTCCAAATTGATCGACATCTATTAACTTATCGCGATCTATTAAATAAAAGATTTATTTTTGTTTATTCTTTATATTATATTAACTTTAACCTCGCGGACTCGTTTTATAATATTAACTTAATAATTCGCATAAATTTCTTGATAGATTTTGTAAACTATATAAACTTAGAAAATTATTGTACATACAGTGAATAATTATTTTTGAAATAAAATATAAATTAAAATTTGTTTAACCTTTTCTTCTAATTTTTTGCCAACCTTAACACTTATTTTATTTTTACCTTCTCCAAAATTTCTTAATTATTAAAAAATACATATTTTTCTCTACTCATTCATTTATAAACTTCCTCATATTAAACTAAGTAATATATTAATTTAATTTACTTTTAATTCCTAAATTTAATTAAATATTATTTCTTAGTAATTATCTTATTTTAATAACCTTTTCTTATCCCACTCTAATTAATAAAAATGTAAAATTTTACTTTTCAAATCGGCTTACTTCATGAGATATAGCCATCTTTAGAAACGCGAAAATTCCTAAATACACTATATTTAATTTTAAATATCTCAAATAATAATTAAGCTAAAAACACAATTTAAATCTTATTAAATAGCTCTAGAATAGCCCTTTAATATGATATAAAATTTATTTTATTGAAAATAGTCTATTACCAAAAACCGGAAATGGTTATAAAATAAAAATTGCTCTTTTTTTTCTTTCAAATTTTTTTTACAAATAAACATTATATCATTGAATATTTGTGCAAAATCCTAGATTATGACGAGTACTGGGCCAATGGTTATTACACTATGGCTTAAATCCTATATTATACCAAATATAGAGTTACGAAACAAATAAAAAGAAATGTTTGGGATCGGACCGGATATATTTTTTTTATAAATATTTCGGGCCGTGTTAGAAAAATTAGGCCCTATGCAGATCGTAGACATTGTGTTATATTTAACACATAAATTTGCTATTTTATTTTAGAAAGAAAATAATTGTAAAAATATTTATAACTTTATTTAGCTAATTATTTATATTAAATGAATATCAATGGAAAATTAATATTGTGATAAACATATTAAATAAATTATATCATACATTAAATAATTTAATAAATTAAAATAAAATAAGACTTTCATTTATCCTTCCATTGGTATAAATGAATGATGTTTTTGTGTCTTGGTAATTCGTTTGGCCGTTAAAAATCTTATTTCGAGATAGGTTTCCATTCTTAAATATTCAATGGCTGAAAGATGTAATTAATTCCCGGGATATTAATTCTCACATAATTATATAAATCCATAGTAGTTAGTATATGATTTTCATAAGGATGTTACAGGCTTGCTCTAGCCGCCAACCTCTTAGTAATTCGCCTTAAACTATCAAAAAGTTTTGCCATACGCTTGATCTCAAAATAAATATATGGTATGTAGAGGTTTACAAAGTTTTTATTTTTATACTGGATAACAGCTTCTTCATAAAAATAAAAAATTATTTAAATCTTGTCAAATATTTCTTTCAGGAATAGAATAAACTTTATTTGAAATAAATAAAAGGAACAATTATTGTGTTTTAGACAATCTGCTATAACCACGTAATAATGATATCGCTTTCGTGATAATAAATCATAAATGGATAAAGTGTTGCCTGATTATTAGTCCAATGGAAACCTTGAGTGTGATCTTGAACTATAAAAGCATAGTTCTCTGCAAAATTATATATTATTAGATATTCCCCATCCTTCAATCGATTTTAATGACTTAAAAATTGAAGATTTTTCCGAAGAAATAAATGCATGAGGAATAAAAATTTTAATAAATGCATGAGGAATAAAAATTTTAATAAACAAATATTCCACAAATTTACTGGCGGATTAGTTAACATTTTGAGGGTAGTAATATCTGGCGTCAACTATTGTTTCAATTTTATATAATCTATGGCATTATTATCAAACAATAAATGTAGTCTTTTTTTTAAGTTCCAAAGTGACGGGACACATTTGGCATTTCCTTAAGTAACAGCAAGGCTGGGCTGGATTTCATAGACTTTGTGCAGTGTTTATAATCTTTTAAGGGAGTAAAAGATAGTTTTACTGTTTGGAGTTAACTTAATTTACCACCAATTATAATTAATTTAAAATTTCGATAAAATGTGCAAAGGTACATTGTTTGCGTTTCAGACCCGCCTGCTAAAATGCAGTTTTTGGGACTCATGATAGCAAACTTGGTAAAACCTAGCTTTATATTATTGTTTATTTTCTTTATAATTGGTAAATAATTCTTTTATATTACATAAAACTAATCTCTTATGCACTTGGTTCTTTTTTTCCATTAACTTTCATTGATATAAAATTATTCGTACCTCGTATATAAATCTGCTGTTTTCGTCAGAATTATAAAATTGTTATTTTGTGTTTTTTTAATATTTAAAAAACTCAAAATAATAAGATTTTTTAGAATTTTAGTTTTAATACGATTATTCACATATATTGTCCACTTTTTTATAAAATACAATTGGTATAATATAGGATTTAAGCCTATATTTTAAGTGTAATAACCATTGACTCAGTACTCGTCCCAATCTAGGATTTTGCACAAATATTTATTGGTACAATTTTATCTGTAAAAAAAATTTAAATAAAAAAAGGGCAATTTTTATTTTATAACCATTTCCAGTTTTCTATTTCCGGTTTTTGGTAATAGACTATTTTCAATAAAATAAATTTTGTATCATATTAAAGGGCTATTCTAGAGCTATTTAATAAGATTTAAATTGTGTTTTTAGCTTAATTATTATTTGAGATATTTAAAATTAAATGTAGTGTATTTTGGAATTTTAGCGTTTCTAAATATGGCTATATCTCATGAAGTAAGCTGAGTTGATAATTAGAATTTTTATATTTTTACTAGTTAGCGTATATACTACCATCATATAAATTTTAAAAAAAATCGAAGAGGGTCTGGTTGAATCTTCAGTTGATTTGATATGGAATACAACATTTATAAATTTAAAAATTTATTAGTGTTCTGAAGTCTTTCATTTTTATTCTTATATTCTTCTTTCTTTGCTATCATTACCAAACATATGGCTCTGGTGTAGTTTCACCCTCATTAACATCATATCTGGGTTACAAGGTTAGTTGGTATCCTTGAGAAAAAAATCGGCATAATTATGAAGGATGGCCCTTCATATAATTTACATAACTAATTAAGGTCTTATCTTATTGGTTTAATTTTTTTCTTCTTTTTTAGTGAGTTATATTTTAATTAACTTTTATCTTTAAAATTAAAGATTTAATTTTTTAGTATTTCCCAATTATATATATGTATATTAAAATAAAATGATATTTATAAAAACTAAAGAAATTAATTATTAACAAATAAAGATATATTATATTTAGCCAATTTAACCATTCCAAACCATCAATCAAATATATGAATCTTATATAATTCATTTTCTTATTATATTCATTTCAATTTTTTCTAAGATAAAAACCAGAAAATTACCTTAATTTTTATGTGACATAATTATTTTCAATATTATTTATATATATTTTTTTAAGTTAGCTATATTATTTTATATAGATATAATAACAATGAATAATATAAATTCTCATATACCTAGGAATTAAATCTTTTCAAAAAAAAGATGTAACATAATTTTCGTATTCTTTTTTAATATACATTTAATCTAGAATAAGTCAATTTCAATTAAATCTCAAAGAGATAGGAGCAAATAAAATAATATAAAATTTACATCTATAAATATTCAAACAAGATAATTTAATTATTGATTTGCCTCCAACTATTTTCATTTCGAAAAAAAAGTTTTATATTTTATTTAATTAATATTTTATTTTTAGATTAATTATTTAAATAAAAAAAAACAGTTAATATACCCCGTCATTCTTTGACGGGTTATTAGCTAGTAAATATATTGTTAAAATGTTTATTGCCGAATTTGACTGCCAAATATTAAATAAATAAAAAATATAATAAAATTGATTAAAAGGTATATATATTTTTAATATTGAAATTTCTATATTAATCAAAGAACTATAAAAACAAAAGGGAAATGAGTTAAAAAGCAATAAAAATTTGAATTAATGATCTGGATTGCATGTCTTTGACAAAGGTAAGAACCTTCTTTTGCGTCCTTTATTTTGACCAATATTATTTTGCCCAGTTTTTTTACTAGGTCTTGGGCTTACCAAATTTTTAAGAATGGTCACGATAAGTGGAACCAAATAATATAGGTTAGACATGTCCAAGTCATGTATTTATCACAAATTGTTCAGAATACATTTTAACAATTTTTGCAAGTTAAATAATTTTTTTTATAAGTAAATTGAAAAATTTGAAAAATTCTTCCATCAAATGTTCACAACACCGCAGTTGTCTTTATTTATAGGTTATATTCAAAATTCAGATTGACTTGAAAATCCTCCCCTAGAAACAATTGGCAAAAAAGAGGAGAACATTCGGCGGGAAAGATAAGTACAAGTAGAGAGGCCATCCTAGTCAATTTTCCTCACTAAGTGAAAAACCCCAAAAATTTTATGGTCATTAAGTTAAAACTCTATAAAGGCGACTTTGTAAGCTTTTTCATAGTAAGACAAGATATATATATATAAAAACATGTGTCAAATACCAATACATATTGATTGTTAATAAAAATTTCATTAAATAAAAAAATAAAAAATAGTATCCTAAAAAAATGTAAAATATAGAAATTTGAAATTATCAATCGTATTTTGATTTTCTTCAATCATATAATTTTATTTTTATCCCCCTAATGGTCAACGTTGGTTGCAGATATGCAACGGTTCAAATTTCCTATTTAGGGTGATTTTTTTAGGGCCGAATTTTTTATGATTCCTTAGTTAAACATAAATAAATAAAATTTGAAAAAATCAAGAATTTTTATCGGCTGGAAAAAGCGTAACGATTAATGGGTTAAGTAAGAATATTATGATAAAAAATATGTTAACGGGAGAAAAAAACAAAAGAATTTTACTCTGATTATTTGCAAGAAATTTTTTAATATTAGCGTTTTTTTGTGAGGTGTGCGTTGAGATAACAATATATCAAGCGCGTAACCAGAAGAGGGCCCCCATAGCACATTTACCTATTCTCGTAAATATCACTTTAAGATAATAAAATTTTCCCCCTTCCCTCCCCCCGCCCATCCCACTCTCCTCTCCTCCAAAAAAGTATGCAATATAACACTATAAAGAAGAAAATATTAGTAAAAGTTAATGACGTTTTCAAATAACGACTATGATTCAAATATTTATAGGAAAAATGCATTTTGTATAAAAAAAATTAAGTTGAATCCCCAAAATTATTTTTTTTAAAATATAATATAGCCAAAGGTATACAAAAAGTGTACCTAATAAAAGTTATGACTGAAAAACCTGCATAATAGTGCACCCCTCCCTCCCATAGAAAAATCCTTGATTATGCAATATGCAATGACCCTTGAGAAAACATACTTAGGAAATTATAAATTAACTGGTAAACATTTTACCCGTGCTTTTTATATTAATAACAAAAGCTATTAAAAAAGTTTTATTCTTTTGAAGAAGAAATTTAATTGCGTATCGCTAGGAGGTAAATCAATCCCAGGCATGTTCAAAACTTAAGCTTTTTAGGAATTATTTTGTATTAAAATTAGGAACAAATTTAATAAGAATCCAAAAAATAGAATAGTTATTAATATAAGAGATATGGCGATATTAAAGTTTATAAATTTTTTGATGGATCCTGGAATCAAATGAATAATTACACTTAACAATGTTCAACACTTACCTGACTACATGGAGTTGCTAATACGATTTGAGCCATTCATACAGTAAAGAATTTATTATTTTATAATTTTTTGATTTATCTAGACGATCCCTCAATATTTTTATAGTTGACTAAATATCATCCTTTTCATAAGTTTGGCTATGTTTTTTCATCCCTCCTTAAAAACATTTTTCGTCATATTCTTCCTTCTTCAGAAGATTAAGCATTACTTTAAATTTAAATCTTCACAATGCCGAAATTTGGACGACGATTTTTAATCATTACCAAAAACATAATTGTCCATTTAAAATTTTATTTAATAAATAAAAAAAATATATATTAATTTTTAAAGGAAAAGAAAACCAGTTAAATAAATATTTTTTAAATTTAATATAAAATATTTCCACTTTTAATTTTTTTTATTTACTGCTTGTTTGCTATTTGTTATTACTTTGCTAGTATTGTGTAGTGTAATATGATTAATGATTATTATAAAAGAGAATAAAATGAACCTCATATATGAACCTTGTTTAGATGGATTTAAATTTTTATTTTATTTTATTAGAAATAAATAAGAAATTTAAGAACATTCCGAGAAGGTTCCCGATTTTCCGGTTCCTTACTTGTTCCATAAATTTATCTATAGTTCCGTTCCTGGAACTTAATATTATAAATATAAAAAGACTTACAATGATATAGCTTTTTAATTATCTTTTTCCTTATCTTTTTCTCAACCTGATCTGAGACTTGAGCAAATGTTGCTTGCTTTCTTTGCCATTTGGAACAGGAGTAAGTGTAAAAATCTTCGCAAGGATTTATGCTGTCATCAAGAGAGTCTTTTTTCAAACCACTCCTAGTAAATTTTGCTATTATATTTTTTTTATAAAATAATAAGAGAATAATAATATTGCACATGTTTTAGCGTTATCAGTTTAAATTGACATATGGACTGCAGAAAATTACTTGATGAAATCCAACAAAAATCTTATTTTGGATTCATTTTCTCGTTTATCTAGCATACTATTATTTTTTCTATGAGCTGAGTCAATAAGTATTTGTAGTAGTGGGTCTTATCGGTTTTAATTTGGATAATTATTGTTTTTTTAGGCTAAAAAATCTTTGAATGAAGACAATCTATTTTATTTTGTTTTAAGTATTTGGTAGACTTGTTATTTTTCGTTTTATTCTCGTTTTTTTTTGTTTTTTTTTAAAAAATTTTTTAAGATATCTATATTTTTTGTATTTACTTTTTATTTTCTTCCCCCCTCTCAACCAGAGTTAAACACGTAGTGTTTATAAATTGTATTTTGATAATATTTTATATTCATTTAATTCTTATATTCTTCTAATATATAATATTAACTTAAGCTAGACTAAATATATATTTTTTTAATTAAATTTTTTAGATAATATATTATTTGTATTTACTTTTTTTTCTTCTTCCCCCAATCAGAGTTTAATACGTGGTGTTTATTTTTAAAAAAAATGGTATTATGATAATATTTTATATTCATTTAATTGTTATATTCTAATAAATAATATAAACTAGTCTAAATTTTATTAAAATATATAATCATTTTTTCTGGTAGATATGTATATGTGTGGTATTGGGATATGCAATCATGGGGATTCGGAATCTCTCGATTTTAAATCTTCACCGAATGGTTTATAAATTTTAAAATTTTGGTTTAGCTGGAAATGTATTCCAGCATGTGTGGAGTAACCACGCTGTGAAATTTCACACAATTTTACCAAGAAAGTCGTAAAATTTATATTGATTTTTATATGGATTTTTAATATAAATAAATAAAAAAATTTCATGGCGAAAATTGTCTAAATTACTCTATATGCTTGGAATACATTTCCTAAACCAGAATTTAAAAATCACCCTCGGTAAGTTATATCTCAATACGCTATATGTATTTCCATTAATAGCGCGTCAAGTGTCAAAAAAATTTTCAAAAATAAAAATATAAATCTCGCATTTAGATATTTAAAAATAAGACTTATGACTTTAAAATTTAATATTCTATGAATGACATTAAATGATTTCTCTATTAATGACCCAACCCAAAAAGAGGCTTCTATATCACCACCGCCACTCCCCACACTCCTGAAGTAAAATCTATAAAATAAAACTAGAAAAAATATGCCCTTAAAAAAGAAGAAGATATATTTGAATTTACATAAAACAATCAATATCTGAATTTTTTCATTTCGTGTGTTGTTTCAAATTTATTTCTCAATTGCTTAATTATTTATTACACATTCATAGTTAATATTAAAACTATTTTTAAAAAAATTTTCAAAACATATTTCTTAATTTTTATGTCAGAAAATCCAAATTTTATCGTTATTGATTTATTCGGCCGAATATTTTAAATCGTCATAATTATATAAAAATTGCACATTTATTAATTAATTCTGTAGCTATTCATAAAAAAATTTGAGAGAAAAAAAAATCCGATTTGATTTTATGACCTTTCCGGTTTTTTGACATTTAAATTTATTAAACAATTTTAAAAATTACATATATTTAAAGGTCTACCATTATGCTATATAAAGAAATTTAAATGACACTTTTGGTTCAAATACATCCAAAGATATTTAAAATTAAAGGGATTTGATAAAATTTAAATTATGTTATTAGATTAATTACGTTTTGATAAAAATTAAATAGTTTATTTTGGAATTTTCTAGTTTCTAAAGTTGAACATGACTCATGAAGTAAGCCGATTTGAAAAGTTAAATATTATATATTTTTATTGGTTAGTGTATAAACTAAATAAATTTTATAAAAAACAAAAGAAGTCGGGTTGAGAATCGAGTTTTATTGGTGGATTTGGTAGCTGGCGCCGTTAAATAGCAACATAAAAATAACTTTATAGAAATAGTTTACTACTACTTATTCATCTTTTTAAAAGGAGTTTAAAAAATAATAAAAGATTCAAACCGGCTTTTTAGAGGTTGGGTTTATGTTCACGTCACAAATATTTTTTACGATTAAGGTTAGGCTTAGTTTGATAATAAAGGTTAATACGCGATAGGGATCGAATCAGGTCGTAAATAATTTTTTAAATTGTTCAGGGTCGGTTTTGGTTTGATTTGGATCCCTGATTTTAATATATATAATTATGTCTAATTTTTTATGAAAGAATTTTTATAAAATAAAATAAAAGGGAAGAAAGAAATATATAAATAAAATAAATTATCTATAAATAAATATATTTTACTTTGGGCCAATAGGTCAGCTACAAAGAAGCACATTAGAATTAGGAAAAATAATCTTAGATCCATATATAAAATAGATTTTTTAATTTTTAAGGAAATATATTTAAAATAAAAAAAAAATAAATAATTATTATAAAGTTTAAATTTGCTGTTGTGTTATTGTGAGAAGGGGGGGGGGATATTTGTTTTAGATATTCGCTAAGCACAAATTTATTTATTCTTACTTTCTTAAAAGTTGCGCAATATCTTCATTTAAATAATAGTTTAAGGGAATGGTTTTTTTAGCTAACTTAATGGGCTGTATACCCTAATGTAAGCTTATCATTCGATTAAGATAACGAGATATTGATTATTAGATGTATATTTAAATAAAAAAATTGATTTGAAGAATATAAATTTATCAGTTTCTTATTGATAATAATTCGTTAATTTGGTTAAAAAAATAGTAATTAATAAGCCAATGAAAAAATAAATTTTTTGTTTTAAAAAATTATTATTAAATGCACACAAGATTTAGATCAGCACAACCCAGCCCGAATAGGCTTTTTTTATAATGAATATTTTTCTAAGCCGAGCCTGACACATAAAAACATTTTACAGGAGTTATTTGCTCGCAGGGGCTTTGAGCTTAGGGTGAAGACATCGAATATATGAAACTTTATATGAAATTAATTCTGAAATTTTTGCCAATCAATTTATAATTAACCATTTTATTCAATTTTGCTTTAAAATTTATAATAACGAATTTTCAATAATTATATTAAATTTAGGGCAAATAAATATTTAGTTATATTAATAAAAAAATAGATTTTGCCTGAAAGTAATTTTTAACTTCCGAGAACAAGACATAGCTCTGTTTTTTTTTAAAATATATAAATAATATCAAAAAAAACAGGAAGTAATTGTTTTTTTTAAATAAAAATGTAAAATATGCCTAGGTATGTTTATTCTTTGTATTATTTATTAATTGTTAACACATTTATTAAACTAGAGATCCAATTAGAAAAGAATATGATATGTGCAAACAACAAGAGCCATGTCTTCTTACCTATTTTTTTTTATTCTATCCGATATATTTCTTAAGAAAACTCAAGTCATAATTAACTATTTAAAAAAGTAGTCTAACTATATATATCCTATCCGATTAGTAAAAAAAAATATTTACAGAAAAATGAATGTATAAATTAATCTAGGCAAACTGATAAATGATAATATCACCGAGGAGAGTAAAAACAAAATTTGGTGTTTTTCTAGAAATGTAACATAATTTATAATTTAGTTGAAAAATTTGACTCCGACTCAGTCTGAAGATAAATTTCGTTTAGGATTCATATCATAACTGCCTGGTTTGATCACAGTTTTGGAAATTTGATTTTTAATTCGTTCAGGGTGTTATGTGATATCCCATTGATAATACAAGCTCAAATAGTTAAGTTCACCCCGATGAGGTGAATGCTAATCTAAAATAGCATATGTAGATGACTACATATTATTAATCATGAGAGCGACACTGAGAGTCATTTGATACTATCACCAAAAAAATTCCCGAATTCTAGATGAAAAACATAATAAATTTGTTTCAAAATTAGCCTCCTTTTGCAACATATCACTAATTACGACTATTTGAATGATAGGAATTAACGCCATTATACATGTTCCATATTTGGGATATAAAATCCATTAAAATTGATTTTCCAACTTATAAGTTTGCAAAATAAAAACGATATTAAATAAACATTATCTTAACCTAAAAATGGGGGAAGATTTAAGTTTGCCCAAGTAATCTCTATAACTCATATATAATTTTTCCTAATCACATTAAAATAATATTGTGACTTTTTAAATAAAGTTATATATATTAAGCAGAGTTGTTAAAAGATACTTTTTAAATGGATCTAGATACAGATACAGATACATAGTCTCAAAAGTTATCTAGATACAGATACAGTGTCTAAAAAGTTATCAAGATACAGTTACAATTTTTAAATGTATCTGTATACAGATATATTTTTTATTATGCACTTATAGGTTTGCATAAACCTAAATTAATATTATATTGTGAAAATGAAATGAGCTAAAAAATTTATTGACGTGATATAACATTTATCAGAATATAACTAAAATAATGATTTTAATATAATATATGAAAATATATGATTAAATAATTATAAATAATTATTAGATTTCAGTAATAAAATATTTTCCTTCCCCTTTTTTTGTTAACAAGGTTGGATGTTTTCTCTTAAAATTTAAATTAGAATTTTAAATATATAATATCTATACCCTTATGTGCTTCACGATATTGCACGTTGAAGTCATACTGACGGATATTTTTGTATTTTTAGGTAGACACGGCAAACATTTTACCATCAGAGAATTGTTTTCTTTGTTTTGAGATATTTTAAAATATGCTCTATAAATTGGCTATGGTAAAGCAATAGAACTTGTTGTTGCTTCCTCTTCTTCATCAATATAGATCTAAATAAATATATAAACTTAAAAATTTAGTTATAAAATAAAATTTACCATTTCCATATTGTAATATTAAAATTTGTATGGTTTATTGATAAACTCGGACATAATATTTAAATTAATGAATATTTATATATATTTTTTATATATAAGTTTTAATATTTTATGTATATATAATTCTTTATTATAGTATTAATAAATATTATATAATATATATATATATATATTTATTCATTTCATAAGCTCATATGAAATAAAATAAATTTTACAGTCAAATATTTTTATTTATAATAAAAAAAGGGGTATATAAAATGTATCTTAAAAAGTATCTAAAAACAGATACAGATACCTTTCTAAAAAATTTATCTAGATACAGATACTAATACTACATTTTTATATCTAGATACAGTACTTTAACAACTCTGATATTAAGGTATTTCCTTTTCCTCTAAGGGATCAATAAAACGAAACTTTTATCGCTACTGATAGAGAAGTAGAAACCAAATAGAGAAAACAATAATCGTGAAAAAGAGTGAAAGCAATTAGTGTTGTTAAACGGCTCATTTTGAGCCGATTTTTTAAAACGGCTAACTCAATATTTTAGCCAGAAAAAATATGCCTAAACCTCGAGATTTCGTCAATATATGTCTAAACCTTTGTTCCTTCTATGAGCAAAATCTTCAGGTTTGCGTAATATTTTTCTGGATGGAATATTGAGTTAGCCGTCTTTAAAAATCGGCTCAAAACGAGCCGTTTAACAACACTAAAAGCAATATATCACGATAATTGCTAATAGTGACTAATCATCAGAAAAATTAATTTATTCTTCCGTATATTTTTTCTGAGGAATTTATCATTTAAACTGAATATCCGATTTCTGAAAAAAAAATCCTTTTTATATTTGTTAAGAAATAATTTTGGACTACCAGTAATTTTTCTGAGCTTTGAGTATTTTAAACATTAAGGAGTATTTTCAGCTAAATTTTGAGCAATTAAATAGGTAAATTTTAAAATATGAGCCTCTATAAATCTTAGTAATTTCATACTTTTATAATTTGGCTTCGATAACATAAAAAGTATTCATTAAATGTGACCGTAATTTAAGATGAAAATGAAACAATTTCTATATTTTTAGAATGCTCAGAAGGATAATTATTTTATGAAGGGAATTAGGGAATAAATTTATATTAAACGAATCCTTATTATTTTGCAGCTAAATTCATAGGACCAACCATTTTTGAAGGCAATTGTAATGATCCCAAATAAAAAATCTCCCAGTTGGATATTTAAAATTTTTTTTTATAAAATAATAAATAATTTTTAAAATTTTTATAAAATTGCTAAAAATTAATATTTTTTAAATGAAAAAAAGTGAATTGAAGGTATTTTTTTTATAAAATTTTATAGAGTCATTATAAGCCTTTAAAATTCTTTCCTCATAAATACCTAAAAGTTGGGAGGAAGGTTTTAAAAACGAACAAAAATTAATTTAATTTTCTTTTAATTAAGCGAAACCTCAAAACTTCGAGAGGCCAATTTGAAAAATAATTTTAGATATGGATTTATTTAAAGCGGAGACCTAATGTAGAGAACCAAAAAATTGCATAATTTTAAAAATCCGAGTCGAATCGAAAATTTAAAAAAAAATAAAAAATCCGGCCCTATGGATTACAATTAAATGTTAGCATAGGTTAATATTTTGCTTATTTCGCTTAGAACGGCTATTGAGACAATACAACATAAATATATTAGGAATGAATTCATAAAAAAAATATGATCATTAAAGGTAAGTAGGGTGAGAGGAGGGGGGGGGGGGAGAAATCCCTAAAAATAAAATAACATATACAATTCCTATAAATAATAAGACGAACAAGAACACGGTCTATATATATTTTTTATAATTTTTAGAAAAAAGCATTGCTTTTAATAATGAGCAGGGCCGAGCCCCGTAGCAAAGTTTATAAAAAAAATAATATAAAGGCTCAGAGGAGGGGGGGGAGAACCCCGTTTCATAGCAAGAATATTTGAAAAAAAAAATAAACTATTTCAAATAGGCTATATTATATTCTAAATATTAATAAAAATTTGAAATATAATTTAAACATTTATTTTTTTTTGTATATATTAATATTTTATCTTACGAAAATTTGATTTTTTTTTAACCTTAAGCACTATCTAGAGTGTATAAAATGTTCAGATATCCAAATAGACTTTCTCCATAACGTGTATGGTTTAAGAAGTCCCGCTAGATTTAATTTAAGAATAAACTTTTGATATTATTTTTAAAAATTTTATTCATTTAATATTATGATATATATTCATTTATATATAAATCCGATCTTATACTAAAGTATTAATCTTCTTTTATAATTTGAGAAAGTTTTATAATTATTTTATCAAGATATTTGGTCATTTTGAAATTGTTAACTAAATCAGAAATTTTAACAATATGATGGGGGAGGGATAGGTTCAGTTTGCTTAAAATTAATGGGTGGACATTTAACGAGTGTAGATATTTTATGATAAAATTTAAGGGGGTGGGGGTTATCTATTAAATTTCTAGATAAAATAGGGCAAAATATATTGAAGTGAAGTATTTAATACTTGCATTAATGATCTATAATAAAATATAAAGATCATAGTTATTACCTACTTTTCGAATAAAATTAATTTCTGGAAAACTTTCTGCTATTTTTCAAATGTTTAAAAAGCTTAAACTAAAAATTTTATTTATTCCACTCATTATTTACACCTATTTTATGATCTTAAGATCTTATAGATAGCAGAAAAAATTGAATATTTTGATCCCTATAATTTGAATTAAGTAACAATCATTTGTATTAAATTACAGCTCGAAATTAAAAATAAAATACTCTGTTGTAAATATAAAGCAATAAAGGAAATAAATTAGCCCATTAAACGATCTCCACTATTCTTTATTCTAAAGGGTAAGTTCAGCATTCTCGACTGAACTGGCATATTATTTCTAACATCGCTACATTTGTTTAGAGTTATGTAAATATCAAACCTAGTATTTTTTAGAATATTTTCAAAATCACACAATTATGATTTCTCTAGCCTATTCATTTTAATCCTATATTTAATGTTAAATTTTAAAGGAAAAAAATGAACAAATATATTATAAAAAGAAAGGTTTTAATTAAAATTTATCGAATAAAAAAATGATTCATTTTGAAATAAAAATAATTGAAATGCTAATTTTCTTTCTTTCTTTCTCTTAAGGTATAAATTATTCATAAAATAAACTCAAGGGCTAAAGATGCCTACTCTCCCATATGTTTCTGCAAATCCACAAATCTTTATAATTATTTTTTAAAATTTAACTTATTGATTACTTTAAAAAGATAGTGATTATAAAATATTTTTATATTATTTGGAGTCCACCTAAAAATAAATCCAATTTTTGAATAACTGAAATAATTAATTATATTTCTGATTTTAAAAAATCAAAGTTTTTAACGAGATTTTTCTTTCTTAGAATCATTATTCTAAACAATTGCTTTTTTAGAAATCTCTGAATCATAAAAATTATTATGAAATACGCAACAATCATTAGATAAATATAGTAATTCTAAATATCATCATTAAATTATTTAAGTTGAAAAAATTTTTTTTTATGAAATAAAACTATGAATTCTAAGTTTGAAAAATTGTCGATACAAATGAGAAACTTCTACAGAAGAATTGTGGATCCTCCCACTTCCTCAAGTAAGCTCTATATTATTTTTTGATGGGGGCTATATAGGTATATTAAAAATGTGCATAAAATCGGTTTGTAGTATTAAAATACTACAAATGTACCTTAATCGGATTATAGAGGTAATATTTGTGTTTAGCATACCTATTCATTTTTTTTATTTCAAGGTTAAAATCTACATTTTAATATATCCACTAACTATTTAATCTTTTACATTTAAATGCTTTGTTAGATGAATAAGGTGTGAAAAAAAGTATTATAAATATCTACATTAACTTACACTGCTTATTAATTAATAATTACAAGATTATATTTATTCTAGAGATCTACAAAGTTAGGCCCCGCCCGTACCTGGCCCATGTCTGGCTCGGCCCGAACTGGCTTGGGCCGGGCTCGGGTCTAATTTTATTTAAAATAATCGGGTTCGGACTGGGCCGGGCCTAATATTTTTTAAAAAAATTCGGGCCGGGTCTGGTCGGACTTTGGAAATTTTTTTAAATATATCTAAATTTATCAATTTTATATTGAATTTTTTATATAAAATAAAAATATTTGATTTTATTTATTGAAACTAAACGACATATAACATATGTCTTTTATTTTGAGTAATTATAAAAATTAATTTCTATATTTAAATAAATTCGGGCCATACCGGGCTGATAAATTTTTTATAAAAAAATATAGGGTTCGGGCCGGGCCGGCACAACTTTTTTAAAAAAATTTCCGGTTGGGTTTGAAAAATTAAGCCCGATGCAGATCACTAATTTATTCTACTTTCATCTTTTGGCGTTTCTAATATTGCATTATGAATGGTATTTGAAATAGTTATGTTATTTTTCATTTCATTCACTCAACTCTTCTGTTAACGGTTTAGTCACAGGGGAAGTTTTAGCAGGTTCTTTAATTTGTATTTTTGTAATGTTTATGCAACTGATATAATTTGAGATACAATAATAAAAACATTTTAATTAAATACATAATTTTAAAATTATTTTTGTAATAATATTTTCGCTTCTAATTTGGTGATATTAGTAAAATAATAAATGAAAGAGCTACATTATTATAAAATCAGCTAATTATTAACTATGAATTGCAAAATTAATAAATTATATTTTACTCATAACATTTCTCTCCTGGTTTATCAACATATTTGTATCTGAATTTAGATTTTATTTGACTCTTAAGTTCATTTTCCACTGGGAGAACAAAATTCCTTGCCTAAATAATCTTATTTAAAACTTTTCTGTTATCTATATACAATAGTTAAAAAATAATAGGAAAGGAATAAAACTATTACAAAACCTCGAATTTAATAACTGAAGCTCTAAAATAAATGCACAATGTGCTAAAACAATAGGCTAAATATTGTAAACTTTATTTTGAAAAAATCAAAAATTATATTGGGTCAAATCTAATCTAAATTCAGATATAAAATATGTTGATAAACCAGGAGAGAAATGTTGTGAGTAAAATATAATTTTGCAATTTTGCAATTCTTAGTTAATAATTAGCTGATTTTATAATAATGCAGCTCTTTAATTTATTATTTTACTAATATCACCAAACTAGATATTAAGAATAATAATTTGAAGCGAAAATATTATAACAAAAATAATTTTAAAATTATGTATTTAATTAAAATGTTTTTATTATTGTATCGAAAATTATATCAGTTGCTATAAACATTATAAAAATACAAATTAAAAATCCTGTTAACACTTCCGCTCTACTTATTAAACAAAAATGAGAAAATAAATTGTATTTTACTTGCATCCTCATATGGGGTTTCAATTATAGTATTAGGATCGTAATTCGATGTATTTGGTAAATCGTCCTTACTTTGATAAACAAATAATTCTTCGTTAAAGGGTCTTTTCAGACTTGTATTTTTATTTTTGTCGTGTCTCAAACTATTACAAATTGTTACAAATATTGCAAGAAAACAAATTAAAGAGACTAACCTTTTTCGTGAACCTAGTACAAGTCTGAAAAGACCTTTTAAAGAAGAATTATTTGTTTATCAAAGTAAGGATTATTTACCAACTACATCGAATTACAGTCCTAATACAATAATAGAAATCCCAAATGACGATGCAAGTAAAATACAATTTATTTTTTATTTTTACTTAATAAATAGTTGATTTTATAAAATTTATATCTTTATTTATCTTTTTTTCCCATACTTTTTTTAATACATGAACGAACTGATAAATATAATGGTTTATCACCCTATATTTGCTTCATACAATAAGCGAATATCATGTATTTAGAAATGTAATAAAAGATTTAAAAAATTTTTATTTCTTATATATATTTTTTTTATCGAATCTCTAATATAAATTAAATATAGAAATAACCAGAATCAATGTGAATGGTTTGATATACCACTTGATGACGAAAGTTAAATTCAATTTATTAATTTTATAATATTTTGTTAATAATTAGTGGTTTTTTATAAAAAAATAAATATCTTCATTCTTCTTTTTTTACCGTGATCCCTATATTCACGAAAAACATTGGTAAAGGTAATGATTTTGAAATTGGATCTGCTACAAATAATAATCAAACCCTATAAGCTTAATATTTCATAAATAATTTCAAATTTTTTTATTTTACATAAATGTCTCAAATAAAAATTAGACGATTTAAACAATGAAAGAAAAATAACATATGATCATGCAATTTACTCTTCAAATGAAACTAATTTATCTCTCCTATTGAATAATCTTCCTAGTCTCCTTATAATTTATTTCTTTCATTCTCTTTCCTAGTTTCTATTTACTAATTTCCTTTTTGGACATCCTCCTATAAAATCCTTTTTCCTAAATTCTATTTTTATATTTTTTGCCGTTACTAATTTTATTTTACAAAAAAATACGTCAATACCTTTTGACACAGCTTATTATTCAAATAAAGAAATAATTGCCCTGATTTGTAAACTTAAAATATTATCAAATAAAATAAATGATTAATGAAGCTGGTAGTATGAAACGGGTTTTCTATATATTTTTTAATTAAAAGGTGATATTGTCAACAGACAGAATCCTTTTCATACTAATTTATCTTCCAAAAAATTTTTAAAACGTTATATATTTATTCACTCGAATATGAAAATAATGAACACATTTATCACAATATTTCACGATAATTAAAATGTTAAAATAATATTTACAACTTATGGCTAATCAAGATTTATTTTGGAGTTTAAATTTTGATAACTTATTTTTATATTTGTAAACAGATGAGAAGAAATCAAACTCCATATCTAAAAAGAAGGTAAATGATCATGCAAGAAGTTGGTCATTTCGCCAAGTTAAGCTACCAAATCGGGATCAAATTGGACAAATTAGACCTGAATCATATAATTAACGAATAATTCTTTAGGGTTAATAAGATTATCTATGGCTCTCGAAAAGATAACCAATTAGGGTCAGAAATGAAACTTCTATGCTAGATTTAGTTCTTCTCAAATATTTAAATTAACTTGAAACCTTAAAAAATTTTAAATAATTTTAAAATGATCAGATTATAGTTATGTAGCTTTCATAATTTAATAATAATTTATTTCTAAACAAAATAAAGAGGAAGCTAAGAAGAAAGCTTTTGAATACGCAAGTTTTCAAAGTTGTTTAAAAAATAGCTCGTTTACTGGCTTATAAGACGAAGTTAAAATCTTGAGGATTGGCAAATTAATTAAACCCATCGATCATTTAATGCGTTTAAGTCCAAAAAAAAAAGTTAAATGTTTTAGACACGATTCCAGAAATGGATGAAGGCGATGAGTTAATAAAAATAGGTATATTTTAATTAAATGATTTATATATAATTACTTAATTGATGCTTAATTTAAATTTCAGCAAATAATTTTTCAAAAGTTCTCAAAAAATTAAGGATTTCTAAATCCAAATAGATTTTCAGAAGAAATTCTTCTAAAGATCTGAAGAAGCTAATGGTTTTTAATAAATATAATGGGCTAATCATTATGTTATAACCCAATAACTCCTAAAAAAATTTTATAAATATCCTTAGAAATATTTTTTCAAGTCAAAATTTTTACGACTCTGCCTTTTCTTTTAAAATTATTGGAAGATTTAAAAAATATAAAATAATCGTTTGCTTCACTTTGTTCGATCTCTCACTCTGTTATATCAGAGAGTACTAATTCGTTTTATAGAGTGAACTGTAATTTAGATTAGAATCGATAGAACAATACTCAATCAATAAATATTTCATAAGTCTCTAGATTTTGGATATAGATGAAGGAAATGTGTGATACTAGTTATGCTTTATTGGTGATTATTGCCACAAATCGGGCCATTTTTTTAAAAAACAATCGTCCAAAACTAAAATTTAATAAATTTTACTGGTAATGTATACGTATAACGTCGGTCTAGAATTAGAGTGCTCCACTTGCGCAATTGTTTAAAATGAGAAAATCAACATTAAATTTTTAAATAAAATATAGGAAAAAGTTATTGATCAATTTTTACAATAACTTTGGCAAAAATCAATATTTTTTAATCTAGTTTTTATTTATATATGTATATATATGGGAATAAATAAGTTATTATCCACTTCTAATTCAAAATTTTGAAAATGTCAAGTGGAGCACTCCAATTCTAGACCGACGATATTTTGGGTTTACATTAACTTTAAAAATTGGTATGGCATAGGGTATAAAATTGGTTATCTATTTCTATTTAGAATTAATGAATACATCCGATTAAATATTTTTTATTAACCTAAACCTATTTATTCTTATATTTCAAATGTATCATAGATATAAATTTTATGTTATGTTGATAAAATTTTCTAAGGCACAGGGGAGAGCCAAAATGCGAAAGTATTATACCTTAAAATTTATTCATTTTGCGCTATGCCATCAATTGATACTCCCTGTGAAATAGAGTGAGAGATCAAGCCCTACCAAGCAAACGGTTGATTTATATTTTTAAAAATTTACAATAACTTTAAAAAAAAGTCCGAGTCGAATAAATTTGACTTAAAAACATTTCTAAGGATATTTTTAAAAAATACTTTACTGGAGTTCCCAGTTATAACAAATCGAATAGCTCCTTTCTATTTATTAAATTATTTGCTTCTTTTAAACCATAAAATTGTTATTAAATTGTAAATATTTAGGTTTTCAAATTATTAAACATTTTAAATATAGGCTTATTAAATATTAATCAACAATAGTTGTTTAGGAAATATTTGTTTTTCTTGTAAATAATTCACAATTGGCTAACGCTATTTGTCTTTTTTTTAAAATCTTTTTGGCAATGAATGAATTTATTTTCGTTTTTTAAAATCATCTATAGGTAAAAGATGGATTATGCAAGCCTTTAAAAACCGATGGCAATAAAATCAAACTCTTCGATACGAAAATATAATTTTAATTTTATTTCCTTTAATAGTTTATTAATAAAAAAAAACAAAATGTGATAACGCTTATTGCAATATTAATTTTTCATTTTTTAAGCATTTAGATGTTGGGGTGGGGGGCAGGGGGAATATATCGGGAAAATTTTTTCAAGTATATTTAATGTAGAATAAGATTTAGTATTTTATATTCTTACCTTACCTGTAATTGATTCTATAAATTTTACTCTAAATGAGATAGATTTTGAGCAATGGATGGGGTGTACTGAACAACTGGAATAAACCTTTAATATTTACTGAATCTGCTGAATTCTTAAACCAAATAACTGAAAGGCGTAAATCAAACCACCCCTAAATACAAAATAACGTTGGGGTAGGTGGACGGTTTAAAAAAAATATAGGTAGACGCTGCTAGGTTAATTACAGTTCAAAATGTTAAAAAATATCTAATTTTCTTCATAGAAATAAATGATGGCCTAGAAATTTTTAAAAAATCGAAGTATAATTTTGAGTAGGACAGGAAAATAAATAGAAATAAAAATATGGAAAGGGCCAGTCTAACAAAATACCATGATACTAGGCAAGACATACGAAGTATATGGGGCTACAGAGATTTTATTTGGAAATTAAAGTTGACATAAGATCTTTACCTTTGAATTTTGAATCCGATATGACAAAATTTAATCAACAAAAATATCAGGTACATTATTTGGTGGATATAGTATAAATTTAATTGAAAACAAGACAAAGTATTAAGAATTAATAATTATTAAAATTCTGTGGTAAAATAATTTAAAATAAAATGACATAATATAGACCCACAAAAGCATGGGTAGAATTTTGATATTTAGTTTGAAAAACATTCAATAAAAGATATTAGATAGATTTATCTGTAAATTTAGTATAAGAGGAAAATGTAACAATCGTGTGAAAAAAAAGAAAATGACCAGTTTCGGCAGATGTTTATTTATATTTTTTTAAAAATTTAATAGTTTTCAGAAAATATATACGAGAATATTAAAACCGTTTTTATATTATAACAGAACTAAATAGCCTGGAGTTTGGTAAGCCCTGGGGATTGACAAACCTCTTAATCTCATTTTAAGATTAAATACACTCGAAGGTTTGAATTTTATCTTTATAGCTTTTATATTGACTAATAATCATGATTGAAAGCCAATATTTTAAAAAATGATCTCTTAGACTGCATTCAAAGTGGAGACGGATCCGTTTTTTACATCCGTTCCGTCAAAAGTCAATCTCATTAAAAATGATATATATACTTCAAAATTTCCCGGATCCGTTTTAAGTCGGAAGGTATCGGAACGGATGCACTTTGAACATATATATCATTTTTAATTAGATTGACTTTTGACTGAACGGATGTAAAAAACGGAGTCTCCACTTTGAATGCAGCCTTAAGAATTTTTAAAATTCTAAGGAGGTTCTTCAAATTTTTTAGTGGCTGTACCCCCCTCCCCAGTGATTCTACTTTACAAGAATTTAATGGTTAGGTTAAATTAAAATTTTTACGTGTGAACATTGTGTTTTCTGTTTTATTTTCAAAAAAAATTATAACATGTTAAGGTTAAATAATTTATTCTTTATATATAAAAAAAATCTATTAAATAATTTAAATGAAACTATTAAGTTAAGATATCAATTGTGTTAATTAAATGAATGCGACATATAAAAATTTGCGCTATATAACAACCAGTATAATAAAATAATTATCCATGTTTAACATAACATACCATCAAATTATATTTAATATCGTTCAACCACTTACATACATAAAATATAAAATATCGGTTGATTCCAAAGGGAGACACGGTCTTAATTTTTAAGGTAGACATGCAAGATGTTCAGCGATTAATTCAGTTATTAGCTGTTCTCATTCTAGAGCCCGAATACTAAACAACCTGGATCTGCTACTTTATCATCAGACAATGGCTAAGGCCAGTTGATTTAACTTATGTAACTTGATCTAGGTAAATCCTTAATTTAAGACTTAACATTTGTCTCTTCATTTCTAAAAAATGTAAATACTAGCGGTTTAGACCCTAGAAAAAAAATATTCTAAATTAACCATTTTCACCAATAGTTATCGCTTCTCTAGAATATATGTCAAGGGGAACTTTCAATTTTTTTTAAAAAATAGGCGATACAATAAGAGCCCTTACGTCAGAACCCAATGAATTTTATTTCTCAAAACAAAATATTCAAATTACTATCTTAAAATATAATTATTCGTTTTATCATCTTTTAGTCTCAATTCCGTTTTTTATAGAATGAGTCCATCTATTTTATATAATATTTTATAATTGGAATATAGTAATATCAATTCGATAAATAAAAAATTAGAAGAAAAAAAATTATATAATAGAATTTATCAATAATTTTTTAAGAAATTTTATTATCACTATGTTATATAAGTGATAACGGTGGTGATAAAAATAACGGTGGTGATTTTAATTTATAATAAATTTATTCTAAAACTAAAAATGATACTTAAAATAAATATAAAATAAGGTATATATATATGTATTATAAAAAAACAATTTAAACGAAATACATAGTTAAAGGCTAACATATTTAAAATAAAAACAATTTAAATTAAATAAAAGTCAATCGATCAACACACTATCATTAATTTTCCCATTTATTTAAATTGTGATAAGAATAAGTTGTAAAAAAATTTTTTCACTGTCTTGTTTGGTTTATATTTATTTGAAAAAATTAATTTTTGCTTTATTCATCCATAGAAATACGCCATTTTTTTAAAAATAATCAAATTTAATATTGGGAAATTTTTACATTATCTACGGCAAATCAAAATATACCGATCCAACTCTTTATTTCAATATAGGGATCATTAAGTGCTGTCTAAATGATTTAAATTGTTTTTGTTAACGTTATGTATTGAATTATTTATGTTGATATTTTTGTATTTTTTGTAAATTTTTTATTTTCATTATTATATTATTATATTATTATATGAATTTGAATAAGAAAAAGAAAAAGAATATATTTTTTGATATGAAATAAAAGAAAAATCAATTTTAAGAATTAGACATTAAATTTCGATTACTACTAACATTATTTATCAAGAATGGCGCAGTCAATTAAAAGTCTAACAGATTCAAACCTGTGTTATAAAGATTGGTACGGCTTATTTAACGAATTTTAAAATACACAACCAAGTTTAACATCATCACAAGAAAAATCACTATTATTATGACAACAGGATGTAATACTTATAAAATGCTGGTAACCAGTCCGGGAAACGAAATTTTAAAATTGATCAAAATGAAGAAACTAAAATCAATCAGTTAGAAGAGGAACATAATGATAGTTTAAATTGAATTATAAAAGTTTAAATCATAAATAATACGAGCTACAAAAAACCAAATCCCTGCCACTCCTGCAGCGGAAACCATAGAAGAAAAAATTGTATTTTCAAGAATGCCACATGTTATAAATGTAGCAAAATTGGGCACATTGATCGAGTCTGTATAAAAGAAATATTGAATTTTATTAATAATAACAACAAATAAATATAATCCAGTATTTTTGCTGGATATTAAAATAAACAACAGCTATATCATGAATTAGATACTGGAGCTGGGGTAAGAATAATAAAGAAATAGATTATAAAAATAAATTTAATCGTTTTTGATTAACAAATTGCATGCAAAAACTTAAAAGCTAAACAGGAAACCAATAAACCACTATTAGATCAGACTGTAGGAAAAGTAAAATTTAAAAAACAAACATTAGAACTACCTCTCATAATTACAAAAAGATATGTAAAAAATATATTAGGAAAAAACTGGATAACTAATTTTTTAAAAATGACTGAAATACTGATAGGGCCATACAAATAAATAACATTAATATACAAAATCAATTATTTCCTGTTTGAAAAATTTTAATGCACAAATATATATGAAAAAACGAGAAACCATTTTTCTGTAAATCACGTACCGTACCAAACGCATTAAAATAAAAAGTTAAAGAAGATTTAGACAGATTGCTAAGAAAAAATTAACATTCGCTTTGTACATTACCCATTATTTGTTCAAAAGAAAGATAAAATGATTTTAAAATATAAATCAAAATATTAATATTGATTCATGCCCAATACCAAGAATCCAAGATTTATTAGCCAGTTTGGGAAAGGAGACGAATTTTTGTATCTCTCAGATGCCTATTTTCAAATTAAATTGGTGAAAGAGTCTTAAAAATATCTTGTAATAAATACGCATTAGGGATTAATTAAATATACAAGACTACCTATTGGTATATCGTCTTTTCCAGCAATAATTCAACGGGCCATCGAGAATTTATTAAAAGATTTTGAAGGAGTAGCTTGTTATTTAGATGATATTATAATAACCGAGAAAAAATAGAGAGAAGCACGAAACAAATTTAAAAAAGGTAATAAAATGTCTAGATGAAAATGGAATCAAGCTAAAAATAGAAAAATTTAAACTTTTTAAACAAAATGTCAAGTATTTAGGACACAATATTTCAAAAAACGACAACTACCGAAAAAAAAATACTGAGACAGTAAAAAACATCAGAACCAACAAACTTAAAACAATTACTCATTTCTAGGGTCAGCAACATACTATTCAAAATTTATTTCAAATTTTGCAGACAAAGACAAAACCATTATACAAATTATAGATAAATAGTTTGGAGATGGACAAATGAATGCAAAAAAGTATTATTAATAAAGCAAGAAATAAGTAGTACTCAAATTTTTATGATCCGAAATTACTCATTGTATTAGCAATAGATGCGTCAGCCATAGGAATTGGGGCAGTAATATCATATATAGCGACCAAATGCATTCGTCTCAAGAGAAAAATGCAGCCGAGAAAAATTATAGCCAAATAGAAAGGGTAGCGCTTGCCATCATTTTTTGGGATACAAAATTCAAAGAATTTATTAACAGACCACAAGCCATTAATGAGCTTATTTCATTCAAGAAAATATATATCAACAACATCTACTACCAGAATACAAAGATGGACTTTATTATTAGCAGGTTACCAATATGAAATAGAATTCAAAGGTAGTCGACAACTAGCCAGTGCTAACAAGCTATCTTGATTAAATATACGGGAACCACAATATCAAAAGAAGAAACATTAAATCAACCATAGGTGGGAGAACATGCACCTTTAAATGCAAGTGAAATTGAAAGAAAAATAATGCAAGATGATGTACCCTCTAAAGTACACCGGTATACAATAAACGGATTAATAAACTATGATACATGTATAAAGGATTATAGCCAAAGAAGAGAGGAAATCACAATAGAGAAGTTGTTTACTGTGGAGAACTAAAATGATAATAACACAACAATACCTAACCCACGTGTTAGACATGAATCATATATAAAGGCAGGGTTGGCAAGTCGGTCAATTGACCAGTCAAATTAAGTCAATTGACCAGAGGAGGATTTGACTAGGTCAAATACTCTACAAAATTCAAAGGAAAAATAAATTAAATTGTTTAAAAAAGGCAAAAAAGATATAAATTACATGTGATCACAATGTTTGCTTATTTTTTGGGTCCACAATATCAAGAGGAGAACGCACTAGTAGTGAAATTAATAAAGTATGTGATATAATTCTAGAATTAGCTATTTTACAAGGTAGTGATGACCAAAATATTTTAAGTGATATAATTTATTTCAGAAGCAAAAACAGCATGTTTAGTATAGTAAATTATGTGGAAAGTAGTAATTTTCAGAAACAATCAATTCCGACCTCAAGTTAATATATTAAACTTTGTCCACTCTGCCCATTAAGAGACTAACAATTCCTTGTTCTACTTCTTTAGAAAGAAATAGGTCGATTTGGGTTAATATTCCTATGAAAATAGAAATGAATTGAAGATCTAAGACATCAGGAAAATTGATTAAAAAATATTAAAAAAAATGATAATATTGAATATGAATCAGAACAAGACTCTGCTACAGATAACTACACGTTAGTTATTGAATGACAATGAATTTAAAAAATAATATTATAGATTCATTTTACTATTTTATTCAAAATAAAGTTAATTATCGTTCAATTTACCGAATGCACAACCCTGTATAAAGGACATATTGGATTAGCAAAATGAAGTTGAGAGCAAGACAATACGCATGGTGGCCTAGCCTAATATAAACCAAGATATAGAAACATGAGTCGAAAAATGTAGAGAATGCCATAAACAATATGATATGCCTCAAAAGACATCAATTCACAATTGGCCAAAACAACCAAAAGTATGGCACCGAGTATATAATGATTATGCTCAAAATCATTATTTATTGGTACTGATAGATTAGTAGTCGTTAGCCAGAAATAGGTCCTGTGACTAGTATACAACGGAAGCACCTTAAGATTATTTAGAAATATCTTTGCCAGATTCGGAATTCCTAAGATAATCGCAACGGGCGACAATTCAAACAGTACAATTAGTGCACTTAAGTCCATACCATCCTCAGACTAACGACATGGCTGAACGTTTACTCTGAATCTTTAAACAGAGCATGAATAAAGAAAACGTGTGTGATTTAGAAACCAGTCTAGCTCTTTTTCTTTACAATTACCGAAATACACCAGACAGAAACAAAGTCCAGCCGAAATACTACTAAAAAAAACCTAGAGGATTGTTAGACTAAATATTCGAGCAGAGGAACAAAAAGGAGAAGTTTAAATACTTCACTCAAAAATTCGAGATATATGAATAGTGTGGTCGCGCATTTAATAAAAAAAATGGGAAAAAGCTATTAATAAAAGCATACTTGGATCACTACGATATGAAGTAAGTATAGAGGGTAAAACGATTATAGGTTATACTCATTAAATAAGGAAAAAAACCGATAATATATTAACATAAGAATACGAAGTAGAAGAGTGAACGGAATATATAGTAACTAATAACGATGAACTGAACCTAAAGGAGAGGGAGTAAAATGATACAAGTCAAGAAAAAAATTTCTATTACGTAATATTTTTTTTAAAAAAAAGGAAGTTTTACACAAAAGTTAGAAACTACAAGTCAAGATTGATACCGAAAAGAATAAGAACGAAACCAATTAGATTGGGGATAAATGTTATGTATTGAATTGATTATGTTGTTATTTTTTGTAAAATTATTTTCATTATCATATTATTATATGAATTTAAATAAGAAAAAGTATATATTTTTTGATATGAAATAAAATAAAAATTCAATTGCAGGATTTATTTCTGATATTAAATTTCGATTACTACTAACACTACTTATCAATTAATATTTTTGTTTTTAAATTAGTTTATTTTATTTTATTGAATAGTTTATTATAGTAATTTTGATATATATTTTGTTGCTAATAATATATTTATTATTTTATTAATAGATAATTTAAATTGATTTCTTCGGCAAAAAAAATTGTTTCAATTAATTTGTTTAACGAGAACATTATTTTAAGATCATTACTTTTTTTTCCTTATTTTAATTTTACTATTCAAATACTTTTATACTTTACTTTATAAATACTATATATATGTAGAGATTTAATTATTATTTATTTTTTTTGAAAACAATTTAAAATAATTCATCAAACCACTAATTTTAAATTATAGTATGTAATTATATTAAAATAAAATAAATATAAAATTCTTTTCCATAGGAGGGGTTTTTTCGTCGAAAACCAGATAAAGCCAGTACTCGCTCATGCCACGTTAATTAAATTAACAATTCATTATAATTTTTTTACCTTTTCATTTAATCCAAATAATCAAAAAGTTAAAATAACAAGTGGAAACTATATTATTACCATAATGAATTATAAATGACACTTAATTTTATAAATATATCAGTGCATAGCATTAATTGCTATACACATAATTTGACTTAGATAAATTTTTCATTATTGAATATCATTAAGTTAACCAAGAAACAAAGAAAAGATATATTATTGAATTAAATTTTAACAGGAAACACAAGGAAACAAAATACACCAGCTCAAATAAAAAAAAGTAAGAAAGTTCTAAATGTTTCAATATATTCTAAGCTTATGTAAGGACAAGAGACTATTATGATATATTATTAAATAATAAATATTATTCTTCTAACCTTTATATAAAAAAATATAAATAAAAATTAAAAGGTAATCAAAATCAAAATTAGCACTATGAAAATTAAAAAAATCTTAATACAAAAAGACAAAAAGGATTTTCATATTAAGATTAGCATAATCCTATACCCTAAAAGAGAATAGAACAGCGCGTCGTAGAGAGCTGGGTAGGAACAGTTTGTATCCATATATTTCAAGGAGGGGGAGAGGGGTAGGAAGTAGGCATTAATTAATGATTAGAGTATTATTAATTAGAGTATTATTTATCATATTTTTGAATGATCTATGAATAAATATTGCTATATATAATTTGATCGCAAACATAATCCAGTATCATAAACTTGGTTATTATTTTTCAAATAAAACTTATTTCTTGATAATCTCCTGCTCTATTTTTTAATGTGACATTCTATTAGCTAACTTATATTCATGCCAACTAATAATAATCATTCATTGTAAATGTTGGTTTTTTAATTTAATTGATGTTCTAAAAAATAATTCATTTATATTAACAATATTTTGATAGTTGGTTATAGAGTATTTAAAATTTAAGTCATTTTTTTCAAATTATACCATTGGATTTGTTGGTCTTCATAGAGCAATTTAAATCCCCATTTTTAATTAGGAAATTACATCATATGAGCCCATCTTGTCTTCCTATTTTATAAAATTGATAGTCGTTTCTAGAGTTGCTATAAATGACAAATTTATTTCAGAATATTTAGTATCTTTCAAAAATACTAAAGTTGGGATAATGTTTTAATGAACCCATTTTCTTTACCTATATATTAACAATATTTTGATAGTTGGTTATAGAGTATTTATAATTTAAGTCATTTTTTTTGTTGGTCTTCATAGAGCAATTTAAATCCCCATTTTTAATTAGGTAATTACATCATATGAGCCCATCTTGTCTTCCTATTTTATAAAATTGATAGTCGTTTCTAGAGTTGCTAAAATGACAAATTTATTTCAGAATATTTAGTATCTTTCAAAAATACTAAAGTTGGGATAATGTTTTAATGAACACATTTTCTTTACCTACGTCCCTATATATCTGACTCAAGCCATGAGCCAAACATACAGAATCTTTAATTACTAAAAATATTTTGATAGAAAAGAATCTATTCCTAACTCAACCTTTATCTTGCTATGCTTTAAATATGATGAAGATGGTACCATCTTCTTACTAATACCCTACATATCAAATTGACAACATCATTGATATAATTAAATTGACTTGATATTAATAACCTAAATATAAAATTATCACTACCATCGATTATCCTCAAAATATTTTTATTAATTATATATCGCTGAAAATGTAAATAATTTAAATATCTTTGATCAAAGTTTTAAAATTGATTATGACATATATAAGTTTTTATTATTTCATATATGCTATAATATTATTATTATTTGTATGCAATAATATTATTTATATATGCTATTCGTTTCGTATCCTATAATAACACAAATTTCATTTAAATCACGGAGGGCTTCAGAGTTCACCAAAAAAACACATTTCGTATGCAAATCATAGCACACTGATTTGGGTCGCCATTTAATTTGGTTTTATATTATTAGTATTATTCTATAATGGGGCTAAAGGATGATGAATATGATTATTTATTTAAAGGTAAATTGTCTAAGTACTAATATTTTTATTTCGTTCCAAAAGTATTTTTAAAAAATTAAACCTTTTCAAATATTTATTCTATATCATTAAAATAGTAATATATATATAAATTAAGGATATAGAGTATTATATATCTATCTTTCTAAAAATTATTATATTTGTAAACACGTCAATTTGAGCCTATTTTTAAAAGCTAACTATTCAGAATAATATTAGAGACTTCAAAATTTTGCTCATAGATGGCAAGACATCTATTAGAGAAACTCAAGGCATATACAATATTTTTTTTGGCTACAATAATGAGTTAGCAGTTTTTAAAAATCTGCTCAAATTCAATTTTTATCACTAATTTGTCTTATTTTTTTACACATCTTTAATATTAAACATTCAAATAATATTTTATACAAGTTTGATATCTAACAAAAAATTTTTAATGGATCAGTTTGCCATCTATTGATGCTGAAGTTTACCTGATGACATATAAAATAATTTGAAATCTATATCATTTACATTGACCCTACTAGGATTTTAATAATGCTTGTACGTAACTAGCTTTAAAATCCTATAAATATATTCTTTTATTGTCTCAATATTATATAGATTCTATTTAAAATTAATAATATATTCTTAGGATTTAACTTATATATTTTAATATATTTGAAAATAACCATATGATTATGTTGTTAAAAATTAATAAAGCTTCAGCTAGAGGTCTGCCATGAGTATGTTTCTAACTTATACTCACCCTTAGTTTTTGGATTTTATTTACCTACTTTTCCATCATTTCAAATTTTTTAACCTCCAGAATTATATATCTTGTCTAGAATCGCATGGCTGTACCAGGCATAAGTACTATAATTTATGTATTTAAAGATAAATATCTAGGAAGTTGGATTTTTTTCTTTAAAATATAATATTTTAGAAGATATTATGATTGTGTGATTGAATAAAACATTTAAAATATAAATTTTTTTTTATTTGTAAATTATGTATGTTATTTATTGAAGTATAACAATGAATGGAAAAAGTTTTACTTTGAGTCATTTTTTATGTTCCTTAAACCTGAACACTGACTCTTTTTTAAATTTTATTCCTGTACCAGACGACCCTTTTTTTATAGAATAGTTCACATACCTGCATTTTATATTTATTTTTTTCATCATTTATTTGGAAAATTTAAAATTATAAATAACTAATGTCTCTGTAATGGTACTTAATGAATTAAATTATTTTATTTTAGTTGTAATTTTAAAATGCTTGTTTTTTGGAAATATCTACTAATTTTTTGTTTTTATCTATTAAATCTTATTTTATTTGGGTAGGTATTCATGATATATTAAAAATTTTATTGCTGATTTGTTGTTAACATATATGGAAGGCAGTCAATGCACTTATCCCATTCCAATTTATCTCTGTTTTTGTCACAGTCAAAAGTGGATTTGGAAGAATTTATGTTTTTATATATTTCAAAAATTAGGCTCAACTAAGACCAAAGTAAATTTGGACCCCATGGGATTGGGCCAGGCCTTGCAGATCACTTATGTAAACTTTTAAAACCTACTTTTAAAAGTAATCATGTACTATCTCTACCGTTATTTGATAGAAAGGTTTAGTGCAATACTGCTATAACTACTTATTTAAAAAAATAGTAAATTATTTAACTACTGTTTTTAAAAAGTGGCTTAACTACTTTATTTAAAAATATTTAAATACAGTTATTATATATTAAAGAATTTATATTTAAAAAAATGACTAAAATTAATATAATAAAAAAATTAATTTTCTTGTCATTATTATCTGCCAACAAAAAAATCTTTTGTACCAGGAGAAGATAAAGTTTTGAATCATAATAATAAATGATGGGTTATCAACTAAGGGAATTAGTATCAATTATAAAATCTACAATGATTAATCAGTTTCTTAGAAACATCTGAATATATTAGGACTAATCAATGTGGTTGACATTAAATATGTTTATTGGGTTTTGTCCTCTATATCAAAATTATTCAGATATTTTTCTATCTCCTTGAAATTATTGTCATTAAAAAAAAATCCTATTAGAATCATAAAAAAAATAATGCCTTAAGGCGTTTCTTAAGTTTATACCTGTTTCATTAGAGGATTTTTGATCTGGCTCTTAAATTTAAAGCCAACTTTTACTTCTTCATTAAGTTGAAATTCTTCAAATTTTGGAAAAGGAAAATCAATGTCTTACTTACATTTATATCCATTTGCTTAAACATTTTAAATTTTATACACCAGTTGGTTTGGATTTATAACACAAATTTTGCAAATATAAATTTAAAAATAATAAAATATAAAATTATATAATAATTTTAGTTAGAGCTGTGCCTATTTAAATATCGGATCGGCACCAATATTTAACATTTTTCAAAAATATTGGATCGGGCCAATATCTGTACCTGATCTGATCTTTTTACTTTTAGAGCCATAATAATTTTAAAAACTCTTCCAAGCCCAGTGAATATAATAATTTTGGTAGTTGAGAACTGAAATAAAATATTTAAATAATCATAATGTTAAAAATACAATCAAAATCAGATTTTCATGGGCCTAGGTTTTTTGATCAGGCCAAGCCCAGGCCTGCATAAAATTTTTTTTTAGGCCAATGTCTAGCTCATAATATTTTTGAAAAATTTTCCCCAAGCCCAGCCTAATATAATTTATAAAAATATTTTTCAAACCCAGCCCAACCTATAAAAATTTTATAAAAAAATTTTCCCAAGCCTGGCCAACCCATAGTAATTTTAAAAATTTTTTCCCAACCTGGGAGATGTAAATCTCTAAAAACCATATCTATTTTTTATTCTATTTTAACCTAGCTCACCCCTACTTCAGACAAAGGCCAACCCATTAAGACTGAGAATGAATACAATTTTTATAAAAATATATTTAAATTAGCTTTTACCTGAGGGCCATATAAATATTCTGTGTTAAATATTAGACCTATGCCTAATATTAAAAAAATTCACAAGCCAGGTCCACACACTTGGGAAAATTTTCTCAAAAGACCATAATAATTTTGATAGTTGAGAACTGAAATAAAATATATAAAAAGTCACAATGCATTTAATAATACAATCAGAATATGAAAGTTGCATGGGCCTTGCTATTTGATCAGGCCTGGCCATGTCTCCAAAAGAAATTTTTAGGTCAATTTCTAACTCATATTTAAAATTAAAAAAAAGTTCAGGAATCTAAGACTATATTAATTTTAATAAATGTTTCCCAAGCTACTTCCAAGTCCATATTAATTGTAAAAAATATTTCCCAAACCCAAGAAAACCCAGAATAATTTATTTTTTCCTAGGATCCAGAAAAATAGGTGTGATGTAGAGGTTTATAAGAATTGAATTTGTCTAATATGTATATATTTTTTTTGCCATTTATAATTTTGGGAATTTCAAAATTAGGATCAAATGAAGGGGAAATATCTGATTTACCTATCATTCTACTGGTTAGCTCCTGCCTGGTATTTATATGAAAATCATGAATACATATTAAAGTACTATGCTAAAAATATGTTCATTCTAATTTAAATTTTAAACAAACCACCACCCTTCCAAATGTTTTATTACTTAGTTACAAAATTTAAATTTAAGACATTGTTATTAAATTACAATAGAAAAAATAAAAAGATATTCTAAGTTAACAAATAATAGGAGGTTAATTTTAATCATAGTCAAATTATATATAAGTTAAACAAAAAAGTTATACATTTAATCAAAAATGTTATAATAAGTTATGAAAAATATCAGAGACTTGCAGAGGGACCATTTGCATGGCCCGGCCTTAAAATTTTTAGGCCCGACCCAGATATTTTTTAAAAAAATTTTTTACGGCCCGGCCCGGATTAAAAAATTTAAGGCTCGGCCCGGATATAAGTATATTCCATATTTTATTCAGATATTTAATTACAAATTGATACTATAAAAAATTTGTGCAAATAATATTTTTGAATATAAAAGATTCTATTTGTGATTTTTAATTTTTATTTAAAAAATACATGTAAAAAGCTAATATTTTGAGAATATTATATTAAATTTATAAAAATTATAAAACTGTTATTTATAAAAATGGATATTTTGAGCATATACTATATTTTATATTGCATTTATAAAAATAAAACTAATATTCATAAAAATGGTAATAATATTTTGAGCATATACTATATTTTATATTGCATTTAAAAAAAATAAAAATTAATTTATAAAATAATGGAAAATATTTTGAGAATATAATATATTGTATTTACTATTTAATTTATAAAATAAAAATAAATCGCTATTTAAAAAAATGCATGTAAAATAAATATAAATAGTATTTTGAAAATATAATCTAATTGCACAATATTAAATTAATATAATTTTTAACAAAAGAAGATAATTGTATTATATAATATATTGTAAAAAAAATAATAAAAAACTTTCATGACTCAAGGTAAAATATAATAAATGCAATAAATATTTGACAGTTTGCAAAGTAAAAAACCAGCATGATTGACGAAACCCTATACTCAAGAAAGATATTAAAAATTCACAAATTATCATGAAGAAAGAAAAGCATATCTACCTTTTCAGGTTGAAGATTACTTCTTCTTTCTTCAAGAATTCTTCCAGTAGTGAAAAAATTCCGCTCACAGCTTGCACTTGAAGCAGGAATAGCCAATACCCGTTTTGCCAATTTTGCTAAAATTGGGAATTCGCTTTGATGAGAAGCCCACCACTCTAACAAATTATCCACCTTAAATATTTCATCTATTTTTTTGTTAATATAATTATAATAATCATCATCGGATTGACATACTACCAGAATTACCATCGCCCCATTTGTCATAAAACGACTCAGTTTGTTTAACAACAGTCGTAATTTGACTGGTCGATGGTACTTATTTACTTACTGAGCCTCTTGTGATTTAATATAATCTTTTATATAGTTTTCCGTCATCTTGCGATCTGTCCCTGACAACATACGTAATTGTTTGAATTTGGGACAGAGAAAAGGAGAAATAAAATGATACTTGTGTAAAACAAATTTTTCAATTAAAAAATGCTTTATATTAAGTAATATCAATTTTATTTCTCTTTTTTCGCTTTGAAAGGTATTATAAACTTCAAGAAGTTCATAATATCATATTACCACTTTAAAAAGAATACAAGAGTCCGACTGTAACTCAACAATAGCTCTGTTAAAATTCTCAAGAATGTTGACTAGATCCTGAAGGATCGGAAAGTCTATAATATAATACTTTTCCGATCCCCCATGTTCTAGAAGAACTTTTTAATTTCTTCATTTTGAGAATAAACAGAATTGAGCATATTGTATTTAGAGTTCCAGCGGACTTCTATATCTTGATAAAGAGCTTTTAAATGCTGACATTTATTACTTTGTTTTAAATGCCCCACTAATATTTTAGTATTATCTATTGTTGATTTTATTAATAGGGCATTACTTTCCAAATATTTGGAGTTAAATGAATTTCTTAAAATTGTATTTAATAAATGACAAGAACAATTTAATCGTTCATTTAACTCCAATGCTTTTATAATATTTTTACCTTGGTCTGTAACAAAAATTATATTATTAAAATCGTTATTGTTAAAACTAAAATTATGAAAATTTTTTAATAGTTCATCCTTAACTACTTGGCTAGTCTTAGACACTTCTTTAAATTTAGTGATAAATAGGTTTCTCTTCACTAACTTCCAGTCATCTGATATATAGTGCAAGTTAACTGTTATAAACGAGTTCTTTTTATGGTCATCGCACCATATATCAGTGGAAGCAGCCATAAATCGATTCTTGATTACTGGGGCAATAGTATCAACCAAAATGCTTCTTATTTTATTACATTTTTCTTTAAGGTGGTGGGATATGAAATCAATGAGTTGATATCTATTTTACCATACGTTGCCCCAACATCGACTAGAGCCTGGCTGAATTCAAGAAACCTATTTCCAGCTATCATTTCGAAAGGTCTAATATCTTTTGCGCAAAGTTTTAAGGAATGATCTATAAATTTTTGTTTTAAATATTTCATATTACATTTATAAGTGGGTTTTTCAGGTGTAAAAAATTTTTTATTAATTTTCATGGATTTACCATCACATTTATGTCTTTTTTAATGTGATGTACCATGGTTATAATTATAAGATAATAAATTTGAACAATTTATGCATTGCACATAGCCAATATTTTTATTATTATTATCTATGATTATTTTAAATTTAGTCCATATTTCAGATTTTAAAGTATTATTTGTATTTTTAAAAGAATAAATATTATTTTTAATATTGTTAATTATATCATTAGTGTTTTATGCCATGATATTCCTTTTATTGATTGTTTTGGAAATATTCAAAATATTTAGATATGAATTATAAGATTTATATTTAATATTAATTTTTACTTTAGCTTCTTGAATGCTTAAAATTGATTGATTGAGTATCACTAATTCTAATGATAATAAATATTAATTAATTATTTATATCTTACATTGATTATAAATATCTAATATCAATATTTATTAAATAATGTAGATTGAAATTATTATATTTATTTATTATAATAAATTTAAACTGAATATTATAGTTATAAGAAAAAGTATGTTATTAAAATTTTATATTATTTACAAAAAGATTCAATCTAATTTGAAATAGATTTTATAAACTAATATATGAAGCTAAAAAATATCAATGTACATTTTTATTTGTAAGAGAATAATTCAAATTTTGAAATCATTTATTCTGAAAATTTTATCAATGTTTAAATTTAATTTTACAGTAAGATAAAATTATTAGCAAAATAGAATTTTTTATTACTTAAATCTGTTTATGGGATATATCCACTTCTAAACTATTCTTCTAACACAACTGTTCTAAGTCTAACTTCTAAGTTTTCTAACACAATTTGAAAATGACTAGTGGAGCACTGCAATTCTAGATAATAAAATATATTTATAATAATTATACATACTGTTCTAAGTCTAACTTCTAAGTTTTCTAACACAATTTGAAAATGACTAGTGGAGTACTGCAATTCTAGATAATAAATTAAGTAATTTGAAATATATTTATAATAATTATACATACTGTTCTAAGTCTAACTTCTAAGTTTTCTAACACAATTTGAAAATGACTAGTGGAGCACTGCAATTCTAGATAATAAAATATATTAAGAAATTTAAAATATATTTTAAATAATTATACATACTGTTCTAAGTCTAACTTCTAAGTTTTCTAACACAATTTGAAAATGACTAGTGGAGTACTGCAATTCTAGATATTAAGTAATTTACAATAATTATACATACTGTTCTAAGTATAACTTCTAAGTTTTCTAACACAATTTGAAAATGACTATTGGATCACTGCAATTCTAGATAATAACATATATTAAGTAATTTAAAATATATTTATAATAATTATACATACTGTTCTAAGTCTAACTTCTAAATTTTCTAACACAATTTGAAAATGACTAGTGGAGCACTGCAATTCTAGATAATAACATATATTAAGTTAAAATATATTTATAATAATTATACATACTGTTCTAAGTCTAACTTATAAGTTTTCTAACACAATTTGAAAATGACTAGTGGAGCACTGCAATTCTAGATAATAACATATATTAAGTAATTTAAAATATATTTTAAATAATTATACATACTGTTCTAAGTCTAACTTCTAAGTTTTCTAATACAATTTGAAAATGACTAGTGAAGCACTGCAATTCTAGATAATAAAATATATTAAGAAATTTAAAATATATTTTAAATAATTATACATACTGTTCTAAGTCTAACTTCTAAGTTTTCTAACACGATTTGAAAATGACTAGTGGAGTACTGCAATTCTAGATAGATAATAAATTAAGAAATTCCACTAGTCATTTTCAAATTGTGTTAGAAAACTTAGAAGTTAGACTTAGAACAGTATGTATAATTATTATAAATATATTTTAAAATACTTAATTTATTATCTAGAATTGCAGTACTCCACTAGTCATTTTCAAATTGTGTTAGAAAACTTAAAAATTAGACTTAGAACAGTATGTATAATTATTATAAATATATTTTAAATTTCTTAATATATTTTATTATCTAGAATTGCAGTGCTCCACTAGTCATTTTCAAATTGTGTTAGAAAACTTAGAAGTTAGACTTAGAACAGTATGTATAATTATTATAAATATATTTTAAATTACTTAATTTATTATCTAGAATTGCAGTACTCCACTAGTCATTTTCAAATTGTGTTAGAAAACTTAAAAATTAGACTTAGAACAGTATGTATAATTATTATAAATATATTTTAAATTACTTAATATATTTTATTATCTAGAATTGCAGTGCTCCACTAGTCATTTTCAAATTGTGTTAGAAATCTTTGAAGTTAGACTTAGAACAGTTGTGTTAGAAGAATAGTTTAGAAGTGGATATATCCCATAAACAGATTTAAGTAATAAAAAATTCTATTTTGCTAATAATTTTATCTTACTGTAAAATTAAATTTAAACATTGATAAAATTTTCAGAATAAATGATTTCAAAATTTGAATTATTCTCTTACAAATAAAAATGTACATTGATATTTTTTAGCTTCATATATTAGTTTATAAAATCTATTTCAAATTAGATTGAATCTTTTTGTAAATAATATAAAATTTTAATAACATACTTTTTCTTATAACTATAATATTCAGTTTAAATTTATTATAATAAATAAATATAATAATTTCAATCTACATTATTTAATAAATATTGATATTAGATATTTATAATCAATGTAAGATATAAATAATTAATTAATATTTATTATCATTAGAATTAGTGATACTCAATCAATCAATTTTAAGCATTCAAGAAGCTAAAGTAAAAATTAATATTAAATATAAATCTTATAATTCATATCTAAATATTTTGAATATTTCCAAAACAATCAATAAAAGGAATATCATGGCATAAAACACTAATGATATAATTAACAATATTAAAAATAATATTTATTCTTTTAAAAATACAAATAATACTTTAAAATCTGAAATATGGACTAAATTTAAAATAATCATAGATAATAATAATAAAAATATTGGCTATGTGCAATGCATAAATTGTTCAAATTTATTATCTTATAATTATAACCATGGTACATCACATTAAAAAAGACATAAATGTGATGGTAAATCCATGAAAATTAATAAAAAATTTTTTACACCTGAAAAACCCACTTATAAATGTAATATGAAATATTTAAAACAAAAATTTATAGATCATTCCTTAAAACTTTGCGCAAAAGATATTAGACCTTTCGAAATGATAGCTGGAAATAGGTTTCTTGAATTCAGCCAGGCTCTAGTCGATGTTGGGGCAACGTATGGTAAAATAGATATCAACTCATTGATTTCATATCCCACCACCTTAAAGAAAAATGTAATAAAATAAGAAGCATTTTGGTTGATACTATTGCCCCAGTAATCAAGAATCGATTTATGGCTGCTTCCACTGATATATGGTGCGATGACCATAAAAAGAACTCGTTTATAACAGTTAACTTGCACTATATATCAGATGACTGGAAGTTAGTGAAGAGAAACCTATTTATCACTAAATTTAAAGAAGTGTCTAAGACTAGCCAAGTAGTTAAGGATGAACTATTAAAAAATTTTCATAATTTTAGTTTTAACAATAACGATTTTAATAATATAATTTTTGTTACAGACCAAGGTAAAAATATTATAAAAGCATTGGAGTTAAATGAACGATTAAATTGTTCTTGTCATTTATTAAATACAATTTTAAGAAATTCATTTAACTCCAAATATTTGGAAAGTAATGCCCTATTAATAAAATCAACAATAGATAATACTAAAATATTAGTGGGGCATTTAAAACAAAGTAATAAATGTCAGCATTTAAAAGCTCTTTATCAAGATATAGAAGTCCGCTGGAACTCTAAATACAATATGCTCAATTCTGTTTATTCTCAAAATGAAGAAATTAAAAAGTTCTTCTAGAACATGGGGGATCGGAAAAGTATTATATTATAGACTTTCCGATCCTTCAGGATCTAGTCAACATTCTTGAGAATTTTAACAGAGCTATTGTTGAGTTACAGTCGGACTCTTGTATTCTTTTTAAAGTGGTAATATGATATTATGAACTTCTTGAAGTTTATAATACCTTTCAAAGCGAAAAAAGAGAAATAAAATTGATATTACTTAATATAAAGCATTTTTTAATTGAAAAATTTGTTTTACACAAGTATCATTTTATTTCTCCTTTTCTCTGTCCCAAATTCAAACAATTACGTATGTTGTCAGGGACAGATCGCAAGATGACGGAAAACTATATAAAAGATTATATTAAATCACAAGAGGCTCAGTAAGTAAATAAGTACCATCGACCAGTCAAATTACGACTGTTGTTAAACAAACTGAGTCGTTTTATGACAAATGGGGCGATGGTAATTCTGGTAGTATGTCAATCCGATGATGATTATTATAATTATATTAACAAAAAAATAGATGAAATATTTAAGGTGGATAATTTGTTAGAGTGGTGGGCTTCTCATCAAAGCGAATTCCCAATTTTAGCAAAATTGGCAAAACGGGTATTGGCTATTCCTGCTTCAAGTGCAAGCTGTGAGCGGAATTTTTTCACTACTGGAAGAATTCTTGAAGAAAGAAGAAGTAATCTTCAACCTGAAAAGGTAGATATGCTTTTCTTTCTTCATGATAATTTGTGAATTTTTAATATCTTTCTTGAGTATAGGGTTTCGTCAATCATGCTGGTTTTTTACTTTGCAAACTGTCAAATATTTATTGCATTTATTATATTTTACCTTGAGTCATGAAAGTTTTTTATTATTTTTTTTACAATATATTATATAATACAATTATCTTCTTTTGTTAAAAATTATATTAATTTAATATTGTGCAATTAGATTATATTTTCAAAATACTATTTATATTTATTTTACATGCATTTTTTTAAATAGCGATTTATTTTTATTTTATAAATTAAATAGTAAATACAATATATTATATTCTCAAAATATTTTCCATTATTTTATAAATTAACTTTTATTTTTTTTAAATGCAATATAAAATATAGTATATGCTCAAAATATTATTACCATTTTTATGAATATTAGTTTTATTTTTATAAATGCAATATAAAATATAGTATATGCTCATTCATTTTTATAAATAACAGTTTTATAATTTTTATAAATTTAATATAATATTCTCAAAATATTAGCTTTTTACATGTATTTTTTAAATAAAAATTAAAAATCACAATAGAATCTTTTATATTCAAAAATATTATTTGCACAAATTTTTTATAGTATCAATTTGTAATTAAATATCTGAATAAAATATGGAATATACTTATATCCGGGCCGAGCCTTAAATTTTTAAATCCGGGCCGCACCGGGCCGTAAAAAATTTTTTTAAAAAATATCCGAGCCGGGCCGGGCCTAAAAATTTTAAAACCGAGACGGGCCGTGCAAATGGTACCTCTGCAGGTCTCTGGTTTAAATATAAAATTCTCATCGGCAAGATTAAATTTTTAGATTATAAAATACAATTGAATAAAAATTTATTTTAAAAGACTTTTTAATTGTACACATAAATTATAATTAATAAATATATACTTACTTTATTAACATATTTCATAAAAATAATGGAAAATTTTAGAATAACCCTAAATAAATATAATTTTTAAATAACACCTCATAAGGATAGGAAATTTCTGATTCATCATTCATCAAATAAAAGAGAAAATTCTGATTCCCCATATAATGTGTTTAAATTTTAAATTATACATAAATTCAAGAATTAAAAAAGTATTTAAATAAATCTCGTACTCTTTGAATCGTATCTGATTAATTTTATCAGATTAAGAAAAAAAACATTTGCCTGGATTCGAACCCAAGTCCAATAATCCGTCTAGATTTGTAAGCGTTCTTGTCCGATTGGGCCACAGGCACTTTTTAAATTAACGATTTTTTGAATATATATTATAAAGTGGGACATGAAAAGTGTGACATGAGAGCGTAACGCTATTTTTGTGACAAGGCTTTTATTTATATTATAGACATTCATTTTTCCATAGATTTTTTATATAAATTTAAATTCTCTAAGTTATACGGAAATTTTGTAGACAATTAATAGTTTAGGTATTCTAAACATGCTAGATTACATTTCAGGTAAAATCTAATTTTTAAATTAACGCCCTTAAAAAATGATATAAAGTTGAAAAATAACACATTGCCGGCATTGTGTTTTTTCCGACAATGTGTTATTTTTTCAACTTTAAATCATTTTTTGAGCGCTTTTTTTAAAGTTTATAAATCTGATTTTACCGGAAATATATTCCATCAAGTTTTGTATATCTACGCTATGAATTTCAGACAATTTTGTTATGAATTTATAAACTTAATATAATTTATATTAGTTTTTCCATAGAATTTTCATCTCAAATGTTAACAATAAAATTATCATAAGATAGGTATACCGGATACGGTAAAATTAGATTTTTATATTTAAAAGAAAACGCGCTCAAAAAATGATTTAAAGTTTTAAAAATAACAGATTGCCGCTAACATATATATTAGTTAAACTTATAATTAGAATTATATCTTAATTCTTTAAACTCTTTTACCAACTGAGAATTATATAATGAATCATTTTACATGTTACATTGCACAAAATTTTACAAAACCGCACCTTTAACCTGGGTTCGAGTTCGACCTCAATTTGACATTCCCTGTATACAATTATCGTATATCATGTTTTGATTGCCACTTAATATTTGAAATTTGAGACTGCTAAAAATTTCAACTATTGCACACTCTTAAGGATGCCAAATTTTACGGACTTTGTTCGTGAAATAAAAGAGGATTTTTCAAATATCTTTTTTTTTGTTAAACAAAATAATAATTATCATTTTACATGTTACTCCGCTCACAAAATTATACAAAATCGGACCTTTAACCTAGGTTCAGGTTCGACCTCGCTTCGGCATTCCCTGCATTCAATTATCGTATATCTTGTATTGATTGCCACTTAATATTTGAATTTTGAGATTACTAAAATATTTCAACTATTTCACACTCTAAGTATACCAAATTTTACGCGTGAAATCAAAAGGGAATTTATTAATTATTTTTTTTGTTTAAACAAAGTAATAATATTACTATGACTAATTAGCGGAATTTTGAAAAATAAAATTTTAATTAGGTGTTATAAGTCTTGTCTTTTTTTCTCTATGTTTATCTTTAATAAATTCACTCACTTATCATAATTCCGCGAAGCCTTTAAAGATGGACACCTTGTCTTGATCACTTTAGCCCCCAAATTTTATTTTAAATGCGTGGATCAAAAATTAGATTTTCGGCCGATCCCATTCAATTTTTAAAAAATTTAGTAAGCAAAAAAAAATGAATGGCCAAAATTTTATCCTAAAATTTATATTTTTGGAAATATTAGAGTTCTAAGTGGACGTCCCCTTTTCTCCAAAAATATAAATGTTAGCAGGCTAAATATTTAGCTATTAGTTACAATTTAAAAAAAATTGAAGGATTGGCCCCTGGTTGATTTGCGATAGAATCACCCGAGTATCGAAATAATGTAACATTATAATCGTTAGCACTTTATAAATTTTTCTAGGGCAAGCACGGCGTTCTAGACCTAAGATCTGGTCCGATATAAAAAAAATTTGGAGAGACCCGAATAATTTAAAAATCCGAAAAATGTATATCTGAGTCTGACCGATATGAGTTTATTTGGATCAAAATCTGATATATCCGCGCACTAGAACTTTTACTACGCAAGCATTTTTCGAGACTTTATAAAAAAATCATATAATATTATAAATTAATTGATTAAAAATAAAGTTTATTCGATATGTTTGCATGGCCTTCTCTTGAAAACATAACAATAATTATAATAAACAATAAATTTTGAATCCACATGAATGGAAAGAATTATAATTTATATTAAACCATGCTTAAATTTTTGTTAGCATAGTGGAAAACACAATCGCTTATATGATTATGTTATGTAAATAGCGTGTATAGAGTTACAGGCGTCTGCCGGAGAAATTTCGTTAACTAAGGCCTTTTAATATACCATAGTGTCATTCAAATTTGAGGTATTCTCTTTAAGAAAAACCCTGAGGCCAAAGTGATATATTCGCCAAACTTGGGTTAGGCAATTTTTTAGCCACCTAAAAATTGGCTTACGGTCTAAAATGTAGTGATTACCCAACTATAAACGTGCGATGGTATTAATAATGACTAGACTAATACTATATAAACAAGTCAATGAAATTTCGTATTAACAATTTAGCTATCATCTAAAAAGGTATTTTGTTTTTTTTCTCACTTTTTAAAAAAACTTGAATGAATGACTCAATTCTATATCTTTATAAATATATTTAGATACTAATATATTTTTTATAAGCTTGGCATAACAAATTAAAATATTTCTTTTTTTTGAATGCTTTTTATAAAATTGGTAATAAATATTTCCATTTACCACAAAATTTTTTCAATATTCATTATTTACTTTATATAAAAAAATTAATTTAATATTTTATTATTGGTAAGAATTATTTAAACTATGTATGTGATATGAATATAATATTTTTTGGTCTAAAATTTAAAATTTTTTATTATTATTAGTAATGCAAAATCGCACAATTTGAGCCAATTTTTAAAAATCGACCTGTTTGCAACACTAGGTTTGGATATCAATTCGCAAAGAGGCTTAGGAAATTATTTTGTGGCTAAAATAGTGAGTTAGCCGTTTTTAAAAATCGGCTCAAGTGGAGCATTTTGCATCACTAGGGGAGAGGGTCTATATTTGGTTTGGCATTTAAATGCTTTCTACTAAATTTCTGATCTCTCGTTTTCAACAAAATTTCTAGAGGTGTAATAACACCACTTTTTGGAAGCCGATCCGATATTTAATTGATATTAGGCGATTACCGATCCCGATATAACATCCGATTTTGTATTTTGTAAACATACTAATCGTTTTAATTTTTAATGCATACATCTAGTGTTGCAAAGTCGTTCCATTTGAGTATATTTTTAAAAATGTATAACTCACTATATCCAGAAAAATATTACGTAAGCCTGAAGATTTTGCTCTCGAGGTTTAGGCAATATATTTCTGGCTTAAAATATTTATTGCCCGTTTTTAAAAATCGGCACGAAGCGATTTTGCATCACTTTACTACATACATATACTCATCTTTATGTATAACAAACATCAATAATTTAACTACATAAATGATTTAGATATATTATAAAGATCATTTATCTAATATATAATCTCCATAATCATAACACGATCGTTTTCGTATCTCCCTAATGTATTTTAAATTTAAGGAGACTATATAGTGTAGTGTTAATTTCTTGCTCTCTTCGAGAATTGAATAGAGCCTCCCGTTTCAAAGGCATATGCTTTACCGCATGCACCAACTTGAATATAAATAAATTTAAAATATTAATTATATATATTTAAAGTTTCACGCATGCACCAACTTGAATATAATTAAATTTAAAATATTATTTATATAGATGTTGAAGGGTAATTATTTAGTTTGTGTGTATGGTATTAAATATACTTTATTAATAAATTTTATATAAATATTATTTATATAGATGTTCAAGGGTAATTATTTAGTTTGTGTGTATGGTATTAAATATACTTTATTAATAAATTTTATATAAATATTAAAATTTAAAAGTAAAAGAGGTAAAATTGTTGCAATGTATACTGTGAGCATGTATTAGAAATATCAAAATTTAAAAATGTGATGGAAATCATTGGATAAAATTTAAAATAGAGGTGCTTAAAATTACTAAATATATCATTAACATATTTTATAAAAATAATGGAAAATTTTACAATAACCCCAAAATAAATATAAATTTTTAAATAAAACCTCATAAGATAGGAAAATTTTGTATATTTACTCATAACTTCATAATTGTAGAATGTATGTTATTCATAACTTATTATAACATTTTTGATTAAATGTATAACCTTTTTGTTTTACTTATATATAATTTGACTATGTTTGAAGTTTACCTTCTATTATTTGTTAATTTGACATATCTTTTTATTTTTTCTATTGTAATTTAATAACAATTTCTTAAATTTAATTTTGTATTTTGTAAATAAGTAATAAATCATTTGGTTTGTTTAAAATTTAAATTTGGTTGATCATATTTTCAGAATGGTACTTTAATATGTATTCATGAATTTCATATAAATACCAGGAGCTCATCAGTAGAATCATAGGTAAATCAGATATTTACCCTTCATTTGATGATAATTTTGAAATTAGACCGATTTAATTCTTATAAACCCCTTACATCAGACCTATTTTTCTGGATCAAAATAAATTATTTAGGTTTTCCTGGGCTTGGGAAATATTTTTCACCATTAATATGGACTTGGACATAGCTTGAGAAACATTTTTCATAATTATTATAGTCTAAGATTTCTGTAAATTTTTTAAATATGGGCTAGAAATTTGAAAATTTCTTTTGAAGACATGCAAGGCCTGATCAACCAAGGCCCATGCAACTTCATATTCTGATTGTATTTTTAAATGCATTGTGACTTTTTATATATTTTATTTCAGTCCTCAACTATCAAAATTATTAAAATCTTTTGCGAGTTTGAGAAAACCAAGTGTGAGGACCTGGCTTGGGAATTTTTTTAATATTAGGCATAAGTGTAATATTTAACACAGAATATTTATATGGCTCTCATGTAAAATCTAATTTAAATATATTTTTATTCAAAAAAATAGTATTCACTCTTAGTCTTAATGGGTTGGTCTTGGTTGGGGTGAGCTGGGTTAAAATAGACTAAAAAATATGGTTTTTAGAGATTTACCTATCTCCAGGTTTGGAAAAAAAATTTAAATTACTATCGGTTGGCCAGGTTTGAGAAAATTTTTTTATAAAATTATTATAGGTTGGGTTGGGCTTGGAAAATATTTTTATAAATTATATTGGGCTGGGATTGGGAAAAATTTTTCAAAAATATTGAGAATTTTTTTATTATTAATTATAGGTCAGACATTGGCCCATAACAAATTTTTTTGCAGACCTGGGCTTGACCTGATCAAAAAACCAAGGCCCATGAAAATCTGAATTTTGATTGTATTTTTAAATTCATTATGATTATTTAAATATTTTATTTCAGTTCTTAACTACCAAAATTATTATGATCTTTCATTAGGCTTGGAAGAATTTTTCATAATTAATATGGCTTTGGACTTTGCCTGTGAATTTTTTTTATATTAAATATTAGGTATAAGTAATCAGTAATATTTAACAAATAATATTGGTATTATCAAGTAAATGCTTTAAATTTATTTTTACTCAAACCATAGCACTTAGTTTTAATGGATTAAACCTGGCCTGAAGGGATGAGGGGGTAAGAAGAATAAAAATTGGATATTTTCAAATAACAGGTAACATGCATAAAAGTAAGAAGAAAATTTTCATTCCCCGTCATTTTTGACGGGCTATCTACTAGTAATTTATATTCATGAATCTAAATGTATATAAAATATTTTTATTGATAAATTACTTATTTATATATTGCATTAATCTATTACAGAATACAATTATAATATCAAATTTGATATAAATTTTGTAAAAATCAAGACGTCATTTTATCGGATCGGAAAATTTTATATTGGCCCTTTAACCGATATTTTAAAAACATGAATTATAGACCCGATCTGATAATAAGTATCGGTACTTCCCTAATTAATTCCGACCTTTTCTCATCGAACTCAGAAATTAACAATATCCTCTAGTTATTAAAGTTAAAAATTGATAACACCTCCTCAGTCTTGATAATTCGCATCACGAGAGCCATAGCTGAGATCCAGAGAGCAGATTTTGTCACACCCCTCCCACATCCCATATGATTGTTAAATATTTAGGTCGGTATATCAATCATAAAAATTTGTTTATACGTATAAATTTCATGATTATTCAATTTTGAATATTTTGAAGATATATATATTATATAATAATTAATTACCGGCTATATATTATTGTATATTTAATAATAATTCCAGTCGTTTTGATTGGCGACTCCGGAGTCGGTAAAAGCAATTTGCTATCCCGTTTCACCCGCAACGAATTCAACCTGGAAAGCAAATCGACCATAGGCGTCGAATTCGCCACCAGGAGTATACAGGTTGACGGGAAGACTATCAAGGCTCAGATATGGGACACGGCCGGACAAGAGCGCTACAGGGCTATAACCAGCGCGTGAGTATCTTTTTTTTTTAATACTTAAACAATTTTGAATAAAATATATTCTGAAAAAAATTACCGCTGTAACACGATTTTTAAAATTTTGAATTAGGGAATAAGTTAATTTAATTTGATGAAATTTAAACTAATATGAGCAAATATTTTTCTATATCTAGGATTTTGGTAAAGGTGGAAAAGTCCTAGTGGTAAATTTTATTGAAGATCTTTAGGTCCACTTATTGTAGGCTTTTGGCTTTATTCGGTTTTAATAAAAATAATTTTTGTTTTTTTTATAAAATTGCTTTTATTCTAAAAATTCTGAATTATGGTTGTTATTTTAAAAAGTTAATTTTGATAATTTTTCTTTCAAATTCTTCTTTATAATGATAGAATGTGTACATTTTTTGGGAGGGGGGGGGGGTTGGGATCTCCTGGGAGAAAATTTTTATTAATTTAAAATATTTTACCTCAAGTCTGATACAATCTATGATTTGTTCCCATATTCTATTAAGAAATGGCGGTATTTAATATAGGATTCATGTTTTTAATACATAATTATTTATCTTCAATGAATTTTCTATATAATTACCAATGCTAGGAATGGAAAAAAATATTTTAAGCAGGGGGGGGGGGAGTGGGGTTTTATTTATTTTGTTTTTTTTTTAAATTGGAAAATAATATCGAAACGCTATTTTATATAATGTTTTTCAATATCTCAATATTCTTAGATAATCTACAAATATTTTGTTGGAAAGTTTTTATTATCTTAAATCGTTTAATAACTCATTTTGTTAAGCTTCATTTTTAAGTGATAAATATTTTCTTCTCCTTTTATTACAGTCTATTTGAATAACCTACAACTAATTTTTTCAATTATCTTTTATTCTAATTTTTGATCATTATATGATTTTATTTTTCTTTAATTTTTCTCACATAAAAATAATTTTTTTTATAAGATGGTTTTAATGATTTTATATATTTAAACAATTTTTGAGTACTATAATTTTATTTTCTCACCCTATAATAGATTATTTTAATTGAAAATGACTACCATTTAAAAGCTAAAATTTTTATCATATTTTTAAAAAATGTTAAGTATAGTTTTATTTAGACATCGAACCTTTTGAATGTATTCGGTTCCAGGAATAAAAAATTATAAAGGTTTAGGTTTGGTTCTGAGTAAGGAATTAAATTTTAAAAAGATTCAAGTAGTTTTTAGACCTTTAATTAAGATTCAGTAATTATTATTTTTATATAAAACTCATATATTACTATAAATAATTTTAATTATAATTAATATAGAAGAGTTAAATACAATTTAAAGTTAACCCAGAATTTTTTGTCAATTTTTATTGTTATATATTTATACGAACATTCTTATGTAAAATATCATCTACATTCTTTTAATTTTGTTCTTTGTGGTGGATTGAATATATTTCAATTCTTAAAATGATCTTTATAAGGAAATCTTTGTAGATGGGACACACATAGCCAATGTTGCTAATATAGTTTTTCAGTTGCTCTAATTTTATTCTTTCGTCGGGATAATTATTTTTGAACCAATAAAAGTGAATTATACCTTGCAAGTTTATATAAGATTTTGGGGATCATCATATAGGCATGCACAGAATGTCCCATATTTTAGATTTGTTTCCCATTATTTTATGGAAAAAATTAACTGTACTAAACTTTGTAAAAAGTTTGTTTCAATCGTTTTTTTAGAGAGAAGAATTGGGTTACATGTTTCATTTTTTTTAAACGATTGCTATATTTCTTATTTTTATAAATATAAATCATTGGTTATATAATATTGTAGATTACATTTTTTTAAAAAAAAATAATGCCTAGAGATAAATATGCTAAAGAGGTTACGATTACAATTTTTTTAAAAATATTTATCCTATAAAAACATAATTTTAACCGGTTTATAAAGGTTCAGTTGACTTTTTAAAAAATTTAAAATAGGTTCAGTTCTCAAGATTTGGTACATTTTAATTTTATGGTTCACTTTTGGTTAGGACTCTAAGTTGACTACAAACTTTTTTTTATAATAAATTGCTTTAAAATGTTTTATAATTTAATTTTCGAATATGAACCTACACATTTATTATTTGAGCAATATTATAACCAAATAAATTCTTTCTGGCGAAACATTAAAAATTTAAACAAAACCAGATTTTTTTAAATTTTAAATATCATTATCATTTAGAACGAGTAAGAGTAAGTGTATATCGAAAAAATTACATTTTTATATCAATTAATTTCACGAATCTTATAAAATATTCACATATATTCTGACCTATGAATTATCAATATTATTTATTTAACAATGATTTAGTATACCGAGAGAGCTCTTATAGAAAGAAAGCATATTATAATTTATTTTTAATTAGTTTTAAATAAAATATTAACTTTAAATTCAAAAAAATATATCGAGTTATAAATGCCCGGGGTGGCTTAAAAAATTTTAAGCAGAATCAAAGATGACACGCTCTGATATTTTATTTGTAATTGTTTAGCCTAACCATTGCTGATATTTTTTATTTCAAAATTTCACGGCACGTAACTTGGGATGGACTTTTAAACGAGCCTTGCAGATTAGACCGCTCTCTAAATAAATTTTGTATGTAATAAATCAGATAGGTCTCAAAATAGCTCTATATTTTAGCATAAATATAATAATATATATGGAATATTTTTATATAAAATAACTTTAATATATCTCATCATAATTAGCGCCATAATTTTTAAAGCATATTATTTATATTTACAATGTATTTAGAGGTTTTTCTCTATAAGTGTGGCCAGGATTTTGCTAGAGGGGACACTATTAAGTATGTTTTATCCTAAAAATTTTATTCGAGATCTTTAGGTCCACTTAATGTAGACCACTTCTATTAAAATTGAATATTACTTTACCATTATGAGAATGGTGAAATAATTTACCTTTAAGTATTTTATTTATAGAGACATTAACATGAAGATTTCTTTCCCTCCATTGTCAACATCCATGTTATAAGGATACTTCTTGAAGAGCATATAATTTTGTATTAAAATATTATTAACTTTTATAATAAATTTTACTTAGTTTTCATCCTATTTTGTAGTGTTGGAATTAAAACTGATTTTTAAAATATTAAAATTTAAAAAAAAAAAATTTAAATAAAATTGTTAAAATCACATTCTGATAATTAAATATATTATAATGGAAGAATTTTTTATGAATGCACTCATTAAATAGGTAAGAAAGAGTATTTCTATAACTGACGGCTCGGTATGATTCTTGAAAGTTAGTTGGCTCTTTTTGAAGAATATATTAAATTTTTTATGACTTTGATTCAAAGATAGGTGGTAATTAAAATCAATTTAAATATCGGTTACTCCATTTTTCTAAATATATATATATATCCAAATTATAAAACGATATTATATTGAATAAAATGCCCAAAAACTCATCAAAAATTTATTCTTTTGGCTGAATTTTTAAGGATGACAGTTAGGCAAATCGGTGATTTTTTCAACCATGGTGGCAAGCTGCTGTAAAAATTTTTTTAGAATCATGAATGGATAGGCTAAAAAATTGAAATTGGCTTTGAAAAGCCATGGGAGGGCAGCTTGGTTAAATAATCAGAAACAATGGATGGGCTATAATTCTTCCAAAAACCATTGGCAAATGAGCCAAACTTTTCAAAAAAGGGCTAATGATTTTTTTTCAAAAAGTGCTTTATTTTCTATATGCTCTGTCTGGGATGTGAAAGAGTTAATACTTGATCTAAGGTCATCCTATTAATGCTTCCAAATTTAGAGTTTGTGTTTTGCATTATGGTTTATCTAGTAAATTTGTAATGGAATTTTTTTTAAAAAATATGGTAATTTAAAAATAATATTCGAAAATACAAACAAAACAATAACGAAAAATGGTTAATTTTTTTTAAGGGCTATAAAACGAACCATTTGAAATGTAGCGCAGTCTTAGAAACGTCGGTCTCGGGTCTTTATCTTTATTAATAGGCCTCTGATTATAGCATTACTTTAACCTATTATTATAATCAATTAATAATTAGATATGTATTTTTTTAAATTTAATCTGACATTAGACAGAGACACACAACTGTGATCTTAAATAAAAAGGTCACTGGCAATCGATAGGATTGACTCGACCTTCACTACTTATATTAACTAAATGTTTTTTTAAATCAATCATACGCCTTGGTACAGATATTATAGGGGCGCCGTGGGAGCGTTACTCGTTTATGATATCGCTAAACATTTAACCTACGAGAATGTTGAAAGGTGGCTCAAGGAACTCAGAGATCACGCAGGTTTGTCATTTGTATATACATATCACATTATTTATTTTAAGTTTAATACTTACTCCTCTAGTCAATTGCTTTGACATTTGGTAAGTGTGATAGATTGACGAAGATAGAATGCCATCTAGGTTCCCCATCAAAAGTGAACTGATTTTACTCTTTGTTTGAGACGATGCCCGTATACGAAGATATGCCACTACTACTTAGCATCGATCCTTATAAAAAAAACGCATACTGCATATTTATTAATCTCAGGTTAGAAGCTATGTTCGTTTGAAAGCATACTCGGTTGGTAAATAGCATTATGCTTAAATTTTTTTATATTTTGATTAAAATAGAAAGGATTTCACAGATATGGGCGAAGGCATAGTGTTTTAATAATATTTAACTAAAAATTTTGAATTTTTTTTGCCTCTTCGTTTAATGGCGATTTCTAGATTAACCCAGGTGAGTCAGTTACCCCTCTGTTTTTTCTTCTCTATTTTTGAGGGACCATAGCATTAATATTTTTAAGATTAATTTTTCTCATATCGGCAGCTATCACATTTATCCACGTCTTAGACCTTCCTAGAGGTCTTAATCCTCCTGTCTTACGTTCCACCCAGCTTAGTTTATTTCTTCCCATTACTACTCCAATCACTTCTATTCCCATCCTTGTTTGCCTTGCTAGTTGTTACAAATCCGAACTAGCTCAGGGGCTTAATGTTATTTGGGAGAGCGTAACAGGAATCAAGATAAATAAAATCTATATAAAATAAACAAAGGATTAATCTTAATATTCAACGAACCTAAAATAATATGATATAAACTCTTTTAATTAATTTATCTTTATTAAATAACTGTATTAGCTTTTTTGTTTGGTAGAAGACTCTGAAATATTTCTTTCTATCAATAAATTAGGATTCTATAATGAACACAAAACAATTTCTCTTTTCTATGAAATTCCAACTGGTTTTTTATTGAAATAATTGAACAATATATATATTCATTTTTTTTATAATCATTTGAATATTAAACATAATAATTTTTCGAAGAAATAAACATATAAAAATAAAAATTCATCATTTAAATTAATGTTATTCCATAAAATCTAAAAATGTAAAATTTATCTTTGCATATAACAAATATAAGTACAACTATTTTTTAAACTAAATTTGCATAATACAACATCTCCCCCCTTTAATTCTCCCTTAACCCCATCGTGTTCGCCGATTCTACCATGTTCCTCCCTGGTGTACTCGAATTACTATTTGTGGTCAACTCCATACTTGGGCAAAACCGTAGTTTGTGTTCACCCCCGCACGCCCAGCAATCCAATCTCCTTCTTGTGCCATACGGTGCTGTTCTGCGACCACATCTCGTTGGCGCTTCTTGTAGCCAATCCCCGTATCTTTGTCTCGCCTCGTTCCTTGCTGCTTCTACCCATCTGTTTGATTCCTCCGAACCATCTACGTCTCTTATTTCTATCCTTATTATTTTGTTACCAACTCTAACATACGAGGCCATCTAAATAAACTACTTTATAAACATATATATATATTCTTCGAACTCCTATTTCTCTATACTACATTTAAATTTCTTCTCTAACTCTTTATAAAATATAAATCTCATAATTAAGAGATTCATAATTAGAAAGAAATAAATTGATGATAGACATAGTAGGAGAATCATAATTTGTAGGAAATAAAAGGGATGATAGACTTAATTATGAGATTTATATTTTATAAAGAGTTAGAGAAGAAATTAAAATGTAGTATAGAGAAATAGGAGTTCGAAGAATATAGATATATGTTTATAAAGTAGTTTATTTAGATGGCCTCGTATGTTAGAGTTGGTAACAAAATAATAAGGATAGAAATAAGAGACGTAGATGGTTCGGAGGAATCGAACAGATGGGTAGAAGCAGCAAGGAACGAGGCGAGACAAAGATACGGGGATTGGCTACAAGAAGCGCCAACGAGATGTGGTCGCAGAACAGCACCGTATGGCACAAGAAGGAGATTGGATTGCTGGGCGTGCGGGGGTGAACACAAACTACGGTTTTGCCCAAGTATGGAGTTGACCACAAATAGTAATTCGAGTACACCAGGGAGGAACATGGTAGAATCGGCGAACACGATGGGGTTAAGGGAGAATTAAAGGGGGGAGATGTTGTATTATGCAAATTTAGTTTAAAAAATAGTTGTACTTATATTTGTTATATGCAAAGATAAATTTTACATTTTTAGATTTTATGGAATAACATTAATTTAAATGATGAATTTTTATCTTTGCATATAACAAATATAAGTACAACTATTTTTTAAACTAAATTTGCATAATACAACACTAGTTTATCTCTCTCAGAGATACCCCATTTAAGCTTCGTGAATTACTTCCATTGCTCATGTTTTACAGTCATAACCTAACAACTCCTCACGCCGCTTATGTAAATAACTTCAGAGAGACGTTTTTATTTGTTAGAATAGACGTCTCAAATTCTTCCATGCTTGTCTGACTCTTGCCAACAACAGCATAATCTACACCTCCATCTGCCTTTAGCATGTCATTCAAATAGCAAAACTTTTCGCAGGGTTGAACCATTGCCAATATCTAAACCATTATTTTTTACGTTCATTATTATGTACCCATTTTACCCTTGTTCTACAAATAAATGTCCTCTTGCTAACAACATCCAAGACACACACATATGAACTTTAAATATATTTTGAAATAAATTGCGCCTTGAATAATTTTCAAATATGCCTCTCTTTATAACCAAATATTTTTTAAAAAATGGAATTTTAGACAACAATATTGTTATAATGCTAGTTGGCAACAAAAGCGACTTGAAACACCTGAGATCCGTTCCCTTAGATGAAGCCAAATTATTTGCTGGTAATGGTATCATTTCTTTTATATATAATAAGGTTATCTAGATAATGATAATGTTATAATAATTTTAATGTTTCTATAATCGTAAGTATACGCCACTCGCTTATATTTAAGCATAATTTAGCGAATAAAATGCTTTTTACCAAAAAATAATGTTTTAAATTTTGTTACGATTGCAATTTCTTTTACCTGAATATAAATTTTGAATTAATCTATTAAATATATTATTTGTGTAGTGTAATTAATTAATAAATAATTAATGATAAGAAATCCTAATTAACTCTTAATATATTAACTACTACATTTGTATACATTTTCTGTAGAAAAAAATGGTCTATCATTTATCGAGACGTCGGCTCTAGATTCTACCAACGTTGAAAATGCTTTCCAAACCATTCTAACACGTTAGAAATTGCCATTTGAAATATTTTTTTTACTATTAATTATATTTTTTTAAGAAAATACTTAAATTTAAATACATTTGTTTTTTCCTGCCTATTTTACGCAGTTTGGAGCTCTTGGATTTTTTGAAAAAGGTATTTTGATTCCCCTTCTTGACCTTTTAAAGAGGTCTTGATTGCTGTAATTATATTTGAAATTCTTGTACATAGTGCAAACTAATAAACAATGACAAAAAAAGCTTTATGGACTAAAGGTCTTCAATGGGTGTACAAGCCCACCCATCCAATATTTTTAAAAAAATTTAATCCACCTAGTCTAAAATTCTTTACCCACTCGCCCATCAGTCTAAAATTATAACCCACTCCACTCATATAAAATTTAAATAAGCTCACTCTTTCAATTTTGTTAAGCATCTAATTAAAAAAAATGATTTAGTTTCAGCGATAAATCCCTACAAAAATGTTTTATAATTTAGGTTATATTAAGAATAAAAAAATATTCAATTTGGATAAGAAATTGATCTATATGTAATAAGAAAAAATTAATATTTAATGATACTAAAAGCCTTCTGGCAATGCTTCCTCTATCAGAAGAAGCACTGATTAATCTAATAGCAATATTTTTCTAGCTAATCAGCTTTGATAAAAATTTTTCTTGTCTTTTCCATAAAATTAAAATATCCGTTTGAAGTATATTCTCTACTAGTGAAATATTTAAATAAAAAGTAAAACCATTGATAAGAAATAATAAAAAGGTAATTTAAATAGATTAAGTAAACTAAGTAGCCTAAATTCTTGCTAAATTTTACTAAATCTCGTTACTTTAATTTTGTTATGTCAATGGGTAATGGCCTCCTTTGTAACAGCCACTTGTTGCTTAATTTTGACGTGGGTTCTATCTATTTCAAACTTTGTATATATCTTATATATATTATTTAAATCGTCTTAATTCTCCTATATTGAATTGGTTTTTTACTATTATCCTTTTTTGTTTTATATATATATAAATATATTTTGTTTTTTTCTATTTTTACTTACGGTAGGTTTTTATTTCCTTTTATTTTTTTTTACGCAACATACATCAATTAAATTTTACAAAATAAAACATATCATCATTATTTTATTTCTTTTGCTTCCATTATATATTCACTTTCTACCCCATCATCGTTATTCATCACAAAACAAAAATAATAATAAATAATTTTTTTCCTTTTCGATAAAAAAAACATAATCATAATAATTCTTTCCTTTTCGATAAAAAAAACAATAATAATAATAATAAATAATAAAACTTTCATAATGTTCCTCAATAATGTTCCTCGTTATTTCTTTCATAATGTTCCTCGATATTGTTCCTCGACACGCCCCCTTTCAACAGACTCGATCCTCAACTACTCCTTCCAGAGACTACCCTACTCCAACTCCTCCACCACGATATCCAGCCATTCTCCCAGCTCCTCTACATCATCCAACACCGCCACCAGGTCTTGCCATTCTTCAGTTACTTCTACTCCTGTACTATCTCCTACCTGTTCTGATTCCGCGGTCCTATCTCCCCCCGTAATACCATTCAGTCCCTCACTCTCATCCGTAAAATCAATCATCGGCCATATCCTTGGTTCCTCGCTGGCTGCCGGCTCGATCCACTTCCCTCCTTCTGATCTCCTTATTCCCCGGACTTCGGCGACTGGTCTAGATTCGTCGCTCGTTTCCCGGATTTCGGCGCCCTGTCCGTATTCCTCGCTCGTTCCTTGCTCCTGCTCCGTGCTTGCCCCAAAACGACTGCTATTTGCCGCGTAGGCACTTCCTCTACCGTTGGGTGCACCGTCCGCCATTCTCTACTTCCCCCCGTCCTCTGCCAATTCCAGGGGCAGCTATATTGAATATGCCCTCGCTCTTGACACCAATAGCACCGTCTATCGTCCCTCACTCGTCTCATTGTACTGCGCCCGCTTCTCCATCCATTCCCCCTACTCCCTCGCCCTGTCCCTTGGGATCACATCCTGAATACTATTTCATAGTTCCCGTAAATCGAGCTTCTGGACAAACTCAGAGCGTGATTAGGATTCATTTGATTATTCACCTAAACATATTCTATATTATATACTTTTCCAAAATTCATACTCCTTACTGAATTCCCCAAGTCAAAGTAATCACTACTTTTATTTAATTTACACACAAAAAAATTATAATAAATTTTTTTTTTTTCAAAAAAAAAATTTCTTCTAAAAAAATTTTCTCCCTCCCCTATTTCTTTTCTTTTGGCCCACTGCCTCCTAAGCCTATGCTTTGCACGCCTAGTAATTAATTATCTTTTCATCAAATAATTTGGGACTGTGCCCTTTTCCCATCTCCAAATTTCCTTTCCAATAATATGCTTCCCAACAACATATCGTTCCAACTCTTTTGACATTTTACTTATCACAAGACAAAAATTAATTACATTTGTTACCAAAAAATATTTTTACATCATTATATATATTTTTTCTTTTATTTTCATCATACGCGATTTAATTGGGAAATGGCATACAGTCAAATACAGTTAATATAAAGTACAAATTGAAAATAAATCGTTGGGATACTATGGGAATCTAAGAATAGCAAATGATACATTTGTAATTTGATATAATACTAGGGAAGTATAAGAATAGCAAATGATACATTTGTAATTTGATATAGACAACAAAATTACCGGTAACACCTTGCCCATTTTTATTACCTTTCCTTTTCTATATACTCCTCTTTATCTTCACACACGCTGACTTCCCCTATTCCCACCTCCCCAACCTAAGTCCTTTGATCCGACCTAAGCCTTCCGGGGTCCATTCCTCTCTTTAACTGATCTCTGTGCCTCATGCCTTCTCTCCCATCTGAGAACCGTATCCTATGCAATTTGTGCCCCACGTTTTCTATGACCACACCGGATTCCCATTTCTGGTTACCCCCAAAAATTCTTGCCCAAACCGTTTGTCCCACCCCGAATTTACACACGTTATCCCCCGAATCCATCTCTGGGGGTATCTCTTGTTTCAACAAATCTAATTGAATGCGAGTTCTACGGCCCAAAAATTTTTCCGCCGGCAACAACTCCTCCCCTTTTCGACTATTATTATAATAGGCTACGGCCATCCATAGTTCCCCCCCCGCCATATTTCGATTTCTTAACCAACTTTTAACCAGAGCTACCATTCTTTCCGCTTGTCCGTTTGAGCTTGGATGATACGGAGGTGCTAAGACATGTTTTACCCCCATTTCCGTGCAAAATTTTTCAAATTGTCTACTCACAAAAGTGGGACCGCCGTCGGACACGATTGTCCTTGCTACTCCAAAACGAGCCCATAAATTCTTTAAGGTCTTTATTACAATTTGCGTAGTTAGCCCCCTTACTGCCTCGTACTCTACCCATTTGGAGTATGCATCTACCACAATTAAATATATTTGCCCCTCGAAGTCAAAGAAGTCGATGTGGATACGGCTGTGTAGTCTTGGGCCATACACTTTTCTTGTCTCTGTGAGGCATACTCGCCCACAGGTTACACATTTCACAGCTTCGGCTTATGTCCTCAATCTCTTTGTTCATTATCTGGCCACCATACATATTCTCGGCCCCATTGTTTCATTTTCTCAACTCCCTGATGCCCTGCATGAATCATTGCCAAGACCGAATCTCTCAATTTAAATGGTACTATACCCCGACTTCCCCGTACCACACAATCATCCACTATAGCTAATTCCTTTTCGATGTATTTAAAAACTTTATCTCCGTCGCTCCAAGGTTTTCGCCCCTTTATACACGCCTTAATTCGAGTCAATTCACGATCCTTTAGAGTTGCCCTTTTAAGTTCTGCCCACGTTATCGGTCCTCCCTTGGCTATTTTGACCATTGTTCGAATTAGTCCTTGCTCCTTTCCCTCCTCTATATCCTCTTGAGCCATTTCATATCCTTCTTCTCCAGCTCCACACCTAGAAAGAATATCTGGTAAACAGTTTTCCTTTCCCCGTCTATATTTCAATTGTACATCAAAACTTCCCACAAGTAAAAGCCATCTCTGTAACCGGGGCGACAGCATCAGTTCTTTTTTATCCTTTTTGAACAGGTGTACTAGCGGCTTGTAGTCTGTATATATCACGAATTGACGCCCAATCAAATACTCACGGCATTTCGTCAGTCCAAATATAACAGCCAATGCCTCCTTTTCAATCACAGAATACCTTGTTTCCGCGGCTCTGAATATTCTCGAGAAAAACAAAACCGGTTTTTCCATCCCATCTATATTATGCAGTAACGCGCCCCCTACTCCTTTAATCGATGCATCTACCGCCAACACCACCTCCAACTCTTTGTTAAAACACATAAGAATGGGCTCCCTTCCAATTCTAGCTTTCATTTCTGCAAATGCATTCTCTTGTTCTTCCTTCCAATCAAATTTTTCACCCTTCTTTAGCAAGGTATATAATGGCGCAGCTATTTGAGCGAATCCCTCTACGAATCGGTGGTAGTAATTTACCATTCCCAAAAAAGCCTGAACCTCAATTTTATTATGCGGTCTCAACATATTCTCGATTCCCGTCATATTTTTATCCAACGGTCTAACCTCTTTTCCCGTTATTTTATGTCCCAAATATACGACTTCCGTCACTCCTAAAACGCTTTTTTCGGCACTGGCCCACAAACCCTTCTCTTTAATTCTTCAGAACACCTCCTTCAATCTTTGCTCATGCTGTTCCGGAGTTTGCCCCATTACCAATACGTCATCCATATAATTATACGCCTTCCATCCCTTGAAAAACTGCAACCATAGTCCTCTGAAATATCGGAGCAGATACACTTAATCCAAAAGGTAACCTACAAAACGCAAATAACCCCTTGGGAGTAGTAATAGTTAACAACTTTCTTACTTCTGCTTTTACCCGCAATTGCAAGTACGCGTTGGAAAAATCAACTTTTGAAAAATATATACTTTCCTTCAAATTCGCTAAAATTTCTTCAATTCTCGGTAAGGGATATTTAACTTCTACGACCCAGGGATTTAGAGTCACTCGAAAATCAGCGCATAAGCGTAGTTGACCATTAGCTTTTTTCACAGGCACTAACGGCGTTGCCCATTCACTATATTCGACAGCACATATGATGCCTTTCTGTACCCATTTATCCAATTCCATTTCGACATCCTTCCTCCATTCAAACGGTACTCGCCTCAAAGCACAAAACTTTGGTACACATCCCTCTTTTAATTTGATATCTACTTCGTAATCTTTTAAACAGCCCAACTCTTCGTCAAAAATTTCTTGATAATCATCCTCTAATTTTCTTACTCCCTCCCTCATCCTGATTACTTCCAACTCTCCTTCCCGATTCCCACATGCCGTGTTTTGGCTCGGATTCTCCTTTGTCATTTCTTTTTTTATTCTATTTCCTTATTATCTTGCAACTTCCCTTTCCCTTCCTTTGCTCCATTATCGGTTGTCTCTTGGATCCTCCCCTCCCTGTGTTTGTCCTTTTCCTTACTCGCATACCCATAACTCCCCCCTCTAATTCTCCCTCGTAATTCCTTTTCCCCCCTCCCTTACAATTATTCTTTTCCCCTTCCCTGGTACAAATTTCTGCCCCCCTCTCCTCTTTACTATTACTCGCCCCTACTTCTCCCTTGGAATAATACGCCTCTATTTCTCCCTTAGAATTATCCCCCTTGGAATAATGTGCCTCTATTTCTCCCTTATAATTATTCCCCTTCGAATAATGCGCCTCTATTTTTCCCTTAGACTTATTCCTCTTAGAATTATACGTCCCTATTTCCCCCTTGAAATTATTCCCCATTTCCCCCTTATAATTATTCCCTATTTTCCCCTTATCTTAAAATTATTCGCTCCAATCCCTCTTATAAAATTATTCCTTTCCATTTCCCTTCCCCAATCTCCGCTTACCTCTCCACTATGATTATCTCTCCTGATTACCTCATTCCTAAACCTTACTCCCCGACCTCCATCCCTAATTTCTCCCCTCATTTCCTCAACTCCTTCCCGCTCCCAATTGAACATGTTCTCAATTCCGGGCAATACTTCCACGTCCTCATATGTCCTCCTCCCTTCTGTATCATCACTCACCATCAGCACGAATACTCCCCACCATGCAAATACCCCCCAAAAACTATACCATGGACCAATCCGGGTGATCCAATCCCACCCCAATACCGCTTCTACTCTCCTATTAATAATCCATAAGTCTAAAACCTCTATCCCTCCTTCCGTCCTTGCCTCTATTTCAACTCTTCCCATTACTGCTATTTGCGACCCATCGAATTGTCGTATTCTCAAGCCTTCATTTGCTATCATTCCATTGGGCCAAATACTCCTATATCTCGCATAACTCATTACTGAAATAGCTGCTCCCGTGTCAAATAGCATAGGTACCCTATTTCCATTGAAGTCTATTATTACCCTAGGACAAGGATCATGTATTACCTCGTCTTGTATCATCTTTACATTCCCAATTATATTTCTTTGTCTTCGTGAATACATTTTGTTTGTTTCCAATACCCCACTCTCTTGGCCCCGTGTATCTTTTTTTTACCATCATATAGTCACAAATTAGCACAATCCCTTGCCACATGTCCCCTTTCTCGACATCGGAAACATTCCACGGTTTGATCTTCAACTCCCTCCGGAAATACTCCTCTTCTCCCAACTCTGGCATCCTCAATGGTTCGCACAGTTGAAGTATTAGGTCCCATTACTTTCTGGGGAAAACCTCCTCGAGTATTATAATTTCCCGTGTTACATTCTTCCTTCTTGTGACCAAATCTTCCGCAACCCGCGCATCGTAATTTATCTTGTTTTCCTGGACAATAAGGGGCTATATGACCAAATCTACCACATTCGAAACACTTTGCCTCCCTACAATCTCTGACCATATGTCCTTGTCTTCCACAATTATAACAATTCATTCTTCCCCTCACTCTCGAATCAAAACTGGGTCTTATTTCCCCTCCACGTCCCTGAGAATCCTCTCTAGGTCCCCTATAAGGTCCCAACCTTTTATCACTATATACCT